>NW_026138115.1:16292500-16680000 GCF_025592945.1 Manacus candei | reverse complement strand
TAGCACCTCCCTTCCCTATTATCAGACCTGCTGTGCTGTTGGGAACTATAATCTTTACCTGTAATTGAAAAAAATATATATAAATAATACTTCTGCTTTGTGCATAAACACTATAATATTTTTGCTACCCTATAAAAGGAAGGAAAAGAATGAAGCAAGTTAGTTACCACGTTTTTTAAAAAAAGGTTAAAAAAATTAAGAAGAAATACAGCTCATCATGCTTTTTTAATGCTCTGCATGTTTCAAATGTAAAATACAAAGAATTAAAGATAAAATAACAGAAAAATCATATTTATCATTCTCCCACAGAAAATACCGCTTTTAGCATAGTACATTTCAGATCAAGAGATTAAGCAAATGCAGCTATTATACTTGTATGGAAAGATTATTTTAGATTGTATCAAAGCAAGTGTTGTCATCTGATTCCTCTCTTTCCAGGATAACATAGCAAACCAACTTCTTTGGCAAATTTTGTCTGAAATTCTTTACCTTCCTTTAAAACATCTATAGTAACAATAATTAAAAAAAAATAAACAAAAGAAACCAAATCAAACAAAAAACCCACAACCAAAACAACACTTGGCTAACCCATAAACAGATAAAATAGTTGATCTTGAACAGCACGTGATCTTGATTGTTCTACCTGCCACCCATCAGTGTACAGAAATGCATTATCTTCTACAGCGTATTATTATTCAACCTATGGAAGTTAAATTCAACAGGAGAGAGTATCTAAGTGCTAAGATTTTGAAAGAATAAAACATGGCATTTGTACATCTAAAATTTATCAAAACATCTTCAAACTAAGGGTATTTACCTATAAATCCTACCTTTCCTCCTGTTAAAACAAGTTTCAAACTGACACAGTATCATGTGTCAATCAATGTATTACCTACTGAATTATGAGTGAAGTCCTTATGATGTTATCACTGAAGAATGACACCCAAGATAAAAATTCAATATTAAATGATATACGTAATTTTTATTTCTTCAGAATTTCATTGACATCAAAATAGAATATGTTCTATGGAATAAATAAAAAATTATCAGGTGCAGACTTTTTCTGAAGGTAATGTGAAAGCACGGTAAAGAAAATATACGTAGTCCACCCATATATTAAGTAATCCTATAAAACTAAACATCTCCATGTGTATATATTTATATAAGCATTTTATATACATATATATATACACACACTGAAATGTTTTTTATACATATTTATAGGCACACTCTGTTTTAAGTCAGGATACCTCCTAGTCACTTTAAAATGTAGTTCAAAATATTTGGTAATTTGAAGGTACCCTTTTTTTTTTAGTTTTCTTATCACAAAAGAAAGAAACAACTCTTAGATTTGATTCTGTATTTTGTTTTTAGATATAAAATGTATTAACTAATTGCTAAATAGAATAATTGTCCAGATTTTTGATAAATATATCAATTTAAGGTGATTTGTTTGTTTGGGGTGTATTTTTGTTTTCTTTTGGTTTTGGTTTTGTTTGGTTTTTTGTTTGTTTTAATTAACACTAAAAATGCAGCAGTGCACAGCTTTCATTATTACAGTTTTTTGCTGCATACTACGGAAAACATTTACTTGGCTCCACTGACTTAAGACATACTAACAGCTTCTGTGGGAGATTTTGACAACTGTGATTTGCCAGGTCCTCTTTTATTTCATAACCAATGCACATACTACTGATGAGGTCAGGCATAAGTGTTTATGCAAATTTAAAAGAAGAACCTAAGAACACAAGAAGGTACAAAAATACACTCTCATAACTATTCACATGACTACAGAAATAATGTGAATATTTAATGTCAGGGCAGCATCGTTGCACCTGTAAAATCATAATTACACATGCAACACATGAAAATCCAGGTTACTGTAATATGGCTAGGATTATTCTAAAGGATTGGTATAGTAAAATAAAGCAATGATTTAATTCAGCTACAAAATTAAGAAGGAAATGTTCTCTATGCAACTAGAAAGATTTTCTCAATAAGAAACTAGTACTTTTCTTGACACCAACAGAAGTTCATTAGCTTCACCACTAACTGCCCTAGTTATTTGACAAATTATCTGACTAATCTGGGGAAAGATAAAGAATGATCTCTTCCTCCTTACTCACCCACTCCATTCCTGTCCAGATACGTTTCTGTGCTTAGCATTACAAACTACATACAAACTATGATGTATTTTGGAAAAAAAAAACAACTTGGGTATGTTGGACTAATATATGTCTGTCTGCATCTGGGATAAATAAAAATACTCTTTTCTAAATATCTCTTTTAGAAAAAGAAAATTGTTTCTTTCATTGACAACTCTCTTAAATTGTATTAGTTTAGAAATATACCAATAATATCCTTTCAAATACAAACCCTACCAAGGTGAATATTTCACCTAGGAACATATAGGACATCTTTTTAAAATATACATGTATTAAAAAATTAGAGAATATGTACTATCTATTTTATACTAGTTTATATATTGGAATATCAACTCTTTACAGCAAATACTGGTTGTGTTGTATAATAATACAGTATCTAACATGTTAGACCATAACACTCTAGGTACCAGTACAAATGAAATAATGTAAATATAAATTTTTTTTCTGTTGAAGCCTAAAATTCATATGGTCACTGAGTTAAAAGGTAAAAAACAATACAATAAAATTCAGAAATTGAAAAACAAATATTATCTATTTGGTTTTGTTACCTTCACCACCACAATTTTATTTAAAGTACTTAGCTCCCTGACCATCAGGGAAATCAGACAGTGCACTTATTTTTCTTTTACAGATAACAAGTTCAGAAATTGATTTGGATGCAGAAGTGAGAAATTTAACTGCTACCCAGAATAAGTGCTCTGAGCTATCCAACCAAGGTATCTTTGACTATGCAGGAAGATTAGGTTTCCAGGTTTGTGTGTATGCTCCTGGCTATATTGAAATTTGTGCTGCAAAAAATGAGAGTGAGTATCTAAAGCAATTATGAACATAAGCTTAAAATACATATGAAATTTATTTTTTCAAATGCTATAGAAAATCAAAAATGGAAAGAATTCAAACTTTATTTCATGTCAAATAGATTTTATAAAAATTAAGGACTCCAGTTATGACATTTGCTTACTCACAAAGCAAATCAATTTCTTCCACAGGCATCACTATCATCCTATTTGCATTAGCATAAGCAAGTTCAAAATCAGGCTCAGCAAGTATAATACTTTTTTCCTGAAAAGGAATCAAATTATAACAATTATAAAAGAAACTAAGTAATTTCACTGTGTATATTTTCACTGAAACATGATTACATCTTTAAAAGTCTCAACAAAGGTGAAACAGTCCAAGTAACTAGGGACGTAAGAAGGGCTCAAACTGGAGAGCAGTTTGTTGGCCTTAGTTCCCAACAAAATCAGAGATTCCATGAAACTCTGCACTTCAGAGAAAGATGCTTGGTACTTGAGTGATCTCAGCCAGTGTCCAGAGACACAATTCAAACCACTTTAACTTAGCATTGGTGGCTCATATTTAGTCCTGCATGCTGAAAAATCTGAGATCCCTAAACTCTGTATCAGCTAATTTCCTAATCCTTTTCCATTTATTGACAACCCACTTGTATAAGCCCATGCTGCATTCATCTATCACATCAGAATTGCCTAAAAGCCCTCCGATTTACCAGACTGAAAGTCTCAGCTCAGTTCTGTGAGCTGAATAGCATCTGCTATGGAATGCCAGATGTTTGGTGATTATGCTATGCCACTTTTCATCCCCTCCCTTATGCTGCACAGGGATAATCTTCACTGAGTGGTTAGGAATGCATGTGAACACAAGCAAAATATTTCCATAGGAAGCAGAACTATGACCAAATCTGCACTACTACCTGTACTAATACCTCATGTCCTGTCTTTCCAACCCTCATTCCCACTCCTCTCATGTAAATACCTCCAACTCCCCATGGCAAAGCTCCCAACCCTTTCACTTTTCTACTGCGTTATTTCCTTGCCCTCCTTCTCTCTGATGACATATGCTCTAGTTATATTATCAGTTCTCACAGTCTTTGGAGTTGGGGGATGGCAATCACAAACTAGCACCTTATGTGACACCCAGGTAATGTAAAGTTTTTATGCTGGCAAATAGTAGTGGAAGGATGAAATACATGTTGACTAGCTAGATAGTAAGAATTAGTACTAGATGTGGCTGTTCTGCCAGTTAACTGTATGTTCAGTTCAGAAAATACGGCTTTAAGTTTCAAGTTCCACATGGCGGTATGACACATGCCTGCACCAACTTAAACCAGAAGAGAAAAAGTCTCACTGATTATACAAAATAGTATCAAAATTTGGAAAAAACAAACCCATCAGTTTGACAGTAGAAACATTTAATTGTGTCATCCTATATTTATTTCACCTCACAGAATTGTTTCTAAGAGATCGCACAGAGATTAAGGACCTTTTTTATCTGTTATTCAGGTTCCCTTTTTCCTCTTTTATTTTCACCAGTGTAATTACAACTCATTCCGTGAATCTTCTGTAACAGTTGTTCTTTTTTCCTTCTATTAAATCTTTACTTATCTAATGTCATTTTATCTTTTCTTAACAGAGAAATATTTTACAGAAAAGATTCCATCTAATCTAACAGATTCATCCTAATCTGACACAATCCTACAATTTAGTCTCCCTAAAGCAAATAACTGCATTCACGTAAAACTATATTTAAATTGCTATATTTCGTTTCATCTTTTTTTTTTCCTGTCTTCATTGTTTATCAATTGCTTTAAACTCTTTAAAACTCCATCTGGGCTCTGAATTCTATACCTATGAAAATTTCATGCTATTTTAACTGCTCATATGACTACACACTTGGAGTTGGTGAGCGGGTGTTCTGAATGCATCAATTCCTGCAGAGAGAAGTCAATGAACAGTAAGAATCACCTGCTACTTCTCTGTGTGGCCAGCTAAACATGCTGCTACACTAGGCTTGTGGGTAGTCCCATGCCATCCATCCTAAATTGAAGTGGCCATATGATGAAAATCTGGGGGAAAAATCAGGAACAACTATGTGATAGGAGTTTACCGGAATCAAGCAGAAAGCCAACTGAGTACATTACAGGCAAGATGATGCCTGTATCAGGCAACGCTTGGAAAGTCCCTGGCTATATACCCACTGACAACCCCAAGGTCAAGGCAGCAAAAGCTACCAAAAGGTCATGAGTCATCCTGTGTATACAGCAGGCAGACATACCAGGCTGCTCGGGACAGATGTTCACGTCAGACTAGGGCTCAGATTCCGACAGTAGGCTTACACAGCAAATCTCTTCTTATTGCACATACATACCCCCAAGGAAGTTAGTGGAATTTCTCTCAGTAATTTCAATATCACTGGATTGGATTCCATTTATACATATAGTGAAATATGAATTTACTTTTTCAGAGGTGCTGTGCACTAAACAAGTTCCTGATAGCTTGGTTCAAGATCATATATTTTGGTTTTAGAAAAAATATTTAGAAGGAATAGAGACTTCTTTTGGACACATCTTTCTAATAGTCTGTTTGATACTTATTTACAAAAATAGGTACATATCCATAAAAAGAGAAGCAGTACTTCATAAATTTAGCTAGATCATAATGTAAATAAACCTAGACTATAAATTATTTGTCATCTTCCCTGATTATGTTTAAATTCTGTAAATATCATTCCAGTTCAGTTTCTCTCTTTCTACAAAAGGATATCTAGTACAGAAATACTATGTGAACAAGAGCAATGGATTATGGATTATGCAATGGATTATGCAACAATTTCACTGTATTGCTTCTTTGTGTTATTTCTGCCCTCATAATTACTGTTTCTTTCAAGACAATTCAAAGTTAATTTAATCCATTGAAAAAATAATATTGCAACTATGAGTTCTATCTCAAGTTAAAATCATACAAGATTATTACAAATATAATTAATTGATAGAGCAAATAGATACTCTAAGATATTTGTTTGTATCTGCCCATACACTCCAGGAGGACTTTGGGCTGATTCCCACTCTACTGTTTATTACAAGTGTTTATTTTGCTCCAGTTCTTAGACCTCCTCTCAGCTGAAGTTGCATTTATCATTGCATTTTAGTCACAAAAACTATCACGCAATAGAAACCTGACTTCAACTTAAATACTCAGGAACAATTTGCATCTGAAATCACAAGGCTTAGAAACTCGGAACCAAACTGGAGAAACACTTACTCTAGGTAAGACTGTGTAAGGAAGTTTTGCACAAAATGCTGCTTTAATTTAAATCTAGACCACTTTTCAATTAGTATTTGATATTAAACCTTGACTCTTCGAGGTACTAAAAAAAGTACCTCCCACTTCTTTTAGTAACTACCTAATTACATTTCTGCCCACTTAAAAGTATGAAGATTATGATTTTTCTTTCATGGTTTAATTAAAGATATAATTTGGAATGCAAGTTTCTCACAGCAGGGAATTAGCAAATCATGTCTAAAGAAACAGGAAAAAATTATCTGGTGTCTGCTTTAGTTGCCACACAGAATGTGTGTGTAGGTTCTAACTCATAAATAGAAAGACTTCCACTCTCAAAATCAGTTTTTTAATAAATGTGTGCACATGCAAGTTGTGTACGGAGAGAGAATTGCTAAAACAATGTTAATTATACAGGTGGTTGATTCTATGGTATTATCTAGTCCCTAAGAAAGTATTATTAAAATTTTACGCACACATGTGCACACATAAAAATCTGAGTAGTTCCACAAGTATCCCTCATGAAAACATGATTCAAAACACTGAGAATGGAGAAAACCAACTCCTCCATGAATTCTCTATGATACATAGTTTTAATAACATAGAGAAGAAACTTAACTTTTTAAATTTTTTTCTCTGTAACATAAAAACAACATTTCATATTTAATGCATTAATATTTCATGAGTTTCAAATTACATTTGTGGAGAAGTGTGATGTATTTTGAGTAGCTTCATTTATATTTTTCACTTTTTTATAATTAAAAAAAGAAAATATGAGCTGGTTACATACTGAATTATACAAGAGAAAAAAATTAATAGATTTTCACTCAGTTGTAGAGTTAAGCATTATACATGGAAAATTACACATATATATTGACTGTGCCATTGTTCAGATGAAATATCTTTTAAAAAGACAGAAAGCAGGCATACTAACAGCTCTGCCCAGTAAAGTCTGACACTTTCAATGACAGTAGAATGTGTTATCGTTTACAAATGTTAACCCTATTCTCTTGTTAAATTTACAATAGTTTCCCCTTCCCCTACCTAAAATCTTCCATTTTTCTTTTCCTTGTCTAATCTGTTACGTGGTGTTCTATGAACACCTGCCAACCTTCCAGAGTCAAGGATGGACTTCACAATGCAAGAATATTTACAGTACTATAGAGTATAACAATTTGGGATACTTCTGATTGAAAGAAACCATATAATGTAATTTCGTTACTGGAATTGCTGAAAAGACACTTCTCAACACAAAATAATCTGCAAAAAATGTAGATAATGTACATTATTTTAAAAACAAATATGCCTCACTGATGCTATCAAGAAAATACCCACTCTTTTACGTTAGACAGGATCTAACTTATAAACACTTAAAACCCACTCCAATTTCTAAAGGGAATTGATTTTCCTGACAGAAATAGGGGCAAAGGTCAAGCATTCATTTTTTTATGTTTTCCCAGTCAAAAAATTTGTAGATGTTGCATTGGCTCCTCATAGCTATTAGCTCATTTTCCAAAGAAGCATCACACTGATTGTTTTCCTGACAAATCTTCAGAAGGTGAGTACATAAATGACTAGGACATTTCTGCAATCAAGAGCATACTTAAAAGGCCACATCCATGAGCTTTACATGTATTCACCAGTAGCTGATTAGCCATAAACTTGCTTTGAATGATATGCTATAGTTTAGCTAGAAAACTTATAACTGATGAGAAGCAATTGCTGGAAGAAATCCTATAGCTGAAACATACAGGAAATCTACTAAGATGTTAATAACAAATCTTGAATGGCCTATAAGCAGGCACTTAGGACTCAATTTTCCATTGACTTCCAAGAGACTGATGCTTCCAACTTTTTTCATTTTTTTTTTTTTTTTTTGTTTTTGTTTTTGTTTTTGTTTTTTTTTATTTTTTTTTTAGTAGCCATCGACCGGCAAGTCCAAGAGAAAGCTAGCAGTGTTCTTAAATATTCCTTTTACTGGAGTAGAATTTTTCAAGATGAAGATACAATGTTAACATGACATCACAGCTATTAACAGTGCTCAATTTTCAGTATAAACTTCAATAAATGTGGCTAGAATACACAATGATGTTTTTCTAAAAGAAATCCATGCAGAAAATTATATGGTGTAGTTACGCTACTTAATTAAATTCAGAGGAAAGGATAGCCAACAAAAATATGCAAAGGGACCTGCTGTTTCTCTGTCAACGATGCTTTTCATCAAAGCTGACTAAATCTTGAAAGCATGGAAAAATTAAAACCAGGATATTAGAAATACATTGAGATTTTTATGCATTGACATTGCCGGCCAGATTACAACATTATTTTAACAGCATACTAAACTTCATCCAAATTAATTTAGGATTTAAATCTAAATTTAAAATCAAAAACATATTTCAGCATTCCTGATAAGAATACTCAAAATCAATCTCTGAAAACCACATTTTAAAATTAACCTATCTATCTGTAGGACTGATAGGACAAAAGAAGGCTAGCACTTTTACTTTGTTTTTTAGATTACTTTTGTCCCAGTTGATTTCTACAAAATATGTAATATTATCATTCAACATTCATTTGGCAATTCAGAACAAAATTTAAGTTATCAACTATATATTATCTGCAGGAGACTTCTCTTTTTAAAGCTGTGGAATTAAGGTGAGTCAGCAGAACCATTTAAATTCTATGGCATGGAAAATAAGGATTTATAATGACCATTAAAAAGAGGAATTTCTTTCCCGCTCAAAGTTCCTTGAGATCTTTTTGTGGGAGGTCAAAAGACAGAGATTGATGATCAGCAGGAAGAACTTTATGGTTACTCATATCGACAGGTTTGTGATTCCCAAAGGAAGAGGGTAAAGGGCGCAGAAAATATGACAGTCGTTAGTACCTTACTTAAAATACACTGTCAAGTACCATATTTCATATTTATATGCTCAAAATTAGTCCCGAATTTTACTATCACAACTATCATATTCTGATCATTTAAAAATTGAAGTTTTAAGTGAGAATCTTTGGGACTGAAAAAATGGCAGATATCAAAAGAAGGAGGTAAAAGAAAGTGCAACTAGCTGAATGTGCTCTGTCTAAAGGAACACCTTTGAGTCTTCATGATCATAAAATAAAATAATAATACTAAATCCTAACATTCTCTCCTACATTAACTGTAATTAGAGTCCTGGAGCAATTATTCTATTCTCTATGCTTCTTGGTAAAAAAAAAGTAAGAGGAAACACATATGAATTAAAATCCTTGCGGTAACCCCATTAATGACTCAGGTCCATGAAAATAAGAGCATATTTATTCATGTTCTCAGCTACAGAGTTCTGTATTGCTTCATGGTGTTTTTCATTCTTAAAAAAAAAGTGGCAATAATGATGAAATATTTTCCTAAGAGCAATATAAATATAATTTTTCTCATGAGCTCTTTACTGAAAAAACACTTTTCCTTTCAATAAAAACACATAAGATGATAAGCTAAACAGCCTTTAAAAGGAGGAAAATTTTAAATATATCATCTAGCTAGGCAAAACAATTTAAAAAAACCAAACCAACCCCCAAAAAAATAAAAGTTCTTCTCACCATTCCCACAGACATATGATTTGATGTAAAAACTTAGAGAAGTGTAAATCAATTAAGTAAATCTGAAAGCATCTGAATATATATCACTACTATATATACTTTTATGTATACATACACACACACATACACTTCTGTATTTTGCATATATACTTCTATATGAGACTCATAACACTTGATTTACTTTTCAGAGACCCTCCTATTGTACTGAATATCTAGCCAACAGCTTCATCTTAGGTAGAGAGTACAGGAGCTACCTATTCAGCAGTGCCTCTTTAAATCATTTGTTTTCAATTCAACTGATTCTAAAAACAATGAGGAAAAACAAACCCATATGGAAAATATACATATGTTTGTATTCTCTACAGACACAATGAATGGAACCCCTGCTTCTTCCCATGCCCATCATGTCTTAGAATTTTACAGCTGCAATCATGTCAGACATAAATGTGATGCACAGAACTAAATGAAAACTCTCCTTGTTTCAAGATCATGGAATAAAAAACCCACTCTCTTACAAATTATTTCAAGAGATTCTTCAGCCTTTCCTGAAAACCAAATTTATGCCATTAGCAATATTGAGTAATTTAAATAATGTATCTTTTATCTGAGAGGTATCCTGTCTATATTTATTAGCAGATATAGGGGTAAGAACAGACTGAAGGGGGCATTTGTAGTGGTGTATCTTGACCTAACCTGGCATCAGTTTAGCACATGCACTTTTCTCATAGATCACAAAACCGTAAGGTAAAATGAAAAGTAAAACTTACAATACCATCAGCCAATACACATTGGAATGATAAATTACTTATTACATTTATAACTGTATGAACATGGCAAACAGCAAAAACTAAAGATGACAGAGAAGGAAATTTGGCTTCTGCAAAATGAACCTGGTCTAGATGAACTATCTAGATTAACAGAGCCAAAGGCAATGGCTACTTTGCACCTCCAGCTTTGCAAGACAGCCAGCAGCAGAAACTGGATCCTTTCTGTATTAAGTATTGCTTCACTCTTAAACTAGAACTTTGTTTAACTAGAACTACTCAGTGAAATTCTAGGGAGGCTAGCTCATAAATGTCATTTGAAAATTGTTTTCAAATGAGAAAGGAAGGACAATTTAAACATAAAATATTTACATAACCATATCTCTCTAGGTCATGAAAAATAACTATTATTAGAAATTTTCATTAAAAAAATGACGTAGTTTCACTAGTGTGGTTTCACTACTGGGTGGCCACACCTTAGGTACTCTATCCAGTTCTGGACTTCTCATTTTGAGAAAGGCATTGAAGTGCTGGAGTGTGTCCAGAGAAAGGCAATGAAGCTGGTGAATGGTCTAAAGTCCTATGAAGAGCAGCTGAGAGAGCTGGGGTTGTTCAGCCTGGAGAAAAAGAAGCTTAGGGGTGATCTTATTGCTCTTTACAACTACCTGAACAGAGGCTATAGCGGGGAGGGGGTTGGTGTCTTCTCCCAGGCATGTAGTGACAGGACAAGAGTACATCGCCTCAAGCTGCACCAGGAGAAGTTCAGGTTGGACATCAGGAGGAATTTCTTCATAGAAAGGGTGATTAAACACTGGAATGGACTGCTCAGGGAGGTGGTGGAGTCACCATTCCTGAAGGTGTTCAAAAAATGACTGGATGTGGCACTTAATTCCATGGTCTAGTTGACAAGGTGATGTCTAGACTTGATGATCTCAGAGATCTTTTCCGACCTAGCTGATTCTGTGATGTCTTCAAACTTAAAAAAGCGCTACTACAGGACTACATAACTCTCTAATGCTACTAGAGTCTTCAGACAATTCAGTTCAAACCCTTCCTCTCAGAGCCTGACATTATGCCTCTGACAAGGATTAGAGAACAGAACTAGATGATATCAAGCTACTGGTCTTAGGAAATATATCGTAAGCTGTAGCTGGCTGGCTTAGCACTTAACATTCACCCCAGCTGATTTATATGTATATCTTTAATTTATAAGTCTATGTACTTTTTAGTTAACTCTTGTAAACTTGTAGTTATACATTTTTAACCAAGATAGCCACAAGGAAGCAGTAACTACTGCTGAAACAGAGAAAAAATACTGGAATAAGTGGAGGCAAGACAGAAATTACCAATTATTTGAGTTAGCAGAAGCAAAAAGATTAATAGGTGCTAACATAGGCCAGTTATGAAAGTCAAACTAGCTTATAAAACCCTTTTATAAGAGACAGTTGAAGGTACAATTGTATCTTGTTAAATGTGAAGATCCTGAATTTAGATCAAACAATATGTAGTTCAGCAGGGAAAACTGTATATATTTATTATTAAGCCACATATTTTAAAACCATATTATTTCCACACATCTATACTCTGGACTATATTTCTCATACAATAGGAATCTGTGGAGACAAATTTCATTAAGGAAAACTAACTATAAACAAGCACTAGGCATAAGCAATACTTGAATATAGATTAACTAACACAGGTGCCAAGCAGGGTATTCTAGGACCTGGCCTAATCATGCCTCACTCAACTTACATCTGACACGTCAGAAAAACATGGTACTGCCTTTTCTAGCTGTACAGAATTTGTCCTGGTGTGACAGTAAGCTCTGTAAGTCCAGTGTTTCTTTCCACATTCTCACACAACCCTTGATCATATAAATTCTGAACTCCTTTAAGAGTCACTAAATTAAATTCCAAATAGTTGAAAGCTTGGGAGTCTAGTCTCATGTGACTGATACATTACACAGTAGAGAAACATCAATTAAGCCATCCAAATGTGCATTCTGGAAATTACTTTGACCTTCTGTTTTCTCCAAAGAGCAAAGAGGGCTAAGTGACTCTTTGCCTGTATACCTCAGAATATGGTTGGCTTTTACAGCCAATATTTGATGAAACAGTGTATCATCAAATCTGAGTATTAAGAACTCTAAGTCAAAGCTAACCTTGCTTAGACAATAGAGTTACATGCTACTAGCTTTCAGTCTAGCTTATATGGATGGACCTTGAACACAGATACATCTGAAACTTTATAATATACTATTTATTTTCATTTTGTATTGATTAAGGAAGAATGTTTAAAACAGTTGGAACAAAGAAAATTAAAAAATTAAACACCCTATTGCAAAGCACATTTGAAAACCTTTACCATATTTTGGCAAAGAGAATAATGTGTATCTTTTTGAAAGGGGGATGAAATGGGAAACTAGTTGCTTCTGATCATTATCAAGCATAAAATCCAAACAAGATATATGAACATGGAATCCCGTTTTCACTTACAGGACTGCAACTGGCAGATAATTCATGACATCCTATGAATGATAGCAGTATTCAGAGACTTAGCAGTGAGAATCTACATTTTTCCCCATGTCTCATGAATGTTCCTGACATTTCTCCTACCTGTAGGAAAGGAACAGCATACAGTGACCCCTAAAATTGTTTTGCAGTGGGAGAGGAGATGAAAGGAAACAAGTAAGAAATATGAACACAAATAATTACCTACATAGTTGCCTAAAGGAGAAAAATTGAAACAGACAATAAGAAGTGCAAAAAACCCCAACTGATTTTCAACTAAGATTTTTTTAATTGTTATTTAGACATCTTTATAGTGTCTAAAAAGTATATATAGTTTAAGGAGACAACGCAAACGAGCGCTGAGCTCAGATACTCCACAATAATGGGAAAAAGTGGTCAAAGAGCAAAAGAAATATATTAAAAGTAATGTATTAACATAAAAACCAGGAAAAAAGTCTACAGTTAGTCTGTGGAGTATAGGTTAATTCTGCTTAAGAGTTTGCCTTGAAATTAAGCATTTCAGCTGAAAAGAAGCAGGAAAGGTTACCTCTGAAGCATTGGAACCTCTACTGGAGTCCTCTCACATGAACAGAGGAATAATTCTCCCTACCTGTTTCTAGATATATTATCTCAAACTTTATTTATTATGTGCCATTTCTAGTATGCCATAGTTAAATTGTGATCAAGAAAGAAAATCTGTCTTATTAATAAGAAAAGGTCACTTTATAGAGATATAACATTGATAAAATTATCTACAAATGTGAAATGTAAGGGTTTTCTCACTCTTCCAGAAAAAGAATTGTTTTCCTAACAAGTAATAGGTACTTTCATTAAGCCTTGTTACAGGTTCAATGGGGAGTCAAAACTATTACTGGGTAAGTCTGTGAAAGCAATAGCAACACCTAAACAGAACTCAGAATGCGAAGCTGAATAATTATGAAAACTGAAGGTGAAAGCCATTGCTGAGACTTAACCTAAAAGATATGCTATGTTGAGAAATTATGTGAAGAATTTTTCTGTATGTGACAAAAGTATATCCTAAGTTTGGGGACCTTACAGAAAAGGTTAGCAAAATACAGGACCTATTTCTTCAACTCTATTCCCCTAAACATCATGATAAGGTTCTTACAGTTACCATATGCTTCTGAACACCACTGCTTCATCAAACCTGACTTCCTTCTCGTGCATCTGCTTGTGAATAAAAAATTAGTTGGATTCTATAATTAGAAGAATGTATTTGTTTAATACACTAATAATTTAATACGTATGGTCTTCATATATTTAAAATTTTACAATCCAGTGTACTAAATACTTTAGTGATGGGTCCATATAAAACACCATCTATTAGACGAAGTGTCTTTCAAACAACATATTAGTTTTGCCTGTGGAACTTGGACAGCGTCTTCTAATGTAAATAAAATGGTTGCATTTATCAGAGACCAATCAGATAGGCTGACAAAAGGCTGAACAGTTATGTCAGAGAATTACTATGGCAAATATTCTTAACAATTAAATTAAAGTAATAACAGACATTCAATTTTGTAGCGCCTTTTATCAGAATGCTAAGTAACTTTATATTGACTTAGGTTTGAAATATATGGTACTGAGATTTGGAAAGATCAAGTGATACATCCAGCATCAGTCAACTGTGACAGACCTTAAAACAAACCGGATCTGCTCAACAGCACTATAACAATTGATATCAAAATTAGGGAATGAAAAATAGATAATTACAGCTAAAATATCTGAGACACAATATTTTAAATAAGCCTCACATCAAATTGTTAAAGGCAAATAGACATAATATCTCACTGGCCTATGATGGCTGTAGGGTATCTTAGGATCATCATTAAAACTCGCTATTTGTACATTAAGATTAAAGTACTGATAAAAAATTATAATTTGAAGCTGCATATTATACATATTTTAAAAATCCTTGTCCTAAGGATAACAGAAGACCAAAATGAAGCTTTCTTATTTTTTCTTCCACCACCCACAACAAATCATATATCAAATATGAGTTCATCAACCCTTTAAAAGCTGTCAGTATGCTTTACAGACAAACTCTGTTTTCAGATTCTACCTTTCTCTGAGGAATGAAAAGACTATACTTCTGCAATTAATTTTACAAACAGGGGTAGGATGGTTCTTTAAAGTCAGAGAGGGAGATCATGTACATAAATTATTAAAATTTAGAAACATCAATTAATGTCCCAGTCTCTAGTTTTATGTGTACTATTGTATTACATTGCAACCTATAGATTTGCATAAAATAAAAAGATAATGTAAGCTAAAAGCACAAATTCCTAATATTAGGTTTGTAACAGCCATATGTTTGTGCTGTACCTGCTGGGTACAGGCAGTACCAAGAAAACTGGCTCAGTTCCATCATGTGAAAAGGTTGAAAAGTATTACGTATTACAGATATTGCAGCAACCAGATGAGATAGTTATGCTTTAAAAAATATAAACCTTGAGGACTGAATGAACAAAATCTACACCTATCTGCACACCACAAAATTTATATTATGCTGTACTAAATGATAGAATAAGAGTTTCAGGTGCGACAACAAAGCAGCAAAATAGAAGGTATAACTGTAAAAAATACAAATGTCATGGGGAAAAAATAGTGCACTAAAAAAAATTGAAAATAAAAGGTTTACATAGCAAGAAATAGACACAAAGTTTGCTATGATAAATCCTGTTATATTACTAAGCTTAAGCCTATCTAAATTGTAAGGCAAGGGGAAAGGACTCCTATCCATCTCTCTCGTGACTCACTCATAAATGGGAATGTGTGTTTTGGCCTTTTATTCTCTTAAGCCAGTAGCAAAGCTCGGTAGTTGTATCAATCTCACAGAAAAAGGAGGATTGGAGAATGAAACATGCAAGGGTTCACAACTGCATTTACAGGTGTTTATAAAATAGACAAAGGAGAAATACAAAGCTTAGCTTTATGTCACTTGTATTTCTCCCTCTAAAATTACAGTAAAATCAGTAAAGCAGGCAGATAAAAAGAAAAAATAATCTTGTAAACAAATAAAAATATGTAAAGAGTTTAACTATAGAAACACTTGTCTATCTAATGTCACTTAATTGTTAAAATAAGTATTAAACCTGTACCTTTTCAAGGTACTATATAGGAAAAGCAAGTATGCTTTATATGATGTTTATTGCATTATTCATTGCTTTTGAGATGAAATTCCCTCTTGAAGTGTACTGTGGGAAAGTTAACTTGGTTTCGTCCTTCTGGTAAATAAAAGTAAATCTATATTCTGCTAGCTCCATGGGCATCAGCAGAACAGTTTCACCACTGAAGCTATATGTCTGTCAGTGCTAAGCTATAAACAAAGCTGACAAAGTTCATGAGGGGGTAACACAGAAACTCTCAGTCTAAACATTTAGAAAGATTGAGTTCTTTTCAACAATAGGCAGACTGGAAGGGAGAAGACAAAGTTACTGGAAATGTACCTAATTCTATTGCCTCTTTGGTTCTTTCTTCCTTGGGAAATTTGCAGTGTATGGATTTTTAGTGCAAATAAATTTCTAAGGAAGTTCTACTTAAAAATTAACAAGAGATTTACAAGAATAATACTGACGGATGTATAACTTCCTGGAACAAAGAACAAAAGTGAAAACCACTTCCAGTGCAGAGGTTTCTGTTGCATCCATGGCAACAGAATGTTACCAGTATAACACAACACATGACAGTTCTGAAGAAACTGTTTTCTTCCACTAGGTAAGACATTTTTAGAGGCTATCCTCTTATTGAGAATCATAAAACAAGTAGTTCATCAACACTAGATTTTTCCAAAAACAATTCATCAAAAGCTAAAACTGTCATACAAAGGAGTTATGATCTCATCTGAATGGAGGCAGAGTGAGTCATTAAAAGGAAGATCTAATACAAGCCAGATTTCCTGCCTAGCTTCCTCTGACCTCTGCTGGCAGAGCTATTTTCCTCTTGTAACAAAAAGAGTGTCTAGAAATTGTTCAAGCTCTGTCAGGGGATCACAACTGACATGCTCGTACAGTGGGAAGGATCACATAGCTGTGCTCATCAACACACAGACTTGAGTCAACAGTGCCCTGGCAGCCAGGAGGGCCAACCATATGCTATGGGGCCTGACAAAGCATCACCAGTCAGTCAAGGAGGGGATTGTCCTGCTCTACTCTGCACTCGTGCGACCTCACCTTGAATATTGTGTGCAGTTTTGGGCACCACAATATAAGAAAGATATTAGGTTGTTAGAGAGAGTCCAAAGGAGGGCAGTGAAGATGGTGAAGGGCCATGAGGGGAAGGCGTATGAGGAGTGGCTGAGGTCCCTTGTCCTGTTCAACCTTGAGCAGAGGAGACTGAGGGGTGAAGTCATCCCAGTCTACAGCTTCCTCATGAGAGGAAGAGGAGGGGCAGACACTGATCTCTTCTCTGTGGTGACCACTGATAGGACCTGAGGGATCAGCCTGAATTTGTGTCAGGGGAGATTTAGGTTGGATATTATACAAAGGTTCTTCACCCAGAGGGTGGTTGGGCCTTGGAACAGGCTTCCCAGAGAAGTGGTCACAGCACTAAGCCTGACAGAGTTCAAGAACTGTTTGGACAATAGCCTCAGGCACATGGTGTGACTGGTCTTGTGCAGGGCCAGGAGTTGGACTCGATGATTCTTGTGGATCCCTTCCAACTTGGCATTTTCTGTGATTCTGTGACAATTCTCTAATTACAATGACTTATGGGGAGTCCTCCAACCCAGTTAAAAAATCTCACTTAATTAATTAATTAATTATCTTTTATACAAAATATCATCTTCTCATGTGTAAAATATTACAGAAAATTGAATGATCTTAAGCCTGATATGCTACTATATCCGCACAACAGAGTGTGCTGTGAATTTATCTTACACCTTAACACTGAATTTCCTGACATCCATTCAGTTAACTAAGTTCTCTCCTGTTATCATAATATACCATTTTGTGAGAAAACACATACCTGAATGGTTATTTTCTTTTGAGAGTCATCTTACAACAGCCATATATCAAAACAAACATTTGTTGTTCTCTATTTACTCTCCTATTGAGTGCTTACATGACTATGGGCAGGTTTGAGATTATTGTGTTGGAACCTATTTTTGTGTGACAGCCGCAGTGCAGATACTTGTCGATATACTGGTGTTGAATGCTAATCACTACTACAGTCTGGGAACAATTGCCAGCTACGTCACTTATCACTAGAACGAACAGAAAGGCCTTAATTGCCTTATCATGCGCTTTGTGCTTCCTGCTAGAATGGTCAGAAATCACTTGAAAATAATAGAAGGGATAAAATAATCATAAATTAGTAGGAATTTTAATGGTTAATAATAAAAGCAGTTCCAAAAGGAACTCATTACTCTTCTTCATATATACAGTTTTGATGCTGTTCAAAAAAGGTCTTGATTATTTTTGTGAAAACTGAATTGAACAAAGGTTATAAATAAAATGCATTAAAATGTGTAATGTGGGATATAGACAGGACACAAAGCATACATTTCACTTAGCTTGTGTATTCAGCTATATTACTTGTAAATATTCTCATAGAACAACTTTCTATAAACATAAGCGTTTTTAGCTATTGAAAAGTCATTTAAAGTTTATACACTACACTATAATTTTGATAATTTAAAAATCATAGAACAGATGCAAAGTAAGTACTTCTCTTATGCTAATTAAACAGCATACTCAAATAGTATTTCCTGTAAATAAAAGTATTTCTTCCTTTTTCTCCAAATAATGATCATCAAGATATAATTTTTAAAAAATGGGAAAGAAAGCAAATAGAAAAATCCCTATAAAAAACTATCTGTGCACTCAACATTTTCAAAATCTAATTAAAATAAACAAAGTACTAAAATTAAGAGAGAGAGAGAGAGAATAAAAGCTGAACAGAGAGTTCATAAAATATCCCTAGCTGTCGGCAAAGATTTTATCTTTGTCATTTAATGATGATGAAGCCAAGTAACTGTTGCTGGAATGGAAGCAGGCTGATGAAGAAGGCTTTCAAATTGAAGTGAAGGATATCGCAATTTATACTTTTCTTAGTAGTTCTTCTATCTCTACAATTTCTTTCTAAATTTCATTACTTTCTGCATTAGATATCCCTTTCAACAGACAGCCATGTGTTGGTCAAAGCTTTAATATGCTTCCGTTCATGTTAAATTGTTTGTTCATCCACCAGCAAGTTCTAAGCAGTTCAGAAAATATCAGAGGATTAGTAATTATTAACAATGTTAACTTCCAGGGGAAATTAGCTTGTGAAGAAAACTTTTCTGTTTTTTGATGTTTGTGCAAGATCTGATAGCAACATTCAGCTAACTGAAACAGACTGTGTGCACTGTTAGCACATACTGAACACTTATATTATTTGAACACAGAGTACATTAATTTTAACAGTACATTAAAAATAAATAATGCATTAATTAAGCATAAGTAAGTTCTAAAGATCATGGTATGTAGTAATTTTAACAATTTTCATAGGAAAGACAAAGATACATAGTATGATAATTTGTGGACATAATGAACTGGATATATTTTTTCCAGTTTTAATTGAAATAAAACAGTATAATTAAAATACTGCTAAAAGAACAGTTTATGCATTTTAAAAATAAGATATTAATTAAACTTACTTAGATGAGTTTAGCATGTTTTTAGAGAGATTTAATTTTACTTCATTCTTCATCAATAAATTTTCATTTATATTATATTTAAATAATGCCCCTATGTTGTTGTCCACAAACACATTTCAAAATTTTCAAAGTAAATAACAAAGTCTGTTTGCCATTCCTGGGTTGAATTCCAGCTATTTAAGCATGGTATTAGTGGTAATTTTATTCTAATTTATAAATGGTCCAGGAAATGATCCATATGTGTGTGCATATATACATAAATATACATAAACCAAGAGTTACTCTGTCTACAAACATACCAGTTTTGTGTCTTTGCAATTTATTAATCAAACCAAATGTAAAATAACCCCAACTATTTTAAAAGATACTTTGCTTTCATAAGAGATTTTAAAGCAGCCCAACAAAATAAATTAAAAGAAGTAAATCGTTTGCAATTTAATTTACCAAATTCTAACAAGAGTTAGATAACTATGGTTATGGGTGTATATATGTGAATGAACGAATAAATCCTTAACCCACCATATCTTTTTCTCCAGTTTGCAAGCTGTCACCCGTGAAAAGTATGGTGTAGATGGTAGGATGATACTGTACCTGATTGGCTCTGGAGGTGGTCATGGGATCAGATGGAGAGGACTTGGTGGTAGTTGGGGAAGATGGCAATGTCTGGGAACAAAGCAGTTCAGGAGCAAATCAACCTTTACAAGCCTTAGACTGAACAGTTAAAAAAATAAATAAACCAACAAAATAACATAACTAGAAAATTAAAATAAATAAAAAATGCCTAAGACAAAATCTTTCTCCTACTCATTGGAACTTAATGGAATTTAAAGTCAATTGGATAAATAATGCATGTAAATATGCATGCTTATGCATGTAAAAACAAATTCATGACTTGAAATCAAGATGGTGAACTCACATAAATACTCAAAAATATGCTGACCACATGAGGAATATATTCTTTCCTCTCTCCTCCTCTTGGGGAAAATGAAGACCATAAGTAAACAAAAATTCCAGCAAGTTCAATGAGCACACTAGAAACAGTTATCAGTCTACAAACAAATAGGGCCAATGTCTGAAAGATAAGAGACATTTACTTTGGCACTTTATAATGCACCATTCTAAAGCAAGGACTATAGCCAGCAAGCTGTGTTCCATACCTTACAACAGTTACGCTGAAGCTACTGAGTTTTTGGCAATATACTAATAGCTAAAATATTCATTGATCTTTTTTAATCTAGAAGCAGGTGAAAAAATGTAAGCATCAATTTCATGATGGATGAAGTTGCAACTAATACCTTCACAGCAAATAACTACAATATATTTATGATTAGCATTAAAAATGTTCATTTAGTTGAGCAAAGGTTAATAGCTTATTATAGCCCTGTGTTCAAAATAAACACAAAAAAGAATTAAGAGTCATATTTATTGATCATGTTTTCTAAATAATATACACATGCTTAACATTAATTCTTGAACATATTAAAAAAGCACTGCTCTGTTTAAAAAATTTATATACACATTTGTCCTTTAAAAGTATTAGATCCTGACAGAAAAACTCTTCTTTTTATAAATGTAGTGAAAAGGTAAAATTCCAATTGTCAAAACATAACATACAATACTTATTCAAAGCATATTTTTTGACATCTTTGCAATATATAAATATTATAAAATATCCAAAATTACACTACTTTTATGTCAAGAAATAAAATGTTAAAGTGCTATACAATGGAATTTATCATATGCTCATATAGTTACTAACCAAAACTATTTAGAAATAAATAAAGCAAAATTTCACACTTTCAGCGTTTCTGTTACTTACAATCATTGACAGTCCCTCA
This sequence comes from Manacus candei, assembly GCF_025592945.1. NCBI lineage: Eukaryota > Metazoa > Chordata > Aves > Passeriformes > Pipridae > Manacus > Manacus candei. The sequence goes on along the minus strand of NW_026138115.1, from coordinate 16,658,410 downwards.
TAAAATCATTGACAGTCCCTCATAAAATAGGTATACATACTTTTGCACTAAATTTCTTAATGCATATGAGAAAGCTGAGACACTGTGAATGCATAAAGTTGTGTATTAGCAAAATAAGGGCTTGTACATATGCACACACAAATATTTTAGAGGTATGTTAAACAGTATGAAGATCCATTTTTCACAGTTTGTACATAAACAAGCAGTCAAAACAGGAAAAATAAAATCTTAAGAAACAGATCCCTATTTTGTGTTTCCAACCTATAACTCATGTTGTAGAGCAATCAAAACAAAAGAAAATATGCACAGCTTAAGCATCAACAGGGACCATTTCAAGAGGGTTAAGTGAAAAATACTACTATGTATAGGACATTATAAAAAATATGTAGCTGGCAAAATGCTCCTGGTCAGCAGGAACTACATATTATAAAAATCAAGGTAATTAGAAAAGATTCTTCCGTGTCTTTAAATACCAAACATGGGTCCATTCACGAGGGGTTCATTTGTGAGGGGCTAAGATTATTTAGCAATAGATGTTCTAATTCTGCAATAGTACAGGGCTAAGCCCATTCAACTTTAGAATTATACTTGTGATTTTAATGAGATGATGCAGTATTTCTCTTACCAAAGTCTGAAATTACAAAGAACTGATTTTTGTCATTTAAGCTTAAACTTGAAAACAAAAACAAAACAAAACCAAAACAAACCAAAACAAACCCCCCCCAACCAAACCAAAATTCTCTAAAGAATGGATACCCCAATAGGTTTTCTTTGTTATAGCTATATATTAAACTCCCATCCTTAACTACTAAAAAAAAAAAAAAATGATTATATATTTTGATGAAAATATTTCAGAAAACTGATAGTTTGTGTTATCAACACCACGGCTAACTAGGGCATTTGGTACTGTATCTTGTTTTGGTATGCTAGGCCACTTATTAAAAGGAAAACCAGCTTGTTCTTCACAGTTATTATTAACTCAAACTAATGTATTTATAGGGAAATAGGTAGAACAATTTAACACTGAATAATGGCTTAATCACTGATACCAAGAATTATTTAAGAAACTGGAAACATCTCAGATTTCAATTCATATCAATCTTCTTAAAGCACAGAAATATATGGCTGTGGTGAAAAAAGGAGTGATAATAACCTTTACAGGTAACTGTTCAACTAACGCATCTCTTAACTAGAAGCATTTCATTATTTATTTTAGCAAAAGCTTTTTTAAAATAAAATACAAAGGAAAAAGAGATTAATAAATTTAAAAGCAAGACTGTATTAATGAACAAGAATCAAATATGGGCATATACCTTTTTTACCAATATGCACAATATATATTTGCCATATAAATGGCAAAATATTGAAAATAATAATAAAGTTCTTTGGTTTGTATTTTTGGTGGTTTTTTTCTTTGTATATCAGGTTTTTTGTAATTGAGGCTTAATCACTCTAACCTTGTTCACTGACATAACTGCTTTTATTTTTTCATATATATCTCTACATATACATATATAAAAGAATTGATAGTATTTTGTAAAAATTCATTGCTTTTTAAGCTTCTGTATAATTCTCCAGATACACCAATTTATTTCTTTTATATCAAAATAACACAAAGTGATTTCTCAAACATAAAAAAAAGAAAAAAGGAACAGGCATTTGAATTTTGTATTGAATTTCCACTGGCTGATAAGTCATTTATTGATACACTCAATTGCTTTGCAAAAACTTTTCAGCAAAAATGCTTCTTAAAGAAAGTTGAACAGAACTAAATATTTTAATTTATTATGCATCGTCGAATGATTTCTTTAAAAAAATTTGGCAAGTCCCTTGTTTGCTAAATTCAAGGCAAGCACTTGAATTTAGTAGTTATTAGGTTTTTGGGAATTAGATGTATAAAGTGATTAGAAATCTTAAGATGAATTTACATTACAGAGTTTCAATTTTTGAGACTGCTATATGCATAGTGTAAGTAAAGCTCTCCTGAAAAGGTTATAAAAAAAAAAAGTCAGAATTTCTACCACACACCACTTCCAAGACTTTGGGGTTTTCTTAAGCTGTATCTTGAATGGTATAGTCCAAACCATGATGTAATTAATCTTCTCTGTTTTCTAAATATTATTTCCTTTCCTACTACTTATGTGACAATTAATGAAAGACTATATTTACAGGTTAGGGTGTGTTTCTTGTATTAACCAACACTTCTAGAAGAGATGTTTGAGAAAGCAGATTTTAAGTATTCAAAAAGGAGCTTAACTTTAGAGATAAAATTTTGTTTGAGCCATATTTGAGTTGTAGTACTTTCTGAAAGCCCAAAGAAATACTTCTTTTTATTGCTTACAAGCACTGATTGTACTGTGAGAGAGTGGCCTCAGGCTGCATGACACACTAAAGGGTGCAGAAATGTGGTCAAAGCATCGCATGTCCAGACTTCATATTTTTATTAGCAGAGTGAAGATATAGCTGTATCATGGCAGCATACATTATATACAGTGCATCTGCATGGTGTTCCAAAAGGTCTCTGAATCCTCTTTCAATGACAATGATGACACCCTTATATTTATATATATATGCACTAAAAAATTTCAATACTTACTTAAGGGTAATAAATAATAAAACTGTACTGAGACAGTTAATTTAATTCTCAGTACTTATTGGTATATTTATATAGATAAGAGTAGAAAGAAAAAGTATAAAATTAAATACTATTTGAATAAGGGTTAGAAATGTGAAAGCATAGAAAGAACGTCATTTAAAAGTGAAGGTGAGACTGTATTTACAGCTTATCAATTTCTAGTTTCTCGCTAAAGGGTTTGCCAAACAAAGGAAATCTTGGTAATAACATTACCTGAATTAATTTAGTATTAATACTAACCTAATACTGAGTTTCAGCCTTGCATATATTAATACTGGTGCTTTTAAATAATTGAAATTAATGTGATGACAAAACTGATTTGCTTAAGTCCATATCACAATGCACTTTAAGAAAAGGTGTTATCTTTTATCATATTAAACAGTTAAATACATTTTGCAGCTAAAATGAGAAACAGAGAGCACTGCAAGGTCCCACTGTGCTGAACAATCTAAAAGACTAATTATTACTAGCCTTTCAACAGTATCAGAGATAAGCCTGTCTAAACAGAGAGTCTTCTTTACTTGCTGTGACCTCCTTTAATCTGTAACTTTCGCAAATGATTCTCATCTCAGTGATAACTGTATAAATATATAACACATTTCAAAAAATAAAATTTGGAAAAAGATATAATCAAGGATTAAAAATTTGCTTACAATCTGGATTGTTAAAAGGCTACTTCGATGACTTCAGTGATCTATTTTTTCTTGCTTCATTTTCATTTTTGTAAAGAACAAATAAATTTTGATGATATTTCATTCTCTTTGCATTTGGTTTTGCTTTTGTGTAGAAAAAGAGACAGGGCATAGGGAAATACAAAAAGACTAAGAGGCAACTTATCTACATTTATGAACTCTTGGGAACCTGACTCTGAGAAAGGAAAAAGGTAGGGTTAAGTATGATGTCAAAGGATGATTATCTTATGTGGAGGCCAAGAAGGGGTAGGAAACTTAAAGCAAATCACCAAGCGCCATTTGGATCATCAGAGCAACTCTGGATGGAGGGAACAATTCAGGATTAATATTACAGCAAAAGAGACAAAAAAGAATCAGGACGTTCTCTTTCTTCAAAACATGTCACAGTAACACAAAACTATTACAAGATCTGGTTTATTCTGTTACATAGAAATACCAGAAAACTCAAGTATATAACTAGGCATAGGCCTAAAAAAATCACATAAGATATGGATCTAAGATTCATCCTAGAAGAAAAGGCCACCTTTTCATTCTGGGCTACTTTGGAATTCAGAAAGATACCATCAAAACTACAAAGATATAACTTCACAATTTTCTTAAAAACCAAAACACTGCTGAGAATTTCTGCAATGTTGAACGCTGCTGCTCATCCCTTAACAAAATATTCTATTCTCATTCCACTTCTGAAGTACAGAAGAATTAGTAATAAGCTACAGCATTAACTGCATTAATAAACAGTTTTGCATACATATTGAGATTATATCCAACACTGTTGAAAGGAAAGAGAAAACAGAACACTGATCATGTACCAGAATTAAGTCAAGAGCACATGAGGGACAGGATATAGTATACATACTTTTATGGAACGCTAAACTTTCGCCATTGGACCCAAGTTACAGAAGTCTTTAGTAAACAATGACAACTTTTTTTACTTTGTTTTGTTCTTGCAACTTGTAAAAACACCTGCATATCTTACTACATATTGCGGAATGGTAACTGCTGTGATTTTTCACCTATGTTCGAAAGTGACGAAAGTTTATGAGAAATTGCTGACTAGATGAAAAGACATTATCTATGAAGCTACTTGTTACTTTTTACTTCAAATGAAAACTGTAAGAGCTATTTTCTCATATTCTTCATTTTAATAAGTTTCATCTAGGTGACAGACTGTTGCCTTAAATGAATGATAAAAAGAAGTAAGGCTTATCAGAAGGGAAAGGCATTTTAGGAAATCCATGAAGGTTTCTTAAGGAGGAAGAACTTAGGCATATTGGTGGATGAAAAACTGAATACAATCCAGCAATGTGCACTCACTGGCCATAATGCCAACTGCATCCTGGGCTGCATCAAAAGTGTATCTAGGAGGTTGAGAGGTGGGTTTGTCCCTCTATCTGCTCTGGTGAGACCCCACCTGGAGAAATGGCAATGGTCATCTCTGCTTCCATGTGCTTCCTGGGCAGGCTGCTAAAACACCTGTTACCTGTGAAACAACTGAAAACTAGAAGGAAAATTCAACTGCATCCAGCTCTGGGGCCCCCAGCAAAGAAAATCCCTGCCTGAGAAGATCCAGAACAGGACCACAAAGATGAGCAGCAGCTGGAGCATCTCTCCTGTGAAGACAGGCTGAGAGAATTGGCATTGTTTACCCTTGAGATGGGAAGGCTTCAGGGAGACCTTATAGCAGCCTTTCAGTACTTAGAGAGCTTATAGGGCATAGGGGACACACTCTTTATCAGGGAGTGTAGTGATTGGACAAGGGATAATGGTTTTAAATTGAAAACAGGTGGATATAGAGTAGATATTAGGCAGAAACTCTTCACTATGAGGGTGCTGAGGCAGTAGAACAGGTTGCCCAGAGAAGCTGTTGATGCTCCATGGAAGTGTTCAAGGCCAGGTTAGATGAGGCTTTGAGCAACCTGGTCTAGTGGAAGGTGTCCCTGTCTAAGAGGGGTTGGACCTAGCTGATCTTTAAGTCACCTTCCAACTAAAACCATTGTATGATTCTATGAAGTCAATTGAGTCTCTGTAGTCTGAAGAACTCATCACCTATATTAAAAATACCCAAACTAACCAAACAACAAAGACCCTATTTAAAAAAAAAATTCCTTCATTTAAGCCAATATTTTCAGATGTGCATTCTTAAAATCAGATTCTATTTAAGCACTTGAAAACAAAACTTTTTATTTAAAAATTATGATAATTTCTTTTTTGTTGTTGTTGATCAACATTTCTGAAGTAAAAGTAGTTGTTTTCAGTAGTGGAACATGAAATTACAAATCTGACTTCTGATATTCACTTCTGCAGATTTTGACTGAAATGTCTGAGACCATGACTAATAAACAGAAATTTAGCTTATGAGACACTAATTATCTACTGAAAAAGCTGAAGTGAAACTGGTTCCAATGAAAACTTTAATTGGAAGTTCTATATGTGAAGGATTTACTCTAGATTTTCAAAGAAGAAATTCTAAATCCTTTTCTATGCTTTGATAACGTAGAAAAATTTCATAGAATCAAAGAATGATTCAGGTTTGAAGGGATCTAAGAAGGCCAAAGAGTGTAAACTCCTGTTTGAAGCAGAGTTATCTTTAAGATAAGTTGTCTTTCCTTCCATGTAATGCACAGTTCTGCAATGGCTGTCTCTGCTTCCATGTGCTTCCTGGACAGGCTGCTACAACACCTGCTACCTGTAAAACAACTGAAAGCTGGAAGGAAAATTCAACTAACCTGCAAAGAAGCTGTAATAGTTTCTGAAGAAAGTGATGTGATAAGACCAATTTAAGTAGACCTTTCAATTGTTAATAAGAGCTGCTATTAATTTAGAGGTGAAATTTAAAGCTTTGCACGCTAATTAAAAAGACAAAAAAACTCAGGCTCATGATCATTTATGAATAGAATGTGGTTTGTAACCCCTGAGTTACAATGTGGTTTGAAAGAGTTGGTATGACACTGCAATTAATAAAGAGAGAAAAGAGAAGTTAGAAGCTCACAGCAGTTTCTGGGAAGTAAAAGGGCACAGGAATCGGTTATTGTTGGATGATGCTCAGAAATAACAGATGGTTGACATCTATGAAGAGATTGTCTATGTTGTGTAGAGATAAAGATGCAAACATTTGTCGATTAAACATCTGTCACACCTACTTGGAGAAGACAACTACCCAGTATCTACTGATAAGTCCATAGGATTAGGAGATACAGAAAAACTCACTGGAGAAGGCTCAAAAGGAACCACACAGACTTGCTTGCAAATCTTCTGAAGCTGAAAAAGCGTAAGTTAAAGAGACAGAATGTTCAGATAGTTACTTCTACTAGTAAGGAGAAATTCCAGGCCAGACTCAGCCTCTGTATGTCCCATGCCTTTCTTGAAGACAGAAAGTGCTGAAACTCAAGCAGTCAGCAAAGGTTTTACCAACCACCTTTCTTCATCGAATCTATAGCCAGGAGGTATTTTCTTTCTTAGCTCTTTTCTCTAAGGTGAGTGTTGGTATAAAGCAGCCCAAGACAAAGAAATACCAATAGAGAAATGAGAGATGCATGCTCATATAGACATGGGTGGCATCGCAAGGCTTCAACTACTGGTATCTTCTTTCATGGGGAGAAAACTACCTTTGCTTTTTAGTAGAAACATCTTCAGAGTTCCTAAATGAAGATAAAATTTATTATTTCAAATCAACTCTCCATCTCAAATTGTGTAATACTTCATGTGTCAGTGTTCTTGGTTAACATTCTGAGACAGGAAGAACCATGTAGAAGTTTGTATAAAAGAAGAAATTGCAATTAATAAGGTTTATTTTTAAAAAAAATTCTAAGTTACTTTTATTAGACATCATACTGATCATTTTAGTAAAATTGTGATCTGTCTGCTATTAAAAAAAATAACAACACTGGAGTTATAAATCATCATAACCTGTTATAAAATATTATCCTTTTAAATATTTAAATTAAGCTATTATGTCTTTCACTAAGATATGGTATATTCTGACACTGGAGGACAGACTAATTCACTGTAAACTCTACCTAATAATTTCAATTCTTGGTAAAAATAAAGAATTTTGGATTTATTGAGTCAATATTTATAACGTATTAGTTTATCATGAATAGATGTTGCTTCAATAAAAGAGAAGTTAAACAATTCATTGTGGTTAAAACTGTTTAACATATGCACATGTATATCCCCAAATATTTGTAGTTACATTATTATGCACCTGTATGTATACAAGTAATAGATTTAAATTTTAAGATGTAGAGCTAATATACATTGTACTTTATTCTATCTTAACTTCTTTAGCAGTGCCTGTGCTCACTAATCCATCCCTCCAGAATTTAATTGAACTTAACATTTCAAACCATCAAACCCCAAACCAACCAAGCTTAAAAGAACCCAAAACCAAACCAACCAACCAAAAAAAAACCAAAACCAAACAGAAACCCGCAAACAAACAAAAAAAATCCAAATAAAAAAGCCCCAAACCAGTAACAACCAACCAAACCAAACCAACCAACCAATAAAAACAAACACCCAAAATAAAAAAAAACCAACCTCAACAACTTTGCAACTACATTTTCTGAAGGAAACTGTGGAGGACAAGATAATCATCTTTAGGTACAAGAGAGGAAGTATTTAGACATGTCACTAAATAGCTCTGTCATCTAGTTTCTCAGGATCTTACTGGCTTATTTAAAAATTAGCTTTATTTCATGGTTAAGGGGAAAAGCACCTTTTATTGTAATAGAGAATATTCATTTCCCACTGGGTTAAAAAGTATTGGCATAAAATCTAATATTTTACTAGCAGAAAAGCCACTTAAAATATAGTTCACTTCAAGTTTTTCTCTCTTTCAGGCATAATCATTTTCATGTCTAATAATTGAGAAACTAATCCTATAGAATTGGGGCTTTCTTTTTTAGTTTTTTCTTATAAATTATCTTGAGTAATTTTTATGTAAAATTATTGTATACAGAAAAAATAATATAATAGTAAATATTAAAAATCATCAATGGCTTATGCATAGCTTCATCCATCTAAAGTAGTCTGTTCCAAACTCATCCCTTTCAAACACATCTTCATATAAGTATTTTGTGTATGTCACTATATACAAGGTAAAGTAATTGCACACAGTTACCAAATTACAAGAAACTGAATCTTGCTAGTGTGAAGGACAAAACAATCTTTTCCCACATAGGAGAGATAAGAAACTAAAATCTATCCTATATAGGACAGAGAGACAAGACAAAATTTTACTAATGTTCACTCATTTCTTTCTTCATCCTTTTCTTATTCGATACAATAGAAAATATTTTAAAACCCTGTATGATGCATATTTCCCATTCTTCTTACAGACCAAAGTTTTTTTAATTAAAGTTTTTACAGAAATTAAAGAATAAAGAATACTAGGCCAAAAATACCTTGCAAATACATTTTGCATTGTCCAAAAATTTTGAAAGAAGTCAGTGTGAAATAGGTAAAAAGGTGTCAAAAATAACACAAAATATAATTGTAGAAAACATCTCAAGTTTTTATAGCTCAGATTTTAAAGTATCTAATTTAGGGTCTAAAAAAAAAATTAACATTTTTGTTTTTATTTATATACACAAAAGTAGGAAACATTCAGTTAATCTGTGATTTTTTAGTAACACTAATGATTTACAGAGGTTCATCATTTAAGATTAAAATTCAGCAATCTTTAACTAAAACCTGTAAGTGTATTATCACCTTATACAGTAAAGAAAAACATTAGAGCATGGCATTGAAACTTATAAAACACTGTCTAAAAGAACTGCTGAAAAACAGGGAACATATAAGTACAAGGAAAAAGAGTACCAGCAGGTTACTAGAGTGTAAAACAACATTTTTTTAAAGAACATGTTATGTTGACCCCTTGCAGCCCTAAAGTTTTAAGACTTCTAAGGAGCTGCTGTGACTCTATTCCCAACCAAAAACTCACTTGTTTGATGCGGTCTGGATTAACAGTGGTCTGAGGCTGTAGAATGCTGACAGGCTCTGTCTTCGCCACATTCTGAGGCATTTCTCGAATCTTCTCTGCAATGAAGCCATGAACTGCATTTAGTGCTTCCACCGTTCCCTGGATCAGACACACCCGCTCTGTAGTACCTGCAAATACAAAAGTTAATCTGAATGACGAGGATTCTTCAAGATCCTACAAACTGCTTCAATTAGGCCACAAAGATGGCATTTGTAGCAACCTTAGTAAACCAACCAGCAATACCTCAGTAAACATATAAATGAATGCAGAGACTTCCAAAAGATCACATGATGATGTGAAGATATTTTAAACAACTCCTATTTGTGTAGATCCTAAAAATTCTAACTTTCCAAGTCAGCCTCGATAATATCAGTTAGACCATGCATAACCTTTTTCCAAACTGAAAGTGTTCTGTTTGTACTACAAAAAAAGCCCACACCAATTCTTTTTTATTGATTTCTTAATTAAAAACATCTACAGGATGTCTAAAGACGGATGCAGAACTGTGGAAAAACACTTCCTTGATTTTTTTGTGATGAGACTGTTTGTGGATGATTATGTATGGCTTCACTGTATAGCAAAAAAAGACTTTTTTACATATTGGATTACAGCTTGATACATCCTCACTAGAGAAAGAATATAACGTCCACTCCCCAGTATTGATCCTAAGGATAAAAGTATGACATTTCACTGAGAAAAATCCATGTTCTGTATTCCACATATCAAACCACTTGAATAGGTTCCAGAAAATCAGTTTTGATTTGGAAAACAGGATCTAACAGGAGCTGGGAAAAAAACCAACCTCCAAAAAAAACCCAAAAAAAACAAAACCAACAAAAAAACCCCCAAACCAAACAAAAAAAAACTTAAAGGGAATATTGTAGCTTCCACTTTTATTCTGCAGGAATACCAACACAAGACAGCCTAGATGTCCAAGTAGAACCACTTTGAAATTTCATGTAATACATACTTCCACAAACACATTTTTTACACTTACAATATATGAAATTTAATTATTTTTATTGCCTCATCGTTGCCTTCAAATACCAGTAAACAGTTCTACTAACAGAAGAAAATTATAACATGAACTATCAAGATATTACTGCGCTGCAAGGATATGCCAGATACATATCTCTATTCAATGTCAGTGCACATTTTGCTTCAAGACTATTGGGAGAGGGAGCAAAATAGCAAATCTGAGCCAAGGAATTACCACAAAACAAATATTGTCATTTTTGTTGTTTGACATACATCTAGTAAATACTATTGACAAGACTACAAATGAATCTTTCCTCACATAAAATTCATTCACTCTACCTAAAAAGATGAAAATTACAATGTAATGTAAATACTAACAAATTTGCAACAATTTCTGAAGTTCACAACATGTTAGTTGGCATCATAGATTAATGTGCCAGGGTGGTAAGCAACCTTCTCCCTAAAATTCCCCTTTTATAAATTTTATGTCTGTATAATCAACTGTTATCCTAAGCATATCTGAAGATACACTCGTTACAACAGTGCAACATAGTCTTTAACAGCGAATAGTATGGTAACCCTAGTAATCTGCAAGAAAAATTTGGGGTTTATTGTTTCTCACCTGCTTCTATGGATGATCTCTAATATTAAATATTTTATTACTAAAAGGTGAAGGACCACACTAAGAGCCCTACCTCCTTGTTAACTTAACATATTCATGTATACTTAAAATCTGTCTTTTATCTTAAGTATCAGGTAGCCTGAAATTTAACAATTTGGAAGAAACACTACAGCAAAAATGACAATAAGAAAAACTTTTTCTTCTCTACTAAGTATGTTATTTAAAAATAAATAAATTTAGGATTAAAACATGTCAATATTTGAAAAGGTGTCAGTTTAATAATCTTTGAAAAAAATATAAAGTTAAAATTATTACACTTTTAACAGCAAGTTATACAAGTATCACAATCAAATGCATATTTCTCAAGAGGAACATTTTAGAATATTTATGTGACCTCTAATAGTGTCCTTTCAACAAATCAACTTCAAAATACAGTCAATTTTCTTTTCCAAGTGCCCCATCAGAAAAGGGTGTTTGAATGACATGAGTGAAAGTCACCAAAGCAAAAGGAACTTGGTTTCTAGACAAAGCTTTCTTAATGCCTTTTTTCTTTTTCCTACTTGGCTCCCTCCTCCTTTTGCTCCTGTGGTTTCTGCGTAAAGCAATCCAGCTCTAAGAAAATGCTCTGGGGAGTCTTTACAACGCAGTATTAATTGTCTCCTAAATGATGAGATGTGAGGTGCACTGATCAATGCAGCTAATGCATGTGTTCTCTAGGTCAGCAGACAACACACTGAAACAAAACACAGATCAGGTTACAGACAAGCTACCGGAGCCCAGTTCGGAAAGCACTTAACAGGGATGACTTCTGTCAAAACACTTGAAAGGAAAACAGTCGATGCTAAGTAAGAATTTTGTTAAACTTGACACTAAGTGACTAAAGGGAATTCTGCAATCAGTGTTATTTTAGAAAGTGCCGCATAACAAAGATATGCTTTATGTCATACTCCAGACCAAACACACTACATTTTAGTATGTATAAACCAGGATGCAGTGCTCGGAAATCACTGTTCCATGAAGAAATACAATTGTGCAAAAAGCACATTTTACGCAGAGTTAAAGTTCTAAACTGCATCACAACAATAGCACATTTAAATTACATCACATCAGTAGCACCTTTGCTTTGAGAGCTATGTCCACAGGAAAAAAATAAATTGTACAATAAGTTGTGGAGAAATTGTACACATGCGTAGTTTGTAATTGTTTTAATCTTCTGAAGTGATATTGTCATATTCTTTCACAAAACTGGAATAGCTTTTCACTCAGCTAGTAGAGTACAATAATTTACAGGAGTCATGCAAAAGGAAAACTGCCAACTACATGACCAACCTGTATAACAAAAATAAGCCTATGAATCACTAAAGCTGGTGAAATTTCTGTTGTTTTAAAACCTTTTAGGCTCCACTAGTGTATGAATTAAATCGTCAAATTTGCTTATCATTTTCAGTTGTTCAACAGTTGTATCCACTCCTTTTTTCACACTGCTGTGAACAAAAAGCTCAGCCATCTATAAACATACTTTTTGTCATATGATTTTCAAAGTATGTACTTAAAATACATTTTGAAATAGCTGACTTAAAGAAAATCCAAGTAATCAGTGCCTTTATTTATTTAGTGCAAGCATAGCCAATATGAAGTTATTCTATTTTTTAAAATTATCTACAATTCAAATAGGTATTAGGGTCAGGTATTGTACACTGCCTTTTACATATGAAGATATAAAACATACACAAGAAAAGAATAATTTTGACACAGAAAATGGCCACATGTAGCGTAGGTGATCATCATCCCTGTACACTAAATAAACCCAGAAAACTGTTTTTATGTATGTTCAATGATAATAAAGTCCATGACAGAAGCTTGCATGTGGCTACAAAATATGAAAAAAAAACTAAAGACATACTGCTGATGTTGCTACAATCATGAAATGATTGGTTTTTTCTAAGGAAACCAAGTAAATTATTCAGTATTTGTATGTGCTCTACTTTTCAGTAAGGGCAGCATGGTATCTTTCCCCTTATATCAGAATTAAAATTCAATTTGCATGTGTGGGTTTTAACTTTTTTAATCAAAAAAAAAAAAAGGCAGAATGTAAATGCACAAAAAAAATTTGTCTGTAATACTCATCAAAAATTGATTTTTAAAAACAACAAAGAAAAACCCCAAAGAAATATTAATCAGTTTTTTATTTTGTTTAGCTTTTAGGGGGAACCTTTTGGGCCTGTTTTGCCTTTGGTTTTTTTTGTTTTTTTTTTTAATATGAAACCAGACATGGCATTATCTCTGTAGTTCCACTGGAGAGGGAAAGATGAAACCATTAGCAGGCATCACACAATTTACAAATAAGCAAATAAAAATTTGTTTTGAAATCTAATAAATTAGACCTAAAATCTAGACAGTTTGCAGTAACTTTATTTTAGTTGTTCATTTTTCCTTACACCTCATTTAACTATCTAAAATTTTACTTCTGATAAATATCCTTCTGTGAGAAAAGTTTTTCCCTTGAATTTAGAAAGATGGCAAAAACTTATGAAACAAAAAGAAAGAGTTTATTCAGTGCGCTGGGTTTAGTCTCACACTGAGTTCTTTGGGGAGAAAAGACCACTTGGGTTTACAAAATCCCACCTTTTTCAGATAAGCTTAATATATTCACTTTTGCCTAAAAAGGTTTCTTTTCTCTGAAAAGGGGTTTTCCCTTTTTTCTAATTGGCCATTGGCCATCCTCTGTCAAAAGTGATGGATCTTTTGTTCTTAGCCCAAAGAGAGAAAAGAAACCCCTGCGTACCAAACTCTCATATGGCCCTGAAAGATTTTAATTTTTAGGAATTTTTATATTTCCCTTAACCAGCTGAAAAAGACCCTGACACCCAAGTTCACTCTGAGACTTGGATATCTTACAACTTCATGATATGCCTATATCTATATTTTTATTTCTCATACTTGGACACCACTTCACACTAATTTTGTCAAGAACTTCAAAAACACAGATCAAGAGCTTTTTCTTTGAGAAGGTTATTGTTTACTTATTAGACAACTGATACACCCTTTAAAGCAATCATTGGAATAAATGCAGGAGATGCAACAGGATAAACGATGCTGATGCTTTTGATGCTTGAGTTTCTGTACTTAACTGGCAAGCATCTATACATGGTTGCCACTAAACTTTTAAATGTTTTCTTTAAGACTCTGATTCAATGTGTAAGAGTTCTTTTGTACTCACAGAAATGCTCACTGAATGTTAAATGTGCTTCTGTGTTTTAGGAACCTTAGCTGAAATGTTTTGGGGAACGCACTGTACCTTTCAGAAAGGTCTAGTGCTTAATATGACTCTATAAACTTTTCACTGGGCTTTTACATCAATCTTAAAGAGAATTTGAAAACCTAAAAAGTACAATGCAATACCAGCCCAGGGTAATCCCAATACATCCACTAATTAAATCTCCTTGTATTTTTCCAGAGTACCGTGCCAATTTCTTTGATATTAAGAGAGAACCTGAGAGAGAAGCCAAAGCTAAAACCTTTACTAAATGAAAGGCTGCACTCAGTCTCTCACAACTTATTTCCATTAAGGTTTTTATTTGAGAGCTCCCATTACAGCAGTCTAACTAACCCCAACTTCCCATACATGTATTTTTGTGACCCATGATCAACTGGCTGGTAGAGTGGGACTCTATATAACACCACATAGATTGCTTCAGCCAAAAACTAATCTTGCAAAAGCTCTTGGTAAAACAGGCCTGTGCTTTGATACCATTCCCAAGAAAAATAAAAATTGTCAATAACTTGCTTAACATGAAATTATGACAAACTCTTCCTTGCATGTAACATTTCCATTCTACATTTGCGTAAAACCTCAGTGATTAAAGTCAGACAATAAAAATGTTATATACTCAAATGCATTAGCAGTATTTCATAATGCCTTAAACGGATATGAAAAACCTTTGCCATACAAATGATAAAATGTACACAATCTTAAATGTAACACATAAGAACATATGTGTGAAGTGTCATAGAAATCTCAACAAGAAAGTTTTCTCTCTCCTGTGCTTTTTACCTTTGTTTGTTGATAGAGCATTATATTGGTCTTAATATAAAGCCTGTACCCATATTCTTAACAGACAGAAAGACATTTCTCTCTCAAAGCAAAGCTTGATGATCTTAGACTTCCCAAACTGAAAGGAGAAAAAAGGGCTGGTAGAAATTCTAAGACACTGATGTTCTGCACAAAATAATTTTGGAACTATTTACGCAGAACACTCACACAAATAGGGAGGTGTTCACAGAAAGCCTTACCACCCTTAGCAGAAGAACCTGACTGCTGAAGTCATATTGGTAACACATCTTTTAGGTATGACACATGGACAGCTATGCATATATATGTGTACATACATATTCATACCCACATATATACCAACTTTTTTTTACTTGAATTAAATAAGTGACCTCCTCACTAGAATTCAAATATTGAAATGGATCAAGTCTAAAAATATTGTAAAATTTATGAACTATATGAATCCTCAGAATCATATGAAAACTTCAAGTGTACAGTCCATTGTGATTTGGTCACAAGACTGAATTACACAAATCCAGGTTTACCGTAGTTATGAGTATGAAGAAACAGATTATTCTTATGTGAGAGAGAAACCATGGAAAATAAAAAATTTCAGACTTCATAATTATTAAAGGCTTAGAAGAGATGATGAATCATCTTACAAAGTAAACAATCCCTTGAATATAAACCATTTTGTTATGTATCAGCTAAGGATTTGGTTATGATTTCCCAGCAATTTAGTTATATAAAGAGAGATGAAGAATTCCTGATTATTATTGAACCATCTTAGGATTATAACTATTAGTCTTTGTTTAAGAGTTATTCATAAAAACATTATAGATTCCACTGTAAAAGCTGGTGAATTTCTCCAAAACCAAACAAAAAGGCCAGAGATTTTGTCTTCCTATGGTTTTATGAAGCACTATGTTTTTATTAATTTTGTTTGCAGGAATGTTTGTCTCAATATGTTTTTTGTAAAATTATCTATAACAAATGAACTACTGTTTAACTAAACAAAACCCACATGATTCCATCATAACACTTTCAATGAGAAAAAAATGGGAATACAAAGCATAGAATTCAAATAAAATACAAAATAATAAATTTATTCATTTTTATTTGCATGTTCCAACAATTAAAAGAGACACATGTTAGGGTCCCAAATGATATGGTATTGTCTGCTAATGTAAAGAAATCTGCTTCAATTTTTCTTCTTAACAGTGGTAACATGGTTGAGGTACATCAATATACTTCTGATTCATAATCACTTTTTCAAGAGGAAGTAAGCTCTCTACTATGGTACTTATACATCTTTTCTAATAATTTAATATAATAATTTGCTTATTCACATAATTTTAAGATTAAGAGTGCCTGGAATATTGCACAAAGTTACTATTTTTCCTCTAATAACGAACAGTAAGCATCTAAATAAATAAACATGTAATAAAAACACAATACCAAAGTTTGGTGAAAATATGAAAGTCTCTGAAAAGCAATACTTTCAAAATCATTAAGAAACAAGCACACACAACAGTAGTACAAGAACCTATCTGCTGAAGAAAAGAAATAACTGACCTTATATTTAGAAGGAAACTGCAGAATAGAAAGAAAAAAATGACGTGTTTTTCAGGATATCTGGAATTAGTTTTCATATTAACAAAAGAACTTGAGAATATTTTTCATGCAAAGTAATGGTCAGTTGGCAATTACTGCTTTTATGCTATGCTATAGGAATATGAACCTCTGTTCATAATACCTCCTACATCTACAAATACCAAAGGGAAAAACCCACCCATTTAAACAGTAAAATATAGACTTTGAGAAATTGTAGGAACTGATACATCTTATAATTTAGAGTCATAACAGTTGAAATCACCAAGGGAGCTTTTCTCCTCAAAAATATTTCTCAAGTTCCATAGTTTAAAAGCCAATGAAAAGCTTTGGAAAATCCTCCTGGATAAACTGAGCTTCTCAAGAAATCAAATCACATAATACAGTTATTACTACTCATTTGTTTGGAAGCAGCAAATACCAAGCTTCAGGTAAATGCACTATACTCAAGGCCTAGGTTCTATTAAAATATTTGTAATTGCATGTATATTTTTTTCCATATATTGTAAGTAAATATTGACCATGGAAATATGACCATGGAAACATGATTTTTAAGAGTATACTTATTACTATTGAATGCTTTTTAAATTAAGTCATAATCCTGAAAGAAATCACCCTTATCTATAATGTTCAAGACAAACATTAGTAATTCCAGGTAGGGATAAAATGTAAAAAGACATGCTATAGCACCTGTATCATTAAAATTATTCTACACAGCAGTCCAGAAATGAAAGAGACAAAGATGCATATATACACCCTTTGCTTTCCGACTAAGAAGAATGTTGGGATGTCAAAACCAGGATGAGTTCCCATTTTGATGCAGGTATTATAGCCCATAAGCAGAACAGGCACATACAAACAAGTGTGCAAGCACAAAGACATTTTTTCATATCTAGTACCTTCTTTTTTAATTTCTATAGAGCGAGTCTAAATCCATCTTCTGCCCATAGTAGATTTTATCTGCTGTATGTTTAATTAAATCCATTGCTTCCCAGCAGTGGAATTCTAGTACAGGATTTATATGGTAAGTAAGTAGAAAGAGTTTGTGACTATGGCTCAAGCATTCAGTATGCCACACTTATTTTCGTTTGTCTTCCAGGTTCCTTCCTGATTGTCAGATTGGAACCCTTTTATAGCAACTCTGTTGCTTTTTTGCATGAATGGCATTTGTCTACCTTTAAATTTGGTTTTCTAGAATTCATGCACTGAGTCCATGGTATATGATTAAGAAAGACAGGGACATCCATGAACAGTGCACCCCATCTAACTTTAGATGGAATCATCCCACAAAGATAAGAAACTCTCTCCCTTACCTATACAAGAACTGTGAGAGTTAGTTTAGGCTCTTCAAAGGTTCGCTACATAACCGGAAACTTTTCCAGAGACAGCTACAACATAAATATTGAATTCCTCCTAATACTAAAGCTAAAATAATTACTATAGCAACATTAAAAGCATTGACTGGGTGTAGGAATAAAGCATTATGTAAAATGATTTTGATGCAGTAAAGAGGTAAACGGAAGTGTAATAAACAGATATTTTCCTCAAAAGCAAATGTCAGGTTCATTTCCACCCATCAGAAAATTTATATAAATTCATAAATATTTTGCCATATAATATGTCTACAAGAAAAACTCATGCCTTTTCTTGCATTACATCAAGTTCATGAGACTACTGTAAGGAATATCTGACATTTGGTTCTGTTGCACTCTGTCATGTCTACTCCCCTCCCTTTTTTCTTTTTTTTTTTCTTTTTTTTTTTTCCTTAAGATGGAAATCCTGAAGCTACCTTTAAAAAAAAAAAAAAGAAAGAAAAACTTTTCTAACAGGTCCTGGTTTAAGCTTTCCCATATATTCTAACATAGAAATTCTTTAACAACCTTAAATGTGCTTATTAAATATCTAGCAGACACCTGTTAATCTTCCAGTATCTCAAATCAGATAGAATTTGATAAGCTAAAAGAAGAATAATTTCTAACACAAATCCATACAAGATACTGTCTCTGATGGAGACTGTCAGGTTATTAAGCAGTTGCTAAAAAAAATTATAAAAGATTTTATATTAAAACAGTAAAATCAAATCTAACCACACATTCACATTGTGATT
Organism: Manacus candei; assembly: GCF_025592945.1. Classification (NCBI taxonomy): domain Eukaryota; kingdom Metazoa; phylum Chordata; class Aves; order Passeriformes; family Pipridae; genus Manacus; species Manacus candei. The sequence goes on along the minus strand of NW_026138115.1, from coordinate 16,639,731 downwards.
AGAAAACTTTTCCTGGAAGGTAAACACTTACCTTCATTTTGCAAAGAGAACATTAAAACATTGTGAATTAATGTAATGTGTACATTACACAAGTAACCTGTATAAACCACCATGAAAAACAAGCCCACTTGAAATAAAACTACTATATAATTGCCTAAAGTGCAACTCTCCCCACAAGCTAAACTATACACTGAACATCATGCTCAAAAAATCTCCTCGGAAATCAGTGGGAAAGAGGAATCTGCACCTCGTATGACTCCAAGGTAGCACAGTTTTTTCCCTGATAGTCTTCAAGAGAGTCACCTCGTGGGCTGGAATTTCTAATGAATCTGAGTAAGTTACTGATGCTCAGATACTCCTCCATGACCCTGCTGTGCAATGACACAAAACAAGCTTTACAGAATTAATAACCTGACCAGCTCTTCTCCTGAATAGGCAAGAAAAGATAAGTTCCCCTCTAAAAATCAGACTCTCTACAAATACATGTGAAATTGTCCCCTTTTTCTATTTGCCTGAGAGCTCATTTTTATAGGATCACAGTAGATTTATAAATGAGAAATGTGAACTTTTGAGAACAGTATCCGTTCTATGCTAACTACCTATATGAATTCTGTACTAGGAATAGCCTAGTGCTAAACAAACTTTTTAAGTCTGTTTTTTTACCCCAACACTAAACCAGGGATGCTCAGAGAGCTTCTCTACTTCAGCAGCAGAGGAGCACTGCAGGTACACATTTTGGGACTGGGGAAGAGGGAGCGTGCAGTACCTATTCCTCTGCTCTCCCTACTCTTCTAACTGCATACCTTCGTCCTTGTTTCGGGAAAGAAGTTGAAGCCCAGTAATCCTACTGAGGGAAGAGACATACTAACACTGTTCTAATCCTCCTGTACCACTTGGTACTACACTTTCCATCACAGGATTTAGAGCCTTAGGGATAGGCACTCCTACAGCAGGATCACACTGGCCAGCAAGAGTTGGATTATTAAAGAGCATTTATGCTCAGAAAAACTTATGATCTCTTATCAGAAATAACAGTATCAGAGTGGGTGGTAGTCCTCTGATATGTTTTTTAATGTTATTGTGACAGGCTCAGATGACATCATCTAACCAAATAAAGCACAATTTTTCACATTCATTAGCAAGTCAATGAATGGCAGTAATATACATATATATAAATACATATATATATGCCTGAGGAGGCCTATTCTTTTTTTTCTCTAATATCACCTGCCACCAATAAAGATAATGACTTTTTCTTGCCCTCAAAACTTAAATACTTGTGGAGTCTTTGAGATTTCATAGTTCATTATTCACTAGCCATTTGTTCACATCTCTTTTGGGGGGGAAAAAAAAATTTGGATTGTGGAGAGAAGACCTAAATATGTTAATCTGTGGAAAAGGTGCATTATGATGGCTTGTTAAGATTGAGAATGTAATTTAAATGCTAACAATATGCATTTTCAAGAATACATTTAAGTGTCAGTAAACAGACAAAAGTAGTTAAATTTTCACAATATGAAAAGAGTTGTATTGAAATAAATTGAATGGGAAAATTAATTTTAAAATTTGTGCATCCAAAGCATTGGAAATTAAAACTTTTAATAACTCTTAACTAACACTACTTAACATCAAAGGAGATGTTACAGATTGAGATAAATTATCTAACAGGAGAATTGACTAGAAACAACAAAAGCTGAGGAAAAGGCAGGAGAAGAACTTGCACCAATCAAGTAATTTACGACAGCAGAATACTTATTACTTACCAGTCAGTAAAACATTTTGACTAAAACATAGTCAAAATAACTATACCCCAAAATAAACACAGCTCAGCTTTTTAAATCAAAAATTTTTAATCAGAGAACTGACTGCATATAAGAATATCCATGTTTTATGCCTTTTTTGATATAGATATTTGAAATATGTCTAGCGCATGTTTCTGCATGTGCATGCAAAGAACACTAAAAATGGCTCTCCGAAGTGAAACAAATTCAGCTACAAACAATGACAAATGAAGAGTTGTGTACTACTTTCAGGCAAAAGCCTAGCATGAAGCACTTATTCTAGTCTAGAAATAAAAAAGTTGCAGTAAGAAGTTTCTAATCACAAACATAAAAAATTATAAACAAAGTGAAAACTGTCCACTGATATCTTGTATCGATTTAGATATTTCACAGCTATACACAGTAATATTCTTTTCTGAAACTTTCATTTGTACCTACTCAGAACAAGCCACGAATTGAAAAAGCTTTATTATTAATAACATATCCTCTGTTTTCACAGTGTAAAGGATGTAAGGGGACTGCTCCTGATGCTGTTATTGACCAAGCGTATCAGAATTGTGTTGGGTTTTAAAATCTACAAGCTTTCTCCAAATCCAATTTTAAGTTTCCTCAAAACTAATAAACCAGATAGAAATTAAACTCCTATTCATTCTAAAATCTTTTTTGGCACTAAATAAACATGGAGAATTGTAAAAGACATATAATCACTTAATAATAGATTAATACATCCTAAAATGGGGAAAAAAACCCAGATGCAGTAGAATCCTTATTCTTTGATCATTCATGAGATTTTGCTTTAAGTCAAGGAAATTGTTTTTGCCCATTTGAAAAAGAACTTACCAGTCCAATTAGATTTTTAAATCTTCTCACAAATGACCAAACTATTCCATGAATTGTTTACACCTTAATGATACAAATGCACTTTTTTTGTTTACTTTTTCTCTTAAGAAAAAGCATAATCAGAATCACAATAACATCAAAAAATCCAAGTAATTTCATGAAGTTGAAATTAATAAAGCTTATTTCCCTACAGATTTGCATCTTCGTGTCTAAGTTGGAAAGATGCAGCCTCTGACGGAAGCTTTTCAGAGTCTGGGGACAGCAAATATAGGCATAAGCTGTTGCCTTCATTTAGTAGAGGCCTTCATAGCATCATTCTCCAGTCCACAGATGCTTATCTTTAAAATGCATGTAAGAATTTTATTATCTGTGAGAAGTTCACTCTTTTGTCAAATGCAGTTCATGTTCATAAAGGGTCCAACATTGTTTCACAAAAACATCGGGTGAGGTAACGCTGAGACTGATCAAACAAATTGTCTTATTCAAAATCCTCTCAATGATCATTCAGAAGCAATGGTATATGCATATATTTATTAAAAAAATCAAAATTCAATTATTATGCATTGGGGTATTTAGCCTTTTTGTATGTTTCTGATAAACTAGGACTAGTACATTTTGAACATTGCCTTTCAATGAAGTGTGTAAACCTTTCTTATAGTCACAAATGGTGCCCTTAGTAACATGTCTATCAAACAGACCACATGTCTTTAGAGGGATACTTGCAACACTAATTCTTCCTTAAAGCTAGCTTTAAACTTTTTGACTAGTAAATAAATACTGGGCAACTATACTGTGCCAGGTGTAGAAAATGAATATTTACTTCTATTGAATTTGCATTGCCTGCTCACAGGCAATTAACACATGGCTAATTTTTTTTTGTATTGTGACATATTCTGATAACAAACTGCCTGAATCACATTCATGATAGTTATATTCAAAGATGAAGAAATATGAGACTGTAATCATATCCCCCAATCCCTGCATTATTCCCAGTTTTTTGTACCACTCCTAAGAAAACACTGCATACTGTAGGGTTCTAGGTAGGATTAAATTATTTAAATGATAGAGAAAAAAGTAATAACTGAGGTGTTTATGCATGTACAAAGAAAAGAACAAAAACTGAGTCAACAACTCGATACCAAGCTGAAAAAAAAGAGATAAAAAAAGAAACAGCTTAAACAACAGGTGCGATTTTAACTTGAATAACTAAATTATGAGATGTACAGATGAGGTAAAGGAATACATTTTCATCTAAAATTTAAGTTTTCAAATACAAGATAAGCAAAAAATTTATCACATTACTCTGCTGATTATGACATGCCTTGTTATTTGGTACTTTTTAATTTCTATGGTGTTTTTCACTGCTGTGTTTAGTGTTAGGGTTGCATTTTGTTTGCCTTAGTAACCATGAATATTACATGCATTGTGCTCAGTTTTAGAACATGAGACTTTCTATATTTGTATGTTTCTTGCTAACATGCTATGGAATTCAAAATCTATGGGACTTTGGGACCTTAATTTCAGCCTCTGGCAATGAAGATGCAGCTGTTCATTTACAAGCCATCATCACAGCTACAGAAGTTTTAAGATTAAGTTTGAAAAGCCACTTTCTCAAACTTTGAAAATTATTAAATTATAACAGAATCAGTGCTATTTTTATAAGAATTATTTTTACTTGTCGACTTTCTTACAAATTTGAAATCAAACAAAACTGATTTTACATAGCACTCCACCTGAGCTTGCACCACGTTAACATTGCAGATTACGTATCAGTATTTCATTATTAATGTAATGTTTGCTCCTCACATACATAATTACAATATATCATCAACCATGACCCATTCAAGACTCTTTTGAAGTTGACATTATAAATTTTATTCTACATTTGCTCAAGTTAATGTTGCTAGCACAATTTATTTAAATGAAACTTCTTCTATCATTGAATCAAATAACTATGAAGTAGTGTTATTCATTGGTTTTATAGCAATGCCCTTAATAAATAAACTTATAAAACTAAGCAGAAAATTTTATCAACATATGAAATCTACATATATCTCTGTTGACATCTACAGATATCAACATATGAAAGGGGTCAACGTGGATCAAGGGTCTGGAGAATCTCTCATGAGGAAAGGCTGAGGGAGCTGGGTGTGTTCAGCCTTGAGAAGAAGGGACTGAGAGGGGACCTCACCAATGTGTGTAAGCATCTAAAGGGTGGGTGCCAAGAGGATGGAACCAGGCTCTTCTTGATGGTGCCAAGCAATAGGACAAGAGGCAATGGGCAGAAACTGATGCACAGGAAGTTTCAGCTGAACACGAGGAAGAACTTTACTGTGTGACTGACTGAGCACTGGAACAGATTGCGCAGAGAGGTTGTGGATTCTCCCTTGCTGAAGATATTCCACAATTACATATCTGGATGTAATTATGTGCCATGTGCCCTAGGATGACCCACCATGCTCCCCTCCAATCTGACCAATTCTGTGATTCCGTGAAATGTATTTTTTTTAACTGACATGAAAGGACAGCTGCATACCTGTGCTACAAGTTATTTTTTCAAATAGGATACTCTATTTCATAGGATTAGGACTAATCCAGGGTGCAGAGGTCTGATCATGATGGAGTCCAGAAACTCTGTAAAATAGTACCAAAGTTAAATTTCTGTGGCTAAAATCCAAAGTTCTGCTGTATTAGGTGGCAATGCCTTAGAAAAGTTAGCAAGCAAGCTCTCAGGGCACTGTCAAGATGAGCAGATGACACTAACAAAAGTAGCGTTTTCAGACAGCTGATAGAAATAGTATCACATTGTCATGTTTCTCTTTCTCAATAGTAACAGGAACTTTCCTTATGTATGTAGCAGTTTAACTCCTAGTAGCTCCTTAATATTCTGTCCTGAGTACAGTCATATGAAAGAAAAGCTTCTTCTCCAATGGACAATATAAGGATCACCAAGATATTAGTCCTTTAGTCCAAAAAGCTGTAAGACAAGAAACCTATTTTTCTCTTTCATTCCTCCTCCTTTACCTCACAAAATTTTTCTCTTTGTTAAAAAAAATAATATTGGAAGGCAGTGTTTCCTAAAGCAGGCCAGGACTCCCAAAAGACAATCACCCAAGTTTTGTGATTTTCCTATAAAGAAGCAGATCTAGTTTCGTTTCCCTACAGATCTAGCCAGTGACAGGAAACTGCAGTAAAACCTTTTCTTTGCAGACACCCTGGGGACTTCCTTCAGTAGCAGCAGACAGACATAAAATGCAAATAAATATAAAAGACTAGAAAAAAGTGTGCGGTGAGCTGTTGGTTAAGAAAAATGGTATCATAATAGTTCAAGATCTGGATCTATATGATTTGTATTGCTGTAGATGCCACAAATTCAAGTAGATGAGAATTTTTGAAGTAGAGTAGGCAAGGAATTTCTACTCTTTTGTATGCTTCTCACAAACCTCTCCTTCTACTCTGCAGAAGCTCTCCAAAGTGGTGGTGAAAATCAGAGAGAAATGTAACTGAAAAGTCACATATTTTTTGTACATTTGTTTACAGTGATAAGCAATCACCAGGAGAACTGCTTTCTCACTATCAGCTAAGTAAAATTTAGGAAGCATAAAAGATTTACAATTATGAAGTCGGCATTAGGAGCTGGATATCTAAGAGCTGTATTTCCTTATTTGTTACATCACCACCTCTGGCACACACAATTCAGAATAAAGATAATTAAAGATTATATACGCCTCCAACAAAATTTTAGCATGACATAGTATTTTGTCGTATTACTTTCAGGTAGGTATGGCTCACATTATTAAAGACTATTTTGTATGGCATGTATTCAAAAGAAATCTAAGATTAAAATTCACGCTTCAACTGTGTCTTTTCCTGAACATGTATGTAGAACCACATATACACACACACTGGAAAAATTGCTATTTTAGTTTTATTAATGTTTACATGACAAACTTTAAATGCCACATATTCTGGTGACTGACTTATGCAAGTCTGCTCCAGAGTTATGACTCAGTGATGTAAATTTTATTTCCCTAATCAATTTTATCATTTTGTCCTGTTAGAATTGCATTTCTTTCCCAGTTGACTCAAATACCTGAAAGGAAACCCCTTCAAGGTAATTCTCTGATGCAGTTACTACAAGGTGGTCATAGTGATAGCATGTATGTGACTACAGTTCTGATGCTCATTCCAGAAATTGTCAAATGTCACCTGACTTCTATCAGAGTGAAGGATTTAGCAAGGAAGTGTAACATGCAGAAATTTTACATGCTAGTGGAGATTAGAGGTCATTGGTCTCAATCATGAAGTTAACCCTGCTCAACTATCTAATAACAGATCTGCCTATAATGCAAGTCATGAAAAGCTCCTAGGAAATGAGCATCTCAGACCTCCAAAGTGATAATAAAAAGTAACCAAGTAACCAAGTAATAACCAAGAAAGTAACCAAAGAAGATTTTCCTCTGCTCTATGGGTCTATGTACGAATATGAAAGTTCTAGGTTGAAATAATTAATAATATCCTCTAAGTCAAATGCTATTCAAATGCTTAAGGAATATGTGCTAAGTAGCAGTATGGTTGAACAGCTGTGATAAAAAAAGGCAGCCCACAGGGAATACAGCAGGATAAACCTCCAGAATTTAAAAAAGATCACCAATGAGATTAGCTTTCCTATTGGAAAAATATTTGTTCTATATCTTTTTAATACACAAGACCTAGATATTTTACAGAAAATTCAACTGTATTCTAATCATAATCTAGTATACCCACAAACATCGCTTGCCTAAGACAGTAAAGATTTAGGACAAACTTTTGTGCTTAGATTATTTCTTACAGTATGCAAGATAACACTAACTTTTCCAATCAACACTACAGTATCTCATCTAACAGGCCTCCTGGAGGATGTGGACAAGCAGAGCAAAATACAGTTTGCTGCAAATTCACCACAAAGGATTCAGACAGTTTGTTGGGTTTGGTTTTTGTTTTGCTTTTTTTTTCAGTATCGATATTTTTCTCTATATTCCTAAGGTCTTGGAGGTTTGTTAAAGCAAACGGATGTCAGAAAGTAAGTAGGGCAATGAAAAAGGATGAATGTAAGGCATTCCTTTGTCCATGGGGAAGGAAGATATTTTCATATAAATATGTATAGATACATACACACCTATCTAGAAATATTTTATAAGTAAAAAAAAAAAAAAGCTGCTGTCTAAAATTCTTTAAATCTTTAACATGAATGGCCTAATAAGAAAAAAGTATTCAGAGACATTGAAGAAAACATCACAAACAAACAATAAAGCATATTTGATAATGTTAATATCTCAAGTCTTTTCATATCAACAACCAGGCATTCTGGCAACTGCCACTGTAAAGATCCAAAGTCCTTGTCTTTGACCAAGAAGTATTTAACATAACAACAAAAGGGCAAATATAGAAGCAAAAAGCCCAGTAAACAGCAAACTGCCACTGCTCCATTACTCCGCTTAAAATAAACAATTGGACAGGACATGATTAAACAGAATTACGCTAATAAGTATAGTTTACATGCACATATTTTCATGCATATAAATAAGAGGCAATGCCATATCATCTCTGTCAGGAAGTCACCTTCATTTGCAAGGACGTGAATTTGAGCCATATAGCTACTCAGTGGATCAAAATTAAAATGGAAGCAAGTCAATTTTGTGATTATTAGTATAATAGGCAAGAACTGGGGTGGTGAGCCATCAATCCTAATTAAAGGCTGCAATTAAAGAATACTTCAATCAATCATCTCTCTGAAAGTATACTCTATTGATTGCTACTTTAATTATTAAAATCATATTAAAATAAAATTCAGATTTAGTTATCTACCAGCTACTTCAAGATATTATTCTGAGTCTTATAACTAAATCAGTGACATCATAAGTAGGATTAAAATTTATTTTCTTTTTTTTCATAAAGAAACCCTAGAAAGGATACAAAAGAATTTTACTTTCTGACCCAGTCTATGTTACCATTAACTTCCCATGACAGTCCTTTAGAACTTGCTTTTACTCCAGCAGTACTTGTAAGACTACCTATTTGTGTGCTATGCACTTCAAGTACATAATCCTACACCAGGTATTTTAAGAACTTTTGACACAGACAAAACCCAAACCTAGTTCTGTAAGTAATAGGGAGAAATGTTAAAATGCAATTCATAATTTTGCAGTTCAAACTGAAATAAAGGCAGATGAAAAGCAGAGTTCATAGCTAATGACAACAAGGTACTTGACTCAGTCATGTTTTATCTTCCTGTGAAGACAAAAAACATATGTAAGAAAATATTTGAAAATATAATGAAGATAATTGAATCCTGACCACAAATTTCAACATAAATGCAGTCTCAGTTAAGAAAAATATAGAAAAGATTCAAGCAAATAGACTGTCAAATACAAAAGAAGCAGAGCTGTGGGTGTGGAAAGTAAAAATTGCAAAAAATTGCTTGCCACATAAGTCCTTGCATAAACAGAGCTTTTTACTCCAGTATGATAAATACATAAAAGCCATTTGCTGCATTCTTAAGTACATCTGCTATCAGTATTATCACATACAGTTTATTAATATCTGCAGTAAGCTGATGTAATGACAAGAAAGTAATTTATAATTGAAACGCTCATGATTTTAACTGCACAAGTACAGTATCAGGTGTATCAACACAACTGCTTTGTTACTTTCTCAAAACAATATCTAAAGCATTATTTGAATGTTGTTTGAATTAATAGATTATCAGATGCTTTCAAAGACTGTATCCACTTGACTTAGAGAGAGTTGAGCTACAAAAGTTAAGAAAGAATATGTCCTTAAAATCTTGAATTTGCAAAAATCTGCTCCAAATTGTCAAATTCCACAGCTAATTTTCAAGTTGATAATTCCATCAGCAGGTGGCCAGGCTACAGAAATCTATGGATTTATGACTGCCACCCACTGCTCTGCAACTGTGGCCTGTAATCAGGAGAAAAAAGTAATTAAAAACACAAGAAGGGAGAAAACGAATAAAAATAAAGGAAAATTGTTGATAATAAAGTACCTTATTTCATTAATCCAAAGCTGATGCTAACAGAAATGTAAGCATAATCAAATCCTAGAAGCCAAAAATTCCAGCTGCTTGTTCAAAAATAAAGATCAAACTTTACAAAACAAAGTAAGGTTTTAACTAAAGAATCTAATGAAATATCTATCAATCAAACTTGCTTTTCTTAATTGTGTTCCACCAACTTTAGCTTCCTTTGAAAGTCAAGTAACAGCAGGCAGTAGCAGCAGGTGAGAAGGAATAGGCAATGGCAGCAGGTAAGATTAACCATAGGTATCTCACAGTCTGGCTGAACACAAGAGCATAGGTTTCAAAAACCTGCTATTGATTTAGACTCATTGACTCAGGTTACTAAAACCACTACAAAGCCAGGGTTTTTTCCAGTGAGAATATATTTCTTCAGAGGGTAGAAATGTCCTAAAATATCTTGGGAAATCAGTGAGTTACCCGCAACCTTTTATAATAAATTCCACATTTACATGGCGTTAATTCTTTAATATTACATCATATCATCTAATCACATTGAAGAAAGACAATTATAAAGAGTGGTGCAAAGGAAATTAACTATACTGATTTCTGATTTCAGACAAAATATTTTACAATGAATATCAAAAATGTTGTTCCAGATCACTTATCCTTTGAAATACTTATGTGGAAAATTTAGGCAGTAGTTGATGACAATTAAGAACTCTTCTCTGCAATCAACTTTTTTTTTTTTTTAATTACCATGAGTTATCAATGCTTACTAAAAATCACTGAAAATTAAGAAAATACAATCATACTAGTTCATATTTTAAAGACAACCACAAAAATATACTGAAGTTTTTTTGCAAGAACAAATGCATTGGTATCAAGCTAGCTATTAAACTTCCTTGCCAGTGAGAAGAAAGTTTCTGCATTTATATAAAAAAAGTAAGCTCAAAAAATATCTTTAAAATAATTACCAAGAAGGAGGGATGGGGGGGAATATTACAACAAAGCAACAACTAAATAGCTATTATCAATTTATACAGCAGGACTATTCTGGTCCTCCAAGTGCCTCAGATTCTAGGGACAGGATTTTAAGAGTTACATTTGTGCAGTAACTGACGTGTTCAGTTTTCCTTACAATAGTGATTTAAATTGCTCAGAGAAAGAGTTGTCATGCTGAATGCAGTTAATCATTGAGGATTAGGTAAGCTAGCTTACAAAATTTTGGCTTTTCCTATCATATGAAATTACTTTAAAAAATTAAAACTGTACAAAATCTGATTCCACCCATTATTGGCAGTCCTCAAATTTGACTGACTTTGCCAGGAGATGTAGGCTTCCATGTGAAGCCCAAGATTCATAATTTAATAGATGAGGAACAAAACCCATTTACCAAGTCTTACTGTCAATTTATACCATCTGTACATGATGTTACTTACACTTTTACACCTCATTAAACAAAGTTTTTATTTGTTTGTTTAAGTTGTTTGGGTTTTTTAATCAACCACAGTTTTTTTACAAAACTATTTCTAAAGCTGTTTCTAGAATAACACTAAGTTTTAAAGAGACACAATCACATTGTTTGGTACACAAATTATATGCAGAGCCAGAGTAAGTACTGAAAACAGCAGTAATGATTCTTCTTTATTTTTCTTTTGTCTTTGAAAAGCAGTAAAATTTATGCTAGGAAATACTGAACATATTTGAGTATAATTTTTACCAAAATGCATTTAAAAGTAGGTTTGTTATGTTACAGTTAGTTTTAAAATTATTCAGTTTTGATAACTGTCTTTTCATAAGTCTACTTGCCAGAAATAAATAGACTATTACTCTAGGATCACTTTCACAGCCTCCTCATTCAGACTCATTACTATTAATTTCATTTATATTGTGCTTGTTGTTTGTTCTCAGCCATGATATACATCTGTCAATATTAAATTACACATTGCTAGTTTTTCAGTTTATTTTCCATACCAATATTCTGTATTAATCTCTATGCACTAATTTCTCCTAACAAACACCAGCATTTCTAGATTAAAAGACCAAAATCACTTTACTAAAGTAAGATTAGAAATTTGGTTTTGAATTAAGATTTCACTAGATTGTTATAATACAAAATGCACATTTGAAATTAGAAATAGCTACATTTAAAAACAGAATAAAACCAGATCTTATATGCCATCATAAAACAGGGGGGGGGGATTGTCCTGATTATGCACAAAGAATATCTTAGCTCTGGGCAAACAGACTGTTAGCACTGGACTGTTACACTGTGGATGTGATAATCTGTATTTAGTGCTTAAAGTAGCGCAGTAAATGAAAACAGACGCTAAGGAGAGCTTTACATTTTGCAGATTACTGCAAAAAGTCAGAGCATTGATGAGACTATTAATAATAAAATGAAAAAAATTCAGTAATTCTGTGTACAGGTGCAGACATTGGAGGTCCTGACAGACACTTGGACAAACAGCTAAATCAGTTATTACCCCAGCTGCACACAACCCCCTTCTGACAGATGCTGCTGCGCCTGAAACAATGACATCTGATCAGATTAGAAATGAACTCCTGAACCTTCAGTTTTCAGCCTGACATGGCAGGCTAAACCAAAATTGGAAATGGTTTACTGTAATATGCTGGGCTGAAACCTGTGGTAGTTCAGGAATTGATTTGAGTGGATCATACGCTCCTGTCTTGAGGACAGAAAGTCCAGGGCTGTAGGCAGCAACACCTTAAGAGGTCTGATTTGTAAACCCTGGGCCACATCTCTGTCAGATCATTCATATGCAAGAAACATTATAAATGCATATACAATTAGAGTGAACACTGGAAATGTAAGAATTACCATAGCAGCTAAAATTAGTGGTCTACCAATTCTGGTACCCTGTTCCCAGAGAGGGTTAGTGTCAAACATTTAAAAGGTAAGCATAAAGAAACCCTATGTGAGGCACACATGAATTCCTATCAATTTTAATGTCATATTATTATATTTTATTCTTACTTTAGCTTTGGAAAGCACTAATCTTAGAATCCTAATTTATTCAGCTAACACTAAGAATATACGTGAAACTGGAATTTTGATAGGGTGAGAAATGTCTTTAAATCTTTGAACAACAGAAGTGTTCCTATGAAATGAACATCAGGGCCAGTGAATACAGACTATGCTTACATTTGTACACCAAGCAGAACTATGCCCATATGAACAGTCATTTTTCAAATTTAAGTATGCCCTGACAAAGGAAGGACTGTAAGGGGTCAGATTTTGTAGAGAAGAGTTTCAATGGTCTAAACAATTAATTCATGCCCTGCCTGATATTATCTCCAAGCCTATTCAAAGTAGTTAGCAGGTGTGAACTAACTACTATAGCATATATTTCCTGTTGTGCTGCCTTTTGTTCATTTTGTGCATTATCTATAGCATCTAAACAATAAGTGACTCTTACAGCCATTGACCAAAAAAAAAAAAAGCCCAAACTCGAAATCCCCCAACTTTTTATAAGTGTGTTTAGTTTTAAAATAATAGATAAACCCCTATATTTTATGGCAATGTATTTATCTTGATTTATGGTAGTGGTTATTTTTGATCTCCCAGAAATATATCTGAGCATCTCTGATACAAAAGAACACAAAGTAGCTAAAATCATCTAAAAATAGCTGCATTTTCACAGAAATGATTCTATAGTTCTCAAACTCTTGGCATTCAAACAATCAGGTAGTTTTAAATCATATCAGTAAATTAAAGAAATGCAATCTAATTAGTGCAATGTGTTCAAGTGATTCACAATGAACACAGATTTCATACATGCTCTAGTTTCCTTGATGGACCATGGTATTAATTCCTTTTTAAAGGAACAGTGATTTTTTTTTTCTTCCAGAAAATGAATTTTTAAAAAAATAGTAAAAAGTGGAAACAAACAGAAAATTACATTTTCTTATTGGTGTCTTAGAGATGTGGTGTCTGTTTTTGGCAGAATGGTTCTATTCAGATCAGTATTATTTTCAGATACCTCAGTAGAGCTGAGATGACAACCTTTAAATTGGTTTTGAAAACAGGGCACACTCGTGAAAATTGTGGATTAATAAGACTTAGGTTTTAAACAGTGGGCTTCTGAATTGTTTCTGACCTTTAAGCTTCAACATCAGACTACACTGTAGAGTGAGTCATACTAGCATTCTAAAAATATATATTGAACTCAACATACTGCATTTTTGCCAATAATACATAATTCACATATGTTGAAATTAATTTACTTTCTATATAAACTAGAGCTCTTTTCCACATCAACGGAGGATTAATTATCAGTCACTGATCTGATTTAACTTCCATTCAAATTTTACTGTTCTAGCAAAGGATTTTTCTGCTCTGGTTTTATGATTAGAGTGCAATTATTCACAGTTTCTTTAGGGGTGGTCAAAAGCAGGTTCTGTTAAACAGCATGGCCAACAGCGTTTTTCTTCTTGCTCAAAAGAGAAGTCCCACTAAAAATATAAGAAAACATGTTCAAAACCATGAAGCTGGTATCATTTTGCTCTATAGTTACTTAAGTGCATGGTCCATGCAAACACTTTGTGAGAGGAATACAGTCATACTAAATTGGATGGACTTGGTATTACTTGGGGTAGAGAACAGGAGTAGAAACACTATTATCTAAATAATTTTTATATATCTGTCACTGTATGATGGAGAATAATGCATAGGAGATGTTCTAATTCCAATGGCAATAAATAAAGTGAAAAAATAAGGGAATATTTTGCCAGCAAACTTTAACCTTCTGAAACTCTTTCAGATAGAGTCCATAGTATCAGTATATGTTTGTAAAATATTTAATCCTTTTTTAAGATAAAAAGTACTTAGAAAAAAGCCCCACTTATTTTAAACCTGGAATTTATTATTTGATTGCAAAACCTGAAAATTTTAATTCAGTTTCAAGCTGCACTGAGGTTTCAAATTAAATTGAGCTCACTTAATTAGGCTACACTGAAAACATCCCTCCCAGCCCAAGCAGCTATTAGTAAGTTTTAAGTTCTTCAAAGCAGTCATCTGGGAATAATAAAAAAAAAAAGAGTCAAATTCTCCGAGATAATATGAAAGTTATCACAGTTGAAAAAATCTGAAAATAAATCAATGTATAAAGGCTGCTTTTCCTTGGTTGATGCTGAGTACGTGGCAAAGCCATGTCAGCTGAATGATTTCTCTTATAGCCCCAACCAGTAAACACAAAGTCATTTATAAAAGACCAAAATCATGTTGCCTCAGCAGAAATGTACTTTGCTTATTCCATTTCGCTTGCTCCAGATAATCAACCATTTTTCAGTATAGTGAAGGATCATATACTGTGATGTCATGCTGCAAAATGAGCAATGGTATGATGAAATTAAAAATTTCAAGAAGTAATTTTAGTAATGCAGAAGGAGCCTCAAAAAGAAAAAAAAAACCAACCAATTATTTTCAAATATTTAGCAATTTTTCTCATTAGTCATGCATATTTAAATGTAGATTAAAAGAAACCTCATCTAATCAGCTACATTAAGGATTTTGATTGTATGAAACATGTGACTGCCTCACGTGTTTTTGTTTTGTTTCTGCAACTGGTAAGTACAGGATTAGGTTGCCATATTTTACTTCCTCATATTTTTGTTATGCTATATTAAATTAGTCAAGTGCCTGTCTGAGTTTATTCAGCTGTTCAACTGACTTTGCAAAATATACTATATTCATGTTATTTTATATGATTGCTATGTTTTGAATTATTTTCAAGATGCAATGAAAAGATTTGAAAATTGGCATATTTAAAATGGGATTTTTAGCTGCCACGAAAACAAAATACTGAAACCATATTAATAAAATATATGAAAACCAGTTCTCTAATGTTTTGGCTTCTTCATTCAATAAACAGGTCATCGCATAACTAAGTGGGAGTTGCTGGATAATTATATAAGCAACAATAAAATCTTTAGGGAGAAAAGAGAAAGCTCACTCTTGTTGTTAAATGGTTATTAATTGTTCACTGAGGACAAAAGGTTGGTTAAAGCTTTTTTTTTTTGTAACATCAGTATATACACAACTGTTAAACAGGCATTGTTTAAAAGTTCTTGCCTACTTTCCTGAGAAAATTCAGGGTATTTACTGAACTTTCAATACAGGTACTATTAAGAGGATGTAACCCCCTTTTATTAACAAAGTAACATATTCCTTTAGAATGGTAAGACAAACACAGTTAGTGCTATTTCACTGAAAATAATTTCATTTTGAAAATACTTTCATTTCATATTAAATCTTAGTTAAAAATGGAAATATGTTAGTGTCTATAATTATATTTCTTTTCAGATTTCTGTTCTAGTTATGGCATCCTATTCACATCTTGTCTCAAACAGGTTACCATCAAGGTAATTAATTTTTTTAGGTTCACAGAATAGTTATCTATTGTTTGAGCTCCAATAGCCACTACTACCAGAGGTAATAGAATATTTTCTATTAATATCTATGGGTATGTAAGATACATATTTTGTCCACCAACTTCATAGTCCTTTGTTGCCATTGTAGCAACTTAGTATTTCAGCACTGGAATCTGGGAAGTGCACAGTTTCATACTGTCTTGTGTTCACATCGTGATCGCTTTCTCTGCTCCTCTCACATAAACAGAATTCTTTCCATTCCCCGAAATCCTACATCCCCTACTGCAGTCTCAGGATCCCCAGCTTATTGTGAACTTCACCTTCTCTGGATAAGGTTTATACATTCAATTTCTTCCTTCCCCATACTACTTTGATGTAATGATGAGTATCTAAGGTCAAGGGAAAGAAAAATAATCTTTCCAACCCTTACTTCTGTGGCCAAAACCGTAGACTCCTGCCAGCCATGAACAGATAGTGCAGTGGAAAATGTATTTTACTGTAGCTGTAATGGTCTAAGGATACAGGTAGGCTAAGGGAAGAATTTTTTTATACCATTGGAACAACTGGTATGGTGAAGGGGTGGGTGAAGAAAAAGCTAGGCTAAAGCAAAGTTTGTCCTGCTGCTTCTAGTGAATGGTCTTTTTAGTTCAGGTAGTTTTAGGACAGAACATCTGAACTGGAAAAAACTAGTTGAACTGCTAGGTTCACGTTCAGCTAGAGGGCAGTAACTCATGGTGCATGAACTCAAGGATCAACACAGGAATGAGTATCCACCTTCATCAACAGAGAAACAAAGAAAGAGACATTTAGTGAAGTTCAACAAAATGCAGCGCAAAGCCATGCACCTGGGGAGAATTAAACCCATGCACTGGTACAGGCTGGAAAGTAACAAGTTGGAAAGCAGCTTTTTAGAACAGGTCTGATGGACACAAAACTGCCCTTGAGCTAGCAATGCACCCTTGCAGTAAGAGAGCCCCATATCATCCTGAGCTGCATTAGGAAGAACTTCACCAGTACCATCTCAATGTGTATAAATAACAGGTGGGAGGAAATAAAGAATATGAACCCAGTCTCTTTCAGCTTTATCCACTGAAAAGGCAATGGTCACAAATTGAAACAGAAAATTCTATTTAAACATAAGAAAAAGCTTTCATGGTGTAAGTGCGATAGTACACAGGAACTGGCTGCTCA
Source organism: Manacus candei (assembly GCF_025592945.1). Lineage (NCBI taxonomy): Eukaryota > Metazoa > Chordata > Aves > Passeriformes > Pipridae > Manacus > Manacus candei. Next base: position 16,622,508 of record NW_026138115.1, on the reverse strand, counting down.
TAGAGGTTTTGCAATCTTCATGAGAGGATATATTTAAAACCCAACACAATGCTATTCTAGCTGACCCCTTTTTGAGTAGTAGCCTTAGACTAAATAATCTCTAGATGTCCTTTCCCACCTCATCTATTCTGTGACTCTGTGTGATCACAGAAAGACGCAATAATTTTGTAGCCAAAGTAATATGTATCTAACGACCATATATTAACTTAGCTTTCTATAAAACTGATAATAGACAAATTTTAACAAGGAAAAAAAATACATTTTCTACATGTACATATTAGCCAAGTTTCAAGCTCCTGCTCCTAAAAATGCAATTGAAACAGAAATGTGTCTCACTCAAGAGCTATATGGTTTTTTCACCCTCTATATTAAATGGCTGTAACAAAGAAAAGGAACCTTTCAAAAGATGCATTATATCCTCTATGTATCTGGGGGGGAAGGAAAATTCCTTTTAAAGGTCTAATTAAGGTGTCAATTATACAGTCTTTGAGGATAATTGAGAAGTATATTTCTAAAGGTGAATATTTTTAAGATAAAGTAACAAACATAAAGTTTGATGGTTTGCACAAAGAACAGCTAAACATCATTAAGATTGCCAAGTATCCAAGGCAAAGGTTTAACTACATAAATATAGCAATTAAGAGCATGAAGAAAATCACATTCTTCACCATTGAAGCTATGCAAAGAAAATCCTCTGTGCATGGAGACGATGACTGGCATTACATAATTCCAGAAGATCATTTAAGCATACGAGTTCAGTGAGACACCTACAGGATTCTTTTCCCAGTATACAGTCACTACACTGGAATGTTGTACATTGGCATGGACCTGAATTAGGTCACTTAGGCGTAACTTGAGTATAACTAGCAATGTGCTTGCATTAATATATCAGCTCAGACAGGCTCTTTACCCCTGTCAAACAAACATACTAAGTTGCAAGAATGTTTTTAATCAGTATCAATGGTCATTCTTAGAGAGGAAATACAGATGCCTACAACTCAATTACATTTGCTCATGTTAGACACTCAGAATAAAAGCTGTATAAGAGCTTATTAGACTTTTCCAATTTTCTAATCAGTGCTGATAAATGTAAGACCAAACAAAGAATCATAGAATGCCCTGAATATCCTGGTAGCAACCACAAAGATCATCAAAGTCCAACCCCTGGCTCTGCACAGGACTATCCCAAGAATCACAGCATGCGCCTGAGACTTCTGTCAAATGCTTCTTGAAATCTGTCAGGCTTGGTGCTGTGACCACTTTTCCCTGGGGCCCCAGTACCAGTGCCCAACCACCCTCTGTGTGAAGAACCTTTTCATAGAATCATAGAATCAGCTGGGTTGGAAGGGACCTCTGAGATCATGAAGTCCAACCCTTGATCCAATACCACTGTGGTTACTAGACCATGGCACTAAGCACCACAACCAGTCTAATTTTAAAAACCTCCAGGGACAGAGAGTCCACCACTTCCCTGGGCAGCCCATTCCAATGCCTGATTACCTTCTTGGTAAAGAATTTCTCTCTAAAAATTCTTCCCAAGAATTTTTTCCTAATACCTAACCTAAATCTCCCCTGACACAGTTTTATGCCATTCCCTTGGGTCTTGTCACTGGTCACCACAGAAAAGAGATGAGCACCTGCCCCTCTGCTTCCCCTCGTGAGGAATCTGTAGACTAGGACGTCTCCCCTCAATCTCCTCTTCTCCACACTGAACAAGCCAAGTGACCTCAGCCACTCCTCGTTTGGGGCTTTTCCTCTAGGTAGAGGTAGTAGGTATTTCTAAAAGTTAATTATGGTCAGTCAGAAAAACTATAAGCAATTAAAAGCAGCACCTTTAAACAGGCAGTGCTAAGTCTTACTTCAAAAACTTGCTCCACCCGTAAATAAAAAAAAGGAATCCTCCTTCTCAGAGTCTGCTGAAATTGTAGTCATCAGTAGCTGCCAGCAAAGTAAAACTGAATGTTTACCATTATCATACCAAGCAGATTTCCTGAAATTGTATAAAACACACCCTCTTGTTTAGGAGCAAGAACTGCATACCAAGTCACTCCCATCCTAGCCAAATCCATGTGTACTGAAGAGCAGGCCTGACCTCTAATGCACTGCTGCTAATGATTTAAAAAGCCTAACAATCCTCACACTACTCCTTTATCTTCAGAGATTAAAACATGATTTAGGGATTCATTTATCAACTTAAAGCATTTAAAGGTTTTACTATGAGAAAATTAGTATTTTTTAAACAACGGGTATAATTTTAGAATTTCATTGTTGTTGAATTTTCATGCCAAACTTAAGGGAAAGTTACCTGAAATTTTAAAGGCAATGAACGTCTAATCTGTCATTTTAGATTCCAACATTCAGATTTTACTACTATTCCTACCTCTCTATGCAACTTCACCAAATGTGAAATATATCTTCAACTAATAAACTTTCTGTTAATTTCTTCAAATTTATCAGGTATTTACTAACTGAGGACTGACTTTCATGATGATAATTACCAAACTGCATCTAAAATTGAGACACCACAATTATGTAACCATCTCTGCAAAGGCAGATATGTTAGTATCCTTCATGAAAACAAAAAGCAAAATGCAACCAATATGTTAAAACCTACCAAATATGTGTAGGTTTTAACAAGTAGTGAGCAGCCCAATTAAGAACTCAATTTCTAAAAGCCTTTTTGTCACAGTTCACAACTGCTCTCCTAACATTTCTGTTGATTATACAGGAAAAGGAAAAGAACGAATCAATTACTTTCCCCCAGAAAGCCCTGGCTTTTTCTCGCTGCTATATCCTCAGTACTGGCCAACGCCCCTTCCCATTCCAGTTCTGCACTGAAATTTTTTAACAGATGTAGGAGGTGATTAAATCTATCTTAGACTGAGGTCCGTAAAACACAAAGTAATGGATTATGGAAGCTATCTTGTGATGTGGAACAGAACTGAAACTTCATGTTTCTAGATTTTTTACACTGAATAAATGCAAAAATATTTCAACATAAAAATATTTTTCATTCAAAAGCACAATGTATTATTTTTCCAAATAAAAAGACACGCAGTATCTTTGGAACTATATCAGGATAGGATGATTTTTGTAGAAATTGGTGGAGTACAACCTATTCTAATCCACCTCCCAAAGTAACAACAGAAAGAAGTCCCTACGTACTCAGTACTTTCAAGATACTTCCATTATTTTGTTCTATATCACAAAAATACAAATGCGATATTTCAAGAATAAACCGTCTAATCTTTCATGTGTCAAGAAACTGTGCAACTACCTTCATGTACACAGCTGTTTTGTCACATATTCTTTCAGCACACAGCCCACAGACATGCAACATCCTAATGGTTACTAGTGTAAGTGGGAGCTCAGCAGTTCTAGGAGAAGCAGCAATTACGTTTATCACAGCTCAGGACTTGTTTCCCGCTTTTGATACCCTGTTTCCTGTTTGTGCACATGAAGCACTAATCTCTTCCCACCACCTGCACAGCAATTCTGCTGCTCCTTGAGAGGATTCCCACAGCACACAAGTGCCCCACTACCCTATTGACAATGCAGCAGGTCTAAATGGATTCAACTTCTGACATATCTTCCTTTTGGAAATTTTTAAAAGGGGTGAGTATGGTAGCCTACACAAACATATTTTAAAAGAAAGGGATATTTAATCCAAAAGGCAAGGATACAATATGACAGACGAAAAAATTCTCAACACAAATAGTCTGGGCAATCTAACTTAAAAGTCACATAGACTAATTCATTCAAAACATTAATAACTGCAAAAAAAACCCACCTCACAGCGAACTGCTCCCTCCTCCAACATGTTTTCAGATTGAATTTTATTTTTGGTCACTCTAAGGTTCTTTGTTCTAGTTTCCTGCCTAGATTTCCCCTTTTCCTGTGCCAAGGCAAGCCGTTAAAGTCAGGATGATCATAAATAACCTTTAGAAGCAGATGTTACCAAACAGTTTGTTACATACGGATAAACAAGGTAAGTGTGTTTTCCTGACTATATACAGTCAACTCCTATTAGAATAAATCCTATGTAGTTATAAAGAAAGAGGAAAATTAAAGCAAAATCAAAATTATAAATATTGCCATTAACTCTCACATCTATGGATTTACTCCATAAGCTCTAATAATTTTCTTTTAATAATTAGCTGTTGCAAAAAAATCATTTTAATACAACATTGATTTTGTGCAACTAAAAGTTAAAATTTCTTACACAGCAACTTTTATATGCTCACATAGCAGGCTATTTTAATCACTGGATACAATGGCAAATGTTTGCTACACTAATTAAACAACAGAATTCAAAACCACAAAAGTCTACCCTTGTTACAAAAAGCTGGACTTTTCAGAATTTCTGAGATATCATGCACTAAATTTTAACTATGACTTCCACTAACAAATTGTACAATTTTCCTTATTCTATGCCCACTCCCTTTTATTTCCTAATAGAATACAGGGCACTGCACTATCTATGCACAGCTGCAAAATATGTAAATTCAGGCTTCCAACTGCAAGTTTTGTACCTTATGGGCTTAATCATTCTGCTGCATCTGTAAAATTTTAATATATTTCAACTTTCATGCTGCCCACCTGAATTAAAAAATATCCTCCAATGAGTATTGCTTCTGTATCTTCTGTTAGGTGCATTAATGTAATTCCTCCCCAATGACACACAGTAGAAATTTTAAGTTTAATACATGTTTGGCATATTACATTTTCCTGAAACAGTTATGGGAACAGAAAAGAATTTTGCTTGTCTGCTACACTCTGTTTCAGAAGGAACCTTGTGGTGGAAGAGGGCAATTGCTTCTTTTCAGACCCAGAATATTCTGCATTTGAAATTATTGGACTGGAAAGAAAAAGAAGCAGAATAAAATTCCACCCTATAACCTCACAGTGAATAAGGAGGTAGGTTCACTTTCCACTTGTTTTTTTGTAAAATGTTTCTGCCTCCAGGTGTTTGCTGCCTCTATTTAAACTACTAACTACTCAAATTTATTATTTTCCATTTCAAAAATAAAGTAAAAAAAAAATAATTAAGACTAGAAGCCTGAAGTGTATCTTCTATTGCATGCAGGGGTGCAATTGGAATTAAAGTGGAGTGGGGGGTGGTGTGTGGAACAACATGGATAATGTCTATATGGCATTAAACAGTTGTGAGAATAAAGTATTTCCCAGGAGGCAAAGACGAGTAACTAGAGACAAAGTGGGCCAGTAATCCACTCATCTAAACGGGGAACACACCTCCTTCCTCCTGACATACCAGGTGTTTTGCCTACATCTTTTACACCAGCACAAGTATTCCTTTGCCTGTAAAATGAATTAAATAAGCACAGTGATCAGCTTGAAAACTAATCCTCCTAACGCCCTTAAAAAAAAAAAAAATCATTTTCAAATGGATGAGTGAGCTGATGAGACCTGCTGCAAAGCTGGACAGATGCTACTGCTGATGCCAAGAAAGGACTGAAATGCATGGCTTCGGGCAAGACTACCTTTTTGGCAGTGACATTTAAATTAATGTCAGAGGACCATGAAACCACACCATTAAGCCTCTAGGGACAAAACCCTCAGTTTCAGTTCTTTAATTTACATGTTCTTTATGTTTCTCTCTACAGAAGGATGAAGTGTTAATTACTATTCTAACCAGCCCCACTTGAACTCACTCAATGTCCCACCCACCTGAAAGAGAAGAAAGCTATAAGGATTGTTACCCTATTTATTACTGGGGTGGAGTGAACCTCATCCATACTGCATCATTAAAAAAATCTTACTTGAAAAGATAAAATATTCAAGAAAGCTCCTGCAATAGCACAGAAGAACTTCTCTGGTTTGCGGGCGTATTCCAGTCATGCACCAGGAATATGTAACAGAGTATGCTTGAGTCTGATTCTTAACAGTAGGTGGAATACTAGCCTTTTAGAACTGCAGAAAAAAAGTCATAAATTCTAAGTTATTGTGCATGCTTAATATTGCACTTAGCCTGATTTGTCGGGAAATCAGATTATTAGAGATGACTGCAAGCATTTGCAGATTGTCTTCAACAGCTCTAAATTATTCTGATAGTTTAGAATGCAATTTAGGAATATTGTAGAATAAGTAGATAAAGACAATTTTTGTAAAATATACTGAACATGAAAGACAGAATAAAAGCTGGATGATTGCTAAAAAAGTAGGCAGACAAAATTACAATGCCTTAATAGTTAAAAGCTACATTTGCACTAATACTTGAGAGAATTATTAGAAAATTTTTACAGAAAATAGTATATTCAGTTAGGTTTTCACACAATTAAATAAATACTTTTAGAATCCCTCACAGAATAACTCTTGTTCCTTTGAAGCACAGTGTAAGAAAAAAATCACCATGGAAACAACAAGTACAAAATTGTGATAAAAATTAGGAAAAAATGCCATTGCTTCCAGCAGTGAAGAAATAATATTGGCAAGGCTACAATACCTAATTAATGTCATTAGTCTTTCAAGTATTTACTTACATGAGTACATGTTATTCAAATGAATCCTCCCACTAAACTTGATTTGACTCAATTTGAAGGTGTAAAAAAAAAGGGGAAAGGTGTGCAAGCTCCAACTCCAAGGTGGAAAAAATACCAAAACAAATTCAAAATACACAGGTCTACAGAACTTGTAATTACTGTGTAACTCTTAAACACTGTGCTGTAATCAGATGTTCTTCATACATCTGTTTCTATTTATAGTATTTTGTTTCTCACATCATGTATGTATTTCACAGACTTACAGCACAGTTGTAGTCCAAACGTTCCCTCAAAAGCAGGGTTGCCTACAGGAGGCTGCTTATTTCAATGCGGCCTTTCTTTTTTTTTTTTTAATCAGACCTTCTTAGTTTCAGAATGAGCTACTTGGTTAATTAATTTAAAGGTGAATACTTTGAAAAATGCCCATCACTTTTACAAGCACTAACCTTACTGTAATTGCAATTGCCTTTTAAATATATTACAGTATCTGGGGGGAAGGGGAGGGAGGAATACAAGAGGAAAAACTAGGGAATAAAAAACCCCAAAAGTTCATTTACTTTATTTAAGTAAGTCAGGTAAGAAAGTCCCTGTAATGGAGCTTTCAGCTCACTGGAATTATTTTTCCATAACAAAAATGCATCCGTCACTTCTCAAATGAATTTGTTATAAATTGATTAACTGTACACTGACATTTAAAACAAAATAAAATTTAACTACTTTTTCTCACTTTTTTAATTTCTATTCTTCTAAGTAAATGGATACCGTGGATAAATCTTGAACTCACATATCCAGAATGCATTTACATTTCAATATTTCTGTGTAACATCTCAAACTTGCAATGTTTTCTTCCTAATGTATTCAATCAAAATAATTTTGCAAGTCCACATTCCCTTGCTATATTTCTGAATCAGCTGCCTCATTTTGTTTAGCTTTTATTCTGCAACTTTGCCACTTTTACATCCATTCAAAAGCTGCCTCTACTTCTTTAGTTTTTTATTCTTAATCCTTTCCCAATCTTCTCTTCTTAATTTTAATTCTTCTGTGGTAGTTTCCTTCCTTTTCTTTACTGGACTGAATGAAATATTTTCACCATGTATTTTGTTTTGCATTACCACCCTTGCCTTTTGCTTCCAGTCATGAACACTCACTAATTTACTTATCCCATAAGCACCTGTACATTCCTTCTGATTTTGTCTTTTTATGCTTTTAACTTACAGTTAAAAGACACAGAATTAACATCTTAACTTGTATTAAATATGGGTTACCATAATTTTTAGTATCTGATAATATGTTCTTTTGTGACATCTGTCATGGCTAATTTATACCTCAACAGCTGTCTAAAACAATTTTTTCAACTCTTAGTGTCCCTTCTTCCCAGCTACTCCACAATCATTAACCTGTATTTCACTTACAATTTAAATTGAGAATTCAGTGCAGCTGATTTTATCAAAACTGTCTTTAGGGTGTACTGCTCTAGTTGGGACTAGAGCTGTATGAATAAGCAGTACAAGATATTTTCATAAAACAGTACCCTTGCTCCAGAGCCTCTTGTTATTGATTTGTGTCAACAAAGCCCTAAACATCAGCATTTCTCCACTTAGATTAAATCGTAAGGGATGTTTGGATGGATAAGCACTGCTAAAGGCATAATCCAAAACAGAACTCTCCTAATGAGTTCAGTGGATTCTGCATTAAACAGTATGTCTAACTATGGACTGTTAATCACCACACTTAATAACAAAACCAGATATAAAACCCACAACCACTGTCCTAACAGATTAAGTTTAAATTAAATGCCTCTTAATTTAGTGCAGTACAATTTTTTTTGTCTGTACTTGTGTTGAAAGTGTTTCTGTGATACCTTTATATTATTTATTCCTACTGTGAAGCAACCCATTTAACCCTTGCAGCTTCTTTTATAACCAAATCAGTGGGTGAGTCAGAACTACTGTAAAATAAAACCAGCTCATATACTAGGATAACCTTCCCTCTTAGAGGTAACCTACTCATTTCTTTATTAAATAGTATATACCCATGATAAACATCTTGCCTAAGAGGCTCAATAAAACCGTCTGTTAGTAAAAAAATACAAAACAAGTGTAAAATTGGAAAAGCATACTGAATACTTACTAGAGATGCCCTCACTTACAAAGACACATACATACACATACATAGGCATATACACATATATATATATATATATATAAAATTGTAATAGGTTTTTTTTTAATTTTCTCAAAGGAAATCAAGAGTTTTTTCTGATTACAAGGTCTGCCAGTGTTGGAAGGAGGAAATATTCACAATCACTATTTAAATATGGTATTGATAAGATCAGGTGAAAAAATGAAATCAGCTAATGATTACACATTTTAAAGCTGATCATAAATGAAACATTCATTAAAAGGCAGGGTTGAAATTTACATAAAAGAAACAAAAAAGTAGAGTACTCTTCCTTTCACCTTTTGTCATCAATAAAGAAAAGATTTATCCATAGGAAACTTTGACCATTATTCTAATTGCAGATTCTTCCTATATTGATTTGATCTTGAAAATGACTTCACTAAATAAAAGGTTACTTTAGCATATAAAGTCAAATTCTAAATTATAATACACAAATTCATCATTTTGCATGCATAGATACATCTCAGTTTAATTTCCACAAAAAAAAATTTAAAAAAAAAAAAGAGCTTGGTATCTCTGTTACAATGAAAACCTACCAGAGAAAGTGTTTACTATCCAGATAAAGCTGCTGTGCAAGGATTTGAAATCAAAATACATGAAGACTATTGGAAACAGGAATGGAAAACCACAATCAGCCTGATGCAGGGCCAAGTAAAGCAATAAATCAGACTTAGGTCAAACCACAGTTTTAATTTATACCATAAACAGAAACAAATTTTAACAGGTTTTGGCTTATGCCAAGTGCTTTGATCTACAAGAAAGCTACAAACGTAGATCTAAAAACATTTATATGGTTTCATAAAATATGAAACATTATATTAAATGACTATTCATAAAAGCCACTCAAAGTTTGGTTTTTTATAAGTTAAAACAACATATTCTAGTTGAAGTTCTTCTAAAAGCCGTAGACACAGAGAATTTCCAACAATTATTTTTAAGAATATAATCAAAAATGGAGAAACATAAATCTTTACACTGACAGTAGTTATAATGGAAAACATGAGTCCAAATTACTTTATCTTTCAAACTAATTTGCAGCCTGACTATCTTCAACACAGAAAAATACATTTAATTTTGCTATCAAAGAACAGCTGATTCTGTTTTTATAAAAAGATTATTCAGAAAAAAGTGAAGCAAACAAACTTGGAGAAAAATTCTACTAGAAACATTTCTCTAGGTATTTTATGGTCTTGAGGTATTTTCTTTTAAGAATTTATCTTTCTAAAAACATAATGCCAACTATGTTATCTGAAAGAAAATCATTATCAAACATACAGATTTTTAGAGAAAATTCCTCTATAAGTGTTCTCTTCTATGAGATTGTGCTTGCAAATAATCACTGCAGCCAGCAGCCAGAAAAGCAGACCAGTAAGAATGTTAAGGTCAGCCTATGCTGAGTGGCAGAGTTTAAACAAACAACCTACAGTGCTCTGTTACAAAGTAGGAAACAGTGTTAGGAAAACAGAACGAATTACACAATTAACTTTTAGTAGTTAATCTCCAACAAGGTTGACAATATAGCCATTTAAAAAAAACCAAATCAATACTGCAAACACAGCAATATGAACAAACTGTTTTAATATTATTACTCTGACTATTATCCCTCAAGTCATTTTTTTGGTTTCCACTAGACAATTTGTTTCAGTTTTAAACTGAATTTTGTTTATAGGAAAACATCATCATCTATTGGAAATATGAGTTTCTCATTCACAAACATTTTATTACAAACCACGGAGGAATGTTGTCTTTCCTAAGGCAAAGAAAGAACAATCATACATCCTGCATAAGACTTCAGTCCTCAATACAATTAAAGTTCTATGCTTAAGTTCAAGATGACATCTCAAAGTAAAATTTCTTTAAATTAAAGTAGTAGTTTACAATAAACACCAATTCTACAACCCCACTGGGATTTTCTTGCACTAGTTGCTGACAAAAAATTTAGAGCCCTTGTTTCACCAGGACTCTGCCTAGATATACCTATCACAGTAATAAAAATACATACCAAAAAATAATCTGAAAGTGGCTGTTTTCTTGATACTTTTCTGGATTTCCTCCCATACAACTAACCATAGGAAATCACAACTAAGAGATACTTGGGCAGTTCAGTGCTTTAGTATCTTAAATGTAAACAGAAGATGAGCACATGAAATCAGTGAAGGCAACATCTCCAAGTGGCAAATAATCAGTTGGGGAGGGCATTAACTCATTTATGACTTGTCAATAATGACAAGTTTTCATTTGCAATACTATTCTGCAATAGGACAATAAAGATAAATTAACAATAAGGAAAATGTGAACGCAGAAACTTAAGGAATTCCTTAGCATTCAACTTGTGTACACAGTGGTTATTATACTTTTTTCTACAAAAAGTTGTAGTATGCTGAAGTATCCTGTTGTAGAGCCCAAGGATTCCTAAAGAATAAGTTACTAGCAATAGGAAAAAATAGCAAAAGATAATATCTTAGACCATGAGCTTCTCCTCAATTTCTTTCAGGATATTGTTACGCATATAAATACAGATCAGTACAGTGGTTTAAAAGCCTACCTTGTAATCTCTCATTAGCTGTTCTCCTGACTTAAACATATTTCACTGCCTAGAACAGGAATGAAAACACTACAGTGTGTAAACCAGACATTTCCTGTTTAGAAACAAGAACATGATACGTGTTCATAAGACACTGAAAATTAAAAGAAGTCCAGATCAATATTTAGGTTTCAGGATAAAACAGATCATATAATTCTCTTTCATATCATCTCTCATTCAGTGTTCTTAGTACACAACACACTAGAAATGGTAGCAAGTTCCATACAGATTTCCGCACTAAAAACTGAATACTGGCAGGAGAAAGCATTTAGGGGAGAGAAAGTTTTCTTAGAAAAATAATGCTTTAGCTTACAGAAAGCATCTGCCACAGCACATAGACTCATACGGTGGTATGTCTCTTCTTGTCCACCTACTACAGGTTTAGACTGGAACAGAATAGTGTGATTCTAAGTGTTAATTTAGAAGAGAGTCTAAAATTCCAGAACAATACTCCACACTCTACCCCTCAAAAACAGGTAGGAGGCAATGTTTAAAAAATATTATTTAGCTGTATCATCAGAGGAATTTCTACACAAAAAGAGAAAATGAGACTATATAATACTAGCCAAGATACACATATATTGCATTTTACAGGACATCGTGAAAGGTTCATACATGGAGAATTGTGGTATTTAAAACCAAGCAAGGGTTAGGTATCAGTGATAAACCATTTCAATTTTGAGCAGAGTATCATTTAATATTTTTATAGAACTGAAAAATATTGTGACAGCATTTTTCTTCAGTCCTGACAAATCTCTTTTGCCCTGACCACATGCTAATGTTTACACTTCAGAAGTCATCATGTCACTAAAACGAACCTGTCTTTTTTTACTTAATGGAAAATTCAACTTATCTAGACAGAAATTACTGAATGTCCCTAAGCAACTCCTGTTAGTAGTGATATATATATAGTACAGCTTTAAATTACGTCTATATTATTTTTAGTATTGGAGGGCTCATGTTTAGAAGATTACGTGCTCTAATGATTCTTCAGTTTCAGAATCTGATGTTTGTCAAGTCATTGGGAAAAATGAAGCTCATGGATTTCACAGAGATAAATGAGCTTAATGTTACCATGATTGTTATGTCTCCAGTAAATACAAGGTCTGGAAATCACTACTGAGATTGCAGATATCATTACAGTATGGTAATGTACTGGAAAACTCACAAACTGTTGCAAGTAGTGTAGTGAATGATTTGAAGTTCCTCTTAAAGGACAAACAGATTGAAGACATTCTGCATCTTGTTTCAGCTGTTTTTTAAAATGTTGGGAATACAGAAGACACATCTGATGCCAGCATACCCACTATTTGTTCTGACAAAGGATTTGCTCCAGCAGAGGATTTGTTCCAGCTCATTTTCAATAAAAGAGCACTCGAAAAACTGAAAGCAGTGTGTGGCATTCATTTTCTCTTTAGAGAGAAACAGCAGTGACAACACAACGTGTAGTGCCATCATTTCTCAAGTCTCGTATACATAAAAATAGATTTAGCTTCCCTGCATGGATGTTTCTGAAGGGTGGAAAAGGTTATCGTCTATGAAGCACCAATGCAACTAGAAAGAAGACGAACTTCATTTTGCTGAATTACAAAGGTTACTCTAACAAAGTAAGATTTTTATTTGTTTCAAAAGTGCATTTATAAGTTTCCAAAATCCATGGAAAATCAAAGTTGTTACTTAAAGCATAAACCTTGAAAAGGATCTTATATAGCAGTGAGCAAGATAAGTAAGTTATTATTTAAGACTTACTGGCTCCCAGGTGAGAACTTCATGTCTATAAGGATGATTTTAATAAACAATAACAATAGGATTTCCTGTGGTTAAAAAAACCAAAAACTAACCAATAAACCAAACAAACACCAGAACCAGACTTTAAGTATGGAAATTACTGTTGAAAAGTCCTCTGAAAATGTGACAACAGAATTCTAAGAAGAAAAATGCTTACAGGGACTCTAGCAAACTGGTTCCACTCCTGGGAGTCCAAAGGTACCAAACAGGAAAAGAAACACTCCAAAGACAAACAGATGGTGGAAAAATCAGTTTAGATTGGCTATGGAAAAGTTGTTTTGACCAAAATAATCATAAGGCAAGAAACAAACCTAGAATATTTCCGACATTTATGGTCACAAATATTTGTGGTTCACAAGCATTTTCTTTCAGTTTGTCATGAGCTCTGGTAAACATTGTTACTTGGACTACATTAAAACAAACAGGTAGAACTTATATCAGAATGAGTTTTCATACAATAGAACAACACTACCACCCTCTTGAGAATTCAGACAGTGTACCTCACCACCAACAGCACCTTTCAAAGCTGCTAACAACAGTGCGAACCAAACCGTGAAAACGCTCATGAGATCTGGAACAGTAAAGTTCCTAAACCTATCATGGACTTGTTCAGCATCGCACCTGATATGCTTCTCCATTAAAGAGGAGATGCCAACTAATATTCTATCAGCCACAGAAACAACTACATAAATTAAGGAGATAAATTTTTTCTACCATATCTGCCATCCATAAATCTGATGACAGACTAGTGAAATATATACCCAACCTATTCCCTCTTCAGAACTGATAAATAGAGATAAAAGAATCTCTGTTAGACAGAATTTGTAAATATGAAGGCCAAACCCTCAATTACAACAATTCTTATTCAGCAAGATCACCTGTCAAGGACCAACCTTCCCAGTTAGTCAGTTGTTCTCGGTTAAAAAAAAACAGATGACAAAGAATCATAGAATGATTTGTGTCAGAAGGGACTTTAAAGATCATCTAGTCCCAAGCCTCCTGCCATGGGCAAGGACACAAAGCCCCATCCAACCTGGCCTTGACTACTTCCAGGGATGGGGAATCAATTGCTTCTCTGGGCAACTTGTTCCAGTGTCTCACCACCCCCACAGTAAAGAATTTCTTCCTAATATCCAATCTCAACCTATTCTCTTTCAGTTTGAGGCCATTCCCCCTTGTCCTGTTACTCTTGCAAACAGTACCTTTCCACCTCTCTTGTAGCCACATTTAGGTACTGAAAGTGCACAATAAGGTCACCCTTGAGCCTTCTGTTACCCAGGCTGAAGAACCCCAACTCTCTCAGCCTTTCGTTATAGGAGAAGTGTTCCAGCCCTCTAATCATCTTTTGGCCCTGCTCCGGACTTTCTTCAATAAGTCTATGTCCTTCCTGGGGACCCCAGCCAGGAAGGAGAGGATTTGTCACATTCAAATTGGCTACTGGATAAAACTCTTTTAATGTCCTGACAGCTTAGCCATGCCATAAATTGTTCAAGGGTAGCTGGTGATGGAACAGAATGCTCTGTCACAGGAAAAACCACCAGTTCCAGTAGCAGAGCCACACACACTTCAGTGCTCAAGGACACGCATGCTCACACATGCATGCTCAAATTTGCAGAGAGACACAGCCAAAGACACAAACTTTTTCTCTCCAACCCCTCCTTTCCCTTTTATAACTGTAAAGGGGATTATCTCAGCAATTTACTATGATATTGAAATTCTTGGTGTTATTTTTGTTCACATCCCCTTTTTTGAAGGTTCATGTATGCAGGTTATGCCTTTATGAAATAATACATAGAGCAATCAGCTTAAAGTTCCGTGGTCTTGATTACTTTAACTCTTTTATTGGGAACTTTCATTAGGGATCACTATTACTATTCTCAAGGAAAGATGGCAATTCCTTATATTTTATCACCCCAATATATTTTTTTCTTTAAGTCTTAAAATGGGCATTCAATACTGTAATAAATTATGCACAAGATCTCCATAATTGATTCATTCTCTCCCCCAGTGCTACCATTACATCATATTCTTTTGGATTATAGGTTTCCTTTCCATTTTGGAATGCCATCTGGTATGAAAATTAAGACTTCTGAAAACTATGCTATCAAAAAATTAAAATAATCCTATTTAATAATGAATTTGAAGGCATAGAAAACCTTTCCTTTCTTCCCAAAAAGGTTTTTAAACTACTACCATTCATTACCTTTCCTATCATTGCAGCATTTTCTCCTACACCATTGACATTTGTTTTTGTTAACATCTGAAGTCTGAACACATCCTTTGGATATAATAAATGAAATAGGCATTCTTTGTTGACATGAAAAAAAAAGTGATCATCTATTGTATCCAGACAGATACTAAAAGATGCAATGAATTTTTTAAGAAAATTGTGGAGCAGCACAAAACTAAAAATTACAGTAAAAATCAAATATTTCTGTTAAGCATCAAATAACAAATATCAAGACTGAAATTTCTTTCTAAATGAAAATCGTAGATATCTCATCCCCTCCCAGAAAGCAGTTATAATTTTCTGATTCATACAACTATGACTGCTGGAGTATCTCTATATAAAACATTGTAATGTTCCTCTAACACATTAATATGCTGCCTCTACCACTGTGGTAACACCTTTTGTTACACCAGTGCTAATCAACAATTCTGATTAATTACTACTCATTTTCAGAACCAGAACCTCAATTTAGAAAAGAAACCACCACACTATGTGTTATAAGAGCATAAGAGATAGTCTGCTTCTTCTAAAGATTACTAACAATACCCAAAAGACAAACATTAGTAGATAAGAAAAAGTAAAAGCATTAAAGGTTTTTGCATGTAGATACCACTGAGAATTACCTGCACACAGAAAGAACAAGATCCAAAAAAACCCAGGAGCTGACACTTGGATGAAGCACTAGAAATATCAGTAATAGCAGTAAATTTGAGATGAAGTAGTGGTGTTGGCATTAAAATAAGTGGCCTATTTCCTCAATGCATACACACACTAAAAAAAAAAAAAAAAAAAAAAAAGAGAAGGTACAGCCACAGCTACTATGAACATGAGTCAGAGTTCACGCAATAAATAAGTTGCAACTTTACAAATATCTAAGAACTCATTTGAAGTGACAAGAAATAACAGCAAGAAATTCAAGGCATAAAATCAAGCATTTGTCTACACTGATTGGACAGGATACACAGGTTTTATTAAAACTGACAAGTTTTTAAATTTCCCTGTATTCTCTTTCATTTTGCATTTAGAATTTTTTTTCCAACATTTTGTGATGACACTTCCCTCACAGACATTCACAGACATGCATCTTGGGTAGACACCAAAATTTAGATTTATGAATTAACAAAAATATTTCAATATGCCCTATTTTTGGCTTAGCCAATGCTCTTTGTGCTTCAGATGAACTATACTGACAAAGGGAAAGGTCTGGAATAGAGTTATGAAAGTGATTATCCCTCTTTATTTGGCACCTCTTAGACTGCTTTTAGAGTACTGAGTTGAGGTTTGGGTCCTCCATGTCAACTAAGATGTTGATAAACTAAAGGGAGTTCATTGGTGTGCTGCCAAGACAGTTAAGGTCATGGAGTACCTGCCCTTACATGGGGAAGCTGAGGCAACGTGGCCTCTTTCATCAAGCCTGGAGAACAGGCAGCTTAAGAAAGACCCAAAAGCAGCTCCTTAATAGCTATAAATTCATCAAGAAGATTGACTTGTACTCTTTCCAGTGATGTATGGTGGGAGGACAACAGATCACAGACATCACTGAAACGAGTGCTTCAAATTAGACTTAGGGTAAAACCTTTTCATCACGAGGACTGTCTTACACTGGAACAGGTTGCAGAGAAGCTGCACAGTGGCATAAAGCCAGTAATCTGGCCTGCCTGCACAGCTGACCCTGCCTGAAGAAGGAATTTAGACTAGAGGTCTTCTGACACCCCTCCCAAACCAAATTACTCTATAATTCTGGTCCACAGGTTTTTTAACTGCTTTAACTGTTTTTAATTTTGTTCTTGCATGCATCTAGTTTTTGTTGTGCCATCATTCCCACTTTTTCTAAAGGAAACTCAATGTACTGCAGCTGTCTTTCTTGCCATATTCTGACACAACCTCTCCATAATCTCCAGTGCAAAGATTTTCCTCATAGATCATACCAGGTTCTCATAAATCATAAGAGATCACACAAATGTGATCTCTTAAAGTGAAACTGATTATTACTAGGAACTCAGGCTATCAATCTTCTTTTTTTAGATGTGTAAATGTAATGTTGAAGATTTTGCAGGACTAATGTTTAATGTTTTGACATCATCTGGTTTTTAGAAGAGTGCTGTGAAGAAGGACATCTGTATCAGTATAAAGGCATTTAATTAGGTAACAAAGACATAACTAAGTCTAAACAAGGGCAAGGTAATGGATGGAATCTAAGCTACTTTAAAAGCAACTACAGATTATAAATAAATTGTAGCTTTTCTGTTACTAAACCTGATTTTCAGCATCAATGAAGTATTTCCTCAATGTGAAAATACAGTATAAAGAAACATTGGCATGGCAGGTGTATGTTAGAAAAAGTAGAATATTCTAGACTGTATGCTATTGCCCAAATACAAAGTTTTATTTTGGTAAATTCATCATATATACACAATATTACAAAATGTAAACAAACTTAATACTTAAGAGTCTAGATGCATAGTTTCAATAAGCTACAGCTACAGTAACATAATAAAAAGCTATAAAAAACATTTGAACTACAAGATGAACAAGTTTTCTAATTAGCATATATTAATAAATAAATCATACAGCATTAAAAAAAGGAGAAAATTTTAAAAAGAGTCAGGATAAATATAGTTGCAAACAGTAAAAATAACAATCATTGTCTTGCTGGATTCACAAAAAGTATTTTTAAACGTCATTATATTACCTATACTGGATATTACAAAAAGAATATTTACCCTTATGCACAAAAGAAAGCTTTAATTTTACAGGCTTTATGATATAATCTAGAAGCATTTCCGTACTTTCTTTCAGTAATGAGATTAAAAAAGTTAAACTTTTTAATGTAAGTTTTCTTTGATATTATACAGAACTATGTTTACCATACTGTCCCTTAAGTAGCTTTTGTAGAATAATTACTAGGAAAGATGAGATCATAAAAAGAAATGCAACACTTATAGGAATGATTCTAGTATAGAATTAATGATTATTATGTAGAAACTGAAGAAATTTTGTTAGATTTGAAGATAATATGCACTGTAGCAATAGGGTAAGAATCATGTAAGATACACAAAAACACAAACCATTTTTGACTACAGACTTTTATACTATGTAGTAGTAGCACACTGGTCTCAGATTAGAAGACAAAGTTGCACCACAATGCAGATGTATGAAGAATGCATCATACAGTTCCGGACACATATTCTAAACTATTTTCTAAAAATTGAATATTCAATGATGTAATGGTAGATTACTGCCTCCTTTCTAAACAGTTTTCAAAAATGTTCTTTCCAAAAGGTTATTAGGAAACAGAAACTGCTACAGAATAATAATTTTTCCCTTACATGGAAAAATTAATGAAGAAAGAAGAGTAAACAATCCATTTGCACAATGGAGAGAGATCACACATAGTGTTACATAGGCGTATGCAGTCAGAGATCTGACAATGGGAGCAGACATCAGTGCTGAAGATTCTGTCATTGGGATGATGACTCTTAGGCAATAAGGATATGTGTCATAGTAAAGAACCATGGAATGGTCTCAGAATGAATTGACTGTGTAAAAGAATAGCAAATGACTTTCCATGTACATGAATGTGATGTACAAAGGAGACAAAACAATTCTAACTTCACATATCAAGTAATGGACTCAAAAATGTCCTTTATTTCACCCACTGAAGTGTGGAATTTTGGATTATAATATCCATAAAAATGTTGACTCAGCGTTAACAGTCAAAGAGAAAATAAAATGTTAGGAATTTCTAAGAAAGGAATATAAACCAGAAAAGAGTGTGACACAGCATATGACAACACAAAAGATTTGCATGTTTCAACTGTAGTCCCTTTAACTCTGAATGAAGCATTAGAAATGGAAAAGATTCAGAAGAGACAGTTAAAGCCATAGGCTGGCTTCTAATACAAGAATTAATGTAAGCTTACACTCCTCAAAATCAGGAAATTGCTTGAGCTAAATGTCAGATATCTGCAAAATCATGAAGGCACAGGAAACCGACTGATTCAGTCTCTCTTCTAATACAAGAACAAAAAGTTTCATGAAATAAGGTCCAAAAATAAATTAAAGGATGCAATGGCTCTTTTGCAGTACTAAACAGAGTTTCTATCACATTTGTATACATTTCACTCTGTCACAAATGGGCTTGTAATGTGTGTATTTCTGAGGATGAAAATCTTCAAAAAGTCATACTAATGCAGAAGACCTTAATCAGAGATTTCAGCAGAACACAATCTGCATACGTATATACCTTTATTGACACATATGCAATACAGACATTCAAGTTCAATATGTGGTACTGTCCTTCCTGAACATGAAGGTTTTTCCTCATCTATGGTTAGGAAAGCAGCAATCATTAATTGAGTAAGCTATTATTGAAATACAATTTGTATTTTACACATTGTCAGACTTTGTGTTAAAAAAATTACTCAATATATGAAGTGTAATTTAAGGGATAATTATTCTGAACATCAGATTTCATTAATCAGTATAAGGTCATTGCAAAACTGATCAGGACAGACATTATGTCTTCTAAGTCATTACACAAGAAGATAGAATTGAGGAATCAAGATATAACTCTGTAACAGATGACAGAGAATGTAAAGTATGCATACAGAGAACCCAAGTGTTATTCCACTCACACAGTACAGACAGATTCTTCTCAGTTGACTATCAAGAATTTTTGAAGCTACTGTGAACATGAAGAAAGTTCTACCTATGGCACTGTATTGTAAAATATACATACATTTAATACTTCAAGAAAACAAAAAAGGCTACAATTTTTAATGAAACAATGAAAATTTTTAGAAGTCCATGCCATGTTAGCAGATAGGCTAATATAACCACACTTCCACAAAATATGAGTACACAAAACGTAATATTCTATAACTGCTTGAAGAAAATGTTTAAAAAGACTTTTAAATGTATTAAATTCAGTTTAATGACTACAAAGTCAGTACATGAATGTAAAAGCAATGTTCTGTAAAACAGTTACAGTAAAAATATGTTCATATGAACTCCATAAATGACAGTTATTTATACATACTTAGAATTAATTTTTCAGTAATGTTTATATCAAGTACACTGTCTTTGAAAGAAAATCTCAATGTCATAAAAAAAGCCTGCACAAAATTAAGTTATATAAATGCACTGCTAATAACATTTAAAATACTCTATTCTATTTACAGCTACTAATTTACCAAAGTACCAAAAAAAAAAAAAAACAAAACCAAAAAAACCCACAATTTTTACATCAATTACAGAATACTCTAAAGCAACATTTCCATTTTAAAGTTGAGAAGATTTGATAAAATTTTTCATGGAAATACTCATTCCTAATCAAATTCCTAGTTATAACAAATCTTTGAGATAATTTACAATAGTTTGTAGAAAATCAGTAGTTTCTATATTTTCAATATCTAATAGTTTATGAACCTTTTATTATCCAATTCTGTCACCTTTACAAAATACATCTGTCCAGTGTTACATAATGATAAAAACATTAGTCTGGTTTATATTAGCAACTGTTGTATGCTTATTATCAGGCAGTTTAGGTTTAAATCATTTGCTGAAAATGATAAACTTCATGTTGCCAACTCCTTCAGAAACATTTTCCTGTAGTTAACCTTCTTACCTATGAATTAATTTTCTCCTTCTCACACACACCTCTCTAAGTTTGTTTGGGCCATATTGGTTCATTCTCTGTGGTCCTGCTGCATTGATTAACTTAACTACAATAAAGAATCTATAAACTCCATAATCTTAACAAACATGTTCACTCCTGTTAAAATTCCTACAAAAACAAGCATTATCCTTAGGATATGACTTTTATAAAATAAATACAATATAATTTTTTAACCACTTTATTTTTTGTTATGTAGCTTTGGATGGGACGATAAAGAAAAACTAAAAATTATTATTAATATTTCTGTTATTTCACAAATGCTTACTGTAAAAATCTCAGTTCACTAATATTTGTGAAACATATCTTCTAAATCTGTTTATGTTACCAATTTTATAGCGATCCAAAACAGAAATGAAACTAAATTCAAAAATGGTAATCAATAAAAATACCTTAATTAAAAGTAATTCAATAATGTTTTATTAATGAAATAATAATAAAATACTAGGAGATTTTATCAAAACAAATTTTTTAAAATTTTTACAGAGAGAGCATTTCACAACTACGGAGTTGTTCTTGACCAACTGGCATCTTCATTTTTCATTTCAAGTTTTAATATCTGCTTAAACTATATTCACAGCAAGACTTCACACTGGAGTAAATTTTGTGCCCACAAAGCAGGTATGATTTCTGTGTTCTGGGTCTTTAACAAGTGATTTAATAAAAAAATTTTTCCTATCTTTTTTTTCTGTTGGTCCTGAAGCAATAGCAAGCTAAGAAACCATTCTAGCCTGGTCATGCTGAAAAGTCTTGCTCAATAAACATCAATAAATTAAACCTTATTGAAAGTTGCAGAAATATTGTTCAGAGCAGAATTAGTTAAAAAAAAAAAAAGTACCCTTTATAATTAGTTAATCCATAATTTGTATATAAGCCTTAATTTAGCTGGGACTTTTTTTCTTTATTTCTTTTTAACAATTGAGTCTTTAAAGTCATACTTGGTTTTCAAGAATGAAAGGTAGAAAACCAAATTCAAAAAACAGAGCCTCTACGGAAATCTGACAAAGTCATTTCACAATGCCATCTGTCAGCATACTGCTGCCTAGTACTTCAAATATTTTGAAGTGGGATAAATAAAGGTATTAGAAAGGAAGAAGAGCTCTTTCAGTTAAACTAAAATGATTACCAGTTAAACACATATGACCAGCATCTTACATTGCACCAGATAGACTGTTAGAAAAGTTCTTAATCTACTGAGGTACTATCTAAAAGCCAAATGTTCCTTCTAAGACATGTCCTCTAATTTTGTAACAAAAATGCTAACTAGTATCAACTAGCAACGAATTCACAGAGCAGACAGACATATTTTATTTAACTCCTGTTAAAAACATCTGTCCCCTAATGTCCAGGCCTTTCTTCTAAAAGTTCATCTTTTCAACGTACAGAGCTTTCAAGTTTTAACTGGCATTGAATGTAAAAAATACTTTAAAATAAATTTGAAAGTATTTTAAAATAAACCTCACCTAAAGTTACTTGATCTCACATTCAGAATAGATAGCCCTATTCTTTCAATGCCATCTACTATAAGGTGGTACACATAGGACAGTTTATTTTTAAATGCAGCCTACAATTTAGTCCAATACATATACATATTCATTAAGTCTGATCAATCTAATCAAAGATGTCCTTGAGAGTATTCTCAAGGAAGACATTAAATCAGCATAAAACAAATATTATGTCACATAGCAGAAGGAAAAAGAGGTTACTGTATATTGAAACACTTCAACACTATGAAAACTCCAAGTTGCTACGTTTCTAAAAATATAGTAAAGAATATATAATAATAAAAAATAAAAATACCATGACTTTGCAAACTAAATTTTGGTATATAAAACTATAAAACAAAACCTATAAAAAAGTCATATATATATACATATAGTATGTATATGTATATACCTGATAGTCAGATATAGATAGTGCAGTAAATTTGAAATATTATTAACATGACTTATACACTAAACAAACCTAAAACCAAAACATTTGAATGTGAGAATTTTCATCTATTATAGAGAAGAAGAGTAAGCATCTGATGCTATGTGCTGAACAGCTATTTTCACAATTTAATTACATGGCAGTTAATGCTACAAATGTGAAATGTGCCAAATTGAAAATCCACAAAGCATAGCATTCAAAAGAGTAGCATACTTCTTGTACGTAATCAGCAACACCTTAGAAAAGTGATATAAAATAACATGTGATTTCTGTGCACTTGAACATTCTGTTACACAACCACACTATAACAATATTTAATGTACATACATCAAGTAATCCTTTTTACTAAATCTTATACACAATTAGAGTAACAGGAAAAGAATTCTGCAAATGGCAAAAAAACATTATCTTTTTGCATTAAAATTTCCATCCTTCAGTTTTACTGATGAATTTAAGAAGTTTATTCTAGCTTAATGTTGATTTTATAAATAGCTGCTGATATTCATAACAAGATTCTTTCCTCTTCCCTCACAACTGAACATCATGGCAGCAGATACTAATGGAAACATGTTGACCTATACTCTAGAAGAAAAAGAGATGGAACAAAATGTTTAAAGCAATAGGAGAAAAGTATCAGTGTTTAAAGTAAAAGCGAATACATATACATAACGACAGAAACTATGGAGATATTTCAATTTCCGTTTGTTCTTAATTTTGTACAGATTACTCTTTGAAATCAGGAAAGGGAAAGTGTCATTAACCCATAATCCATAGGGTACAGTATCTGTCCAGCTATAGTCTTTGGCATTTATAACTTCACAATCAAGGCAGATTCTAAGAACAGGATTGGAAAGGGATACAAAAGCTCAAATGTTTTTAAGAAGAGCTTTCTTCATGCAAGGGATCACACATAATTTGGGGCAATTATAGGCATTAACAAAGGCTGTGAGTTCAATATAGTAAAATACCTTCTAGGAAAAGGAGTTCAAGTATAGAAAACTGATGAGCAGGGACAATATTTTACATTAGACAAGATATAGAATTAGAAAGCAATTAAATTCAAGTGGTATGATCAGAGAAAGTTCTTAGTCAAATCACTTTGAAAGTGGTTTTTTGAAGAAATGAAAGTTAAGGACCTAGATAAGACTTTGGTAACCTGCAAAGAAGAACAAGCATTTGAAGGTTTTTACAAACAAAGAGAAAAATTTAGATGCATGCAATCTGGAATGTCATAGATTGGCTGTGCAAATTGACGTACAAATTATAGTCTTGAAAAGAAAGGGTAGGTTGTCCACAGTAACCAAAAATGAAGAAGGAAATGTCTGTGAAGAGAACTGAGATCAGATTTCAAATTACTTAAGTTTTAAGTAGAGTATCTATAAGATGAGCACAGTCAAGACAAGATGTCCTAGGAATCACAGACAGGAAAACTAGATATGCGCATCATTGCAAGTAACAAAAAAATACACTCCTGACCAAATCTGTTTGTAAGACTATGTATATCAATAAAGAATATTAGGAAGAAAATCTCTGGCACACAGACTAAAGTGAGACGATGGCAGGTAACCTACCAAATAATGAGATATATGAAGACAAAGTCACAAATGGATGACAGTTTCTTGTAGTTGATCATGACTACAGAGCTATACTCAGTAACTGAAATGAGTGTGAAAAAATTGCATACATATGTGGTTCAGGAAGAACAGAGGAAGGGAACAAAATAGTAGTCATACATTTTAAACAAGAGGAAACCACTAACTAATAGAACAAAAGCTGGAATGAATGAGCTTCAAATAAAAGGGAGATACAACTAACTCAATATTGATATACACCATATACCCAGGTGGGTATATGGGATTGCTTTGTAGAAAATGCATTAAAAATGCAGAAAAACTACAGGCTTATGCTTGCCAAACACAAAATAACACATAGAAAAAGACCTCTTTTGGGGACTGCAGGTAGGAGAAAAAAATGCTTTGATATCTTCCACCTGACATTACATTTATGATTTTGCAGAGAGAGTTCGATACAAGGTTTTAAAGCTGGCCACAGTTTTTCATGCTCACCTTAATTAATGAATCATCTACAAATGCTAACTACCTAAAACACCCCAAAAGTAGAAGTATAAAACAGTTCCTAAATTAGAAGATAATCTTTTTGTTATGTATATATGTTTCTAAATCTATGATGAAAACCTACTCTTAATAATTTTTTACACTTCTGGTAGTTGTACAGAATAAAATTACTATTACTATTATACCTGAAAATATAAATCTTTTTAGTGTCACTCCTGACCTTAAGTTAACACCTATAAAAATGAAAAAAAAAAAAATCTTTTGGGCTCTTTGACATTATAAAACAGGAAAATAGAAAAGTACTTTCCTTTGAGCTACAGACAGTCATAAATTAGATAAAGATGGCAAGCTAAAGCAAAAGAAAAACTAATAGAAATTTAAAAATTTTGTTATATAATTGAAGTAACTATTTAATTGCCTTTTTTTCATTTTTTTCATTTTTCACTGTTTGTTCCCCCACTAAAGTGCTGCTTATATTATTGTCAGAAACAGTAGAGTGGACGCAGCTGAGACTTATCGTTTGTTGAATCTCATGTAAGCCAATGAAATGTAATTTTAAAAAATAGCAAGCCTTATTAAATAGGAAAAATAATTTTATTTACAAACCCATAAGCCTTCATATAATGCAATATGGCAAAATATATAGTACTAAACTGTCACGCTATCAGATGTTCACTACTAACACTGATGAGAGCCTATTTAATCTGCTAAATGTACTTTAATGTGGTTACTGATATGAACAAAAGTGGCATAAAAAATGAAGAAATTAGACTGTCAACTGTGAAAAACAGAATAGGATGATGTAATATTAGAAGTAATTTCTCACAAGAATCCTGTGCTGAATTAGAGCAACTTTCCAGCGATATGCCATTTCCTTCCTGTGCCACTCCATACTCCCTGAAAATATATAAAACGGAATGGGTTTTACAGTACATGGAGTCATGTTAATGTCAGTTACTCTCTAGGCTTTATGATTCCTTAAGGATATACCACAAAAAAAAATCTTATTCCACAAATGAATTTAGTTTTTGTACTGCAGACAAACCTGATGCTGGTAAGATACGGGCAATGAGTACACTGGAACAACTGTGCAGCTCACCCTGCACTAAAATAACTTTCAGAAACATTGCACTTTTAAGAATCACACTAAAATCAGAAAGCTTTTTTTTTTTTTTAAGACTCAATGAGACTCAAAATTGAGCTACATTTTCTGGGGTAGATAAGTCAATGCTCCAAACCTTAATTTTAGAGCAACCAAACTTACAAGTGCATGTAATAAAATTATGGCCTAATTTAAAACAATTGGATATCATTGATTTTAGAGACCTATTTTTTAATTCAAACCTTAGGAAAACACTAGAACTGTGTTCCACAGACAGTGTTTCAGGAAGCAACCTGCAAGCAACTCCAAAATAAGGAGTAGGTTCTCCTTACTAATATCTAAAAAGCAAAAAAATCGTAAATGTATCCACAGAACACCTAGGAATAGTTGGAAGAAAATGAACTTTGAAATATAGATCTAAGGTCCAAATTCAACATTTTAGTATTTTTTTGTACTAATTTGGACTACAGAGACTTTAAGCATCAGTACCTTTACAGGATGGGAATTACAGCTGCCTGCCGCACTCTCCTTCCCAGCAGTATCAGCCAAAGCTCACATTTCCAGTCTGTGATATCTGGTAAAAAATTGAATGGAATGCCATGTCACTGCTCTGCAGATTTCTGAAACTAGATGTATCTG
The DNA here is from genome assembly GCF_025592945.1 of Manacus candei. Taxonomy (NCBI): domain Eukaryota; kingdom Metazoa; phylum Chordata; class Aves; order Passeriformes; family Pipridae; genus Manacus; species Manacus candei. Next base: position 16,595,800 of record NW_026138115.1, on the reverse strand, counting down.
CTTTTTTTGCCTGCGTAATGACTACAAAATCTCATATGCTGTCTCTTCTCTAACAAGCATAGCTGATTTGAACTGGTTCTCTCAAATCTAAAAGAGCTAAGGTTTTTAGGAATGTGTGAACTTGTAAGCTCTGCAGCTCATTTTGAAAACTACTGGATATCAGAAAAACTCTAATGCTGTGTAAAGAAAAAACATGCCACTTTTGTTTTTAAGCAGTATGCCTACAATATTATTGCTACAGAAAAATGGACTTTTTTAATGTCGTATGCATTCTTGAACTAGATGAACACAACCAAAGGCATTTGATTTGTTCATTTTATTAATTGTTCATCCACTGAAAAAAGTGATGTAGAAGACTTATATCAAAGTAAATGAAGAGAAATTAAAACAAGTTTAGACAGAGCTGCTATGGAGGGACTTAAAGGTAAAATTACATTCCACAATGGAAGATGATCCTTTAATAGCAGAAGTCCTACCAACTATCCCTGACAAAACTGGGAAATAGAAATTACAACAACTTTTGGATTTGTAGCTGAAATCTTGAACCTTATGCAACAATTAAACACTAGACTTACTCTAAAGAATACTTATCCTACAAAGCTCATAGGGTTTTAAATACGTGCTTTGGAACCTTTGATTTGGTTCAAGGACTTTTGATTTTAGTTTATTTTTGTAATACATAAGCATAAAAACACAGTGGTTGTTAAACATAATTTTAATATAACTTTTCAGGAAAGTAAAATACAGATATTTTGTTGTTTCAAGGTTAAATTTTTTGGTCAATGAAGAAAAGTACTGTATACTACTTGTTACTATATAGACAATCAAATTTTTAAGGGGAATAACACAAGAGCTGTAGAAAGCTAACAAAAAGAATTTTCTTCTCAGTACTAGTTACGTTACAACTAGACTTATGAAGGCACAGACTGTATTTTAGAGTATAAGCAACTCCAAATAGTCCTCATTAAAGCAATCTGAGAATTAAAAAGCAGAAAATAATCTTTTTCAAAAGTGAGTGGTAAAATTTTTTACAACATATATATGTTCTGATTCTGTAAATCTTCTTTTCAAATGTGCAGTCAGTAACTTCATTAGATGCTTCTTCAACCTTCAAAACATTGCATGAGATGGAAACTGTCCCAGCATCAAATAACAAAAAAGGTAAAAAAATATAAAAGCAAAAAGCTACTGCTGTAACTGCAATACAAATTGAGCTAGTCATGAGACAAGGAAAATATTCAGAAAAATCATAATTTGTGCATCAAGAAAACAGATAAAATGGTGTAGCTGTATCTATTTTTTTCGCAAAGCATGCAGGTAAAGTGAAAGCATGTATATTGCTGTATTTAAAGGAACAAGTCAAGTTTTAAGCTGGGAATTTCTTCACTTCCAGCAGCAGTTTTTGGACAGTTCTGGTGTTGAGAATACAGACAGAAGCCCTCTCAAAAGTAGAAAACTTGCGCATTTTTGTTTTAGGTATGATGACACATTCATAATAATCTAGGTTACGTGTAAGCGTATAAATTATATAGGTACTTAGAGTATATAGTGATAGCTCAGTATTCCTACCAGTGCCTTCTCTATATTCAGCAAAAAAATGAAAATAATTACCATGATCGTGAATTCCATATATTTCATCACATTTTACATCAGGTCTTCTGTAAACCCATTGAAAATATATAGTACTCAAGCTTAATGCAGAAATGCTCATATCTACACTTCCTCCCCAGAAAATTTAAAATATATTCCTAATATTTAAAATTCAGATTTATCTTTAATTTAAAATGACTTGATGGAGTTGATTGAGATGATGTCTATGGCACACTGACTGTCCAGTGTCCAATACTTTACTAAATGCATGAAATTGATGTACTATATCAAAAATGGTTACTTATTATAAAAATAATACAATTACTTTTAAGAAAATATAAAAACATTTAAACGTGTTTCAGATCCCATTTAATACAGTAGTTTTGGAGAAATTTGAGGACAAAAGATAACAGTAAGTGTCTGGAATTGCAACATTTTTCTCATATATTTTCTTCATTTCTAAAATAGCTATAAATTTGAGGCAAAAGTACCAAGAAATGCAAATCTTTCAGTGCACACAAAATATGCATTTTAACAAATAAGCACTATTATACTACAGTTAATCCATTTGGTAGAGAGGAATTAAACCATTTGGGTACTCATTTATTTATTCCAAATACAATTAATATGATCTAAAAGATAACGGGAAAAATATTTCTGTAGAGAAGTTACATCTGTTACTCCAACAAACAAGCTAGAATACCGTGACAATGATCAACTTATATATTCTATTTTCAACTTTTTCCCTGAAATTTCTCTTTTCTACACATAGCCGCATAGAGAATTTCCTTCTAATTATCGTCAGGTTACATACCCATTTCATCATTTTACAAGAGAATGATGGCCTTATTTTTCTTAGAAGGCAGTTTTTGTTAAAAAATTAAAATTAATCTATCCCTTATATCTTAAAAAGAATACACAGAAAAAAGATACATACATATAATCAGAATGATTATGTTCTCTGACAATTTTGGTATATTCCCATATTTCCCACTGTTATACAAAGGAGGGGATGTGCTTTTTTGATTACCTACTCTGTATTTTATCATACACTTTCACAGTATGAAATAATACTTTGCAATATATCACAGCACACATCAAATCTGCAAATATTTAAAAGAGGTGATTTGCTTTGATTTAACTTTTATATACTAAGCATGGTTTTGCAGAAGTGAACATATCTTTATCTTTTTAACTGGCATCAGATATTTGGAAATATATGACTGCTCATCTCTTCGTCAATATTTATCCAAATTAAGACAAAAAAATTGAAGAATGGAAGAAATATGCAGTCTAGATGACCTTTTTATTATGTCACTACTAAAATTTTCATTTTAAAAAGACTCTGCTGTTGTTTGTACTCCAGTATATGGTATTTCAGTACAGTGGAGGGCAAGGTGTTTTTAAACATTAAAAAAAGACTTTGAACAAAGCAAACAACAGAAATCCTAAATTTTAGGCCACCCTCACAGTAGCACACTTAAAGAAGTTCTACCTCTACGAAGGGTCAATATCTACACTGAGGATTTCAATTTAGTGTCGGTTGCTTTGTTTCATTTAATTTTAAAATTCCTACTAAGAATTTGTTTCACGTGGAAAAATTAACATAAGACAGGGGACGTGAACCTACATAGTTCATTCCTTAAGAACATACATTGGTCATGAAGAACAGAAGGAAGAATCAGATCAAGAGCTTGAAATGAAGAAAGTAACAGGATGCTGTGTGTAACTGCAGAACTGTGCTAAATGAGCTTTCTCAAACTCACAAAATATACATCGGTATTCCTGAAGTTATAGTTCAGATTAATTCCTCAATCTCAGTATTGCATTAATGACTTCATGTCCAAAGCCCAAGAGTAAGATTGATGAACTGAAATTTGGTAAATAACAGAACGCAAATATTCAGTCATGCAGTAGTGGTAGTTTAAGTGCATTCACCTAATTTTTTAAAGGAAGTACAGATCAACATGAAAGATAAAAATATATTTCAAACATTTTTTAATGATGTTGATTTTCTTCCTATGTTTGCTTTATACTTCAGTGATAAAGAAAAACTGTAGTGCACTATTTCCTGTTTCTCAACTAATAAAACATAAACAGAAGAAAACAATTTATGGAAAACAAGGTCCACATATATTACAAATAATTTAGTCTGGCGGCTTTTACACATGTGAATAGAAAAACTACTGTGGAGTTATTTGCAGCACAGAAGTTCTTCAAAACTAAAATACAACTGAATAGAAAATGCTTCACTTTCTGAATAGCCACCCAAAATTCTATAGATGCAAGTGCTGAAAATATTCAAAAGCTTGCAAAGGAACTCCTACTTTTATATATATAAAAATGAACATATTTGTGCAATTTCACATGCTTTTGGAAAGGCAGTTCAGTAAACATTAGAAACTAAATTGTCTAAGTTAGACAATTAAGTTTAATTACAAAATTAAATTGTCTGAACTGTACAATTAACTAAAACTAAATTAGACAATTTAGTTATCATCTCTAGTTAAAAGAGATTACTGTGCTACTTGTACAGTAGAAGGCAGTCTTAACATCTACTCAGTGTTTTGAAAGCAAAAAGTAAAGTTACATGACAAAGAGCTACCCTATTTTTCCAGAATCCAAAAGACACATAACCAACATGTTTATTTGCAATCCACCTTAGAAACCAAAACCTATGACTTGACAATACTTTATTTAAAAGACAGTTTTATTTTGCCACGCTATATAACAAGACGTCCTAATTAAGACATGACATGTTGCAGAACTAGATTTATAATAGTGTTGCAAAAATATGCTTTTAGAGATATATTTGCAGCAATTTTCCCTGTACCATTACAATGTATGGTAGTCTTCTGTATAGAATTGGAAATACTAGTGATTATATATTTTTAAGCTTTTTTATTGCTACACTATATATTGAAGCTCTGGAGGAAAGCAAACACTAACACTCTTATTTGCCTTCACAATAATGCATTCTAAATACTGGCAAATGAGACATTCAGCTGGAGAGTGAAATCAAAACAAAAGTTGCTCTTTTCTTCTACTGCAACATGTCAGTCATACAACAGTTGCTTTTCACAGTAAAAAGGGTTTGCATTTCAGTCTAAAAGCTATTCCAATAACAAAATCAGGAACTAACGTGCATCCATAAAGTAGATATCATATGCTTACACGAGACTGAACTTTGCAATATTTATTACCTCTGTTCACTGTTAGAACACAAAGCTTTCATCTCCTGCTTTGAGACAGAACAAGACCAAGACCACACTCAATAACATATTTCAGAGAGAGAAAGTACATGCAAGCATGCACAGCGCCGAATAAAGTCACAGAATAACTCAAAATCTAACTGAAGTAGTTGCAACTGTAAAGTAAATAGAGCCCAGCCCCAAATCCAAATTGAGATACAGATTGTCAGAGTGATAACATTAAGAACTTTAAAACCTCATAATGAGATCCCTGTCTAGGTCAGGGCTTGGTGATACAGCCCTCCTCTGCTGTGCCAATAAGAGGCAAAATGCCTCTCAGTAAAATAGTGACAGTTTGGCAAAGTATATACCAAGCATCCCTACCAAATTCACAACTAAGATTAAATGAAAAAAGATCTATCAGAGCTAGAATTCCACTAAACTTAGCATATAACCACACAAGACTACAGGGTTTAGAAAACAAACAAGCTTTAACAAACACATGGCCATACAAAACACTGCTGTTTAACATAAGGATTCAGAAACCATTTGTTTGTTGATTTTGTTGGTTTAGTTGGTATTTTTTTTGTTGTGGTTTGATTTGGTTTCTAGTGATAGCTAGTGGCTACTTATATACTACTAAACAGATGAGAAACTGTCTACAATTCACATTCAATAACCTCCCCTTGGTAGATGTCGGGAAGAGCCTGTTATTTAGTCAATTTTGATTGGAAGGTGCTGTTAAGCTGAGGCAATGAGGGGAAGAAAATTTAACTTTCTTGTCTGAAGTTTCAAAAACATATCCAACTCAGAAATCTGAAAATTATGTAGTTTCAACTGTGGCAACTGACATTCAGCTTTCCTTAATGATAGAGAAGTTAAATGAATTTTGAGGAATTAATTTTAACAAAAGCTGAATATATGGACTTTATCAAAAGTTGATAAGCATTTAGATAAATTCAAGTATCTCCAGCTCAACAGTAGTATAAATGAAAATTTCAACACAGAAGATAATGATAATATGGTGGGAAAATGATAGAGACATGATGAGTTAAAATATATTTCTATTACACTTCAAAAGTTCCATTCATAAGAACACATTGTAACACAGGAAAGCATGCAAAATACATCTATTACTCATGCTTGTAAATTTCTAAATGGGTAAGAAGCCAAAATTTTAGTTCATCTAAAAAGATTTTATAAAATTCTACTTTGATTTGTTATTGCAATACTTTTGTTTTGATGTATTGGTAATTCATACTGTTTTGTTATATCTGGGAAAAGTAATAGAAAAAATTATTATTAAAAACACACCATTTTTTCATCAAAAAGTAAGGTAGCATATTGCTCAATAAACCTTACCCTATTCAAATTGACCACTGGATTTTTTCCAACATCTTAAAATAACTAAAATTCATATATAAAAAAAAATTCCAAAACACTTTAAAGTGTACCACTGCACAAGGAAAAGTCAAAGATGGTAAATTACTGCAATCCACATGAAGATACTAGAACTAAAAGAATATGAACACTGCTAATCTAAAATAAACATCATGCTGCTGTTTCATCAAAATTTTAAGTGTGGCAGTTTCAGCTTTTAATGGTTGTATTTACTTAACATAAGATACCTTTGGCTTTGCAGATTTTATTTTTTTTAAACTATACTGCATATACATCAGAGTAACACTGAAGGCTTGGAGAGTTCTTGCTCTTCTATTATTTCTATTAGCCGCAAAAACCAAGAAGAAACCAAGAAGTCAACTTCTATCCCTTAAAAACAAGTTCAGTATTCTATTACATTGGATCATCAGTCTATTATTAGTAGATCAAAGCTGATCTTCTTGGAGTTCAAGCTGAAGTAACTCATACTTCAAATGCTCTGAAGGCTTAATTAATATATATTATTAAATGTTATGTAAAATTCTTGAAACTGAAAAGTACTCGTATCTTCTTAGTTGGTTTATCTGGAATTTAAATAACTTTCCAATTATCACAGTTTGGTACCCATGTACAACATCCAGCAGCTTATTATTAATTTGGACAGTCAAGGGAAAGCTCAAGTACCAACTAATCATTTGGTTATTTGAGACTGAATGCTCACAGAACCTTGAAGATGTCATTCCTGTCTACATTCAAGGGCATTTACAATGTAGAATGGGAAAATTTAGAATACCTTTAACCATTAACAATACTTAATTTTCAAGAAAAGCCTGGAGTTCTTTATGTCTCAAGGCTACAAAGTGTGAGTAATTGTAAAGAATGAATCATAGATGGGCTGCTAAGTGTATCAGCCAGTGATTATATGTGAGATAATTATTATCTTTTTACAGAGGCTATTAAAGGAAACTAGAATTGATAATTAAATACTGTATTACAATCCTCTGAAGGACAACCTTGTCAATATTAGTTAATTCAGGAAATAAAAACATAGTATTTTGAATGAGCCTTTTGATTTGTAAGCAGCAATAGCTTCTGATATTGAAAGCAATATTTTTTAAAATCTTAGAAAAATATACCTGTAAAACAGATTGGTTTTTCAACACTGAACTAATTTTTGAGGCAAGAACAAAACTAAATTTTAATTGCACAGGATTTTGAAGGTACAGATATTGTATTAGTTGACAAACTTCTGATGCATAAAAGCCACAGAGGTTCTTCAAGACACCTTTATTCAAGTGAGATATCATCAGAACTGGTCTTTTGTTTAACATAAATTGTTTTATGCAGCTTGAAATCATGCCTGAAATCTTCCCTTATTGAGGTATGTAATAAGTAACATATTTTTAAGTAACACTTAGAAACATGAATGGATATCGCAGATGAGCTTTTATCAAGCCTACTAATAGTTCAATAGGAAAACAATATTCCTATGAAATCACATTGGAAATATTTCTTATTTAGATTGTTCTAAAGACCCTCAGAGGTTAAGTGTACTGTGAAAATTTGGCTAAATATTGTTATTACCTGACCATCCAGTGTTATCACAGATCCAATGTTTCACACTGTGAAATATAAACACAGTAGCTCTCTCAAAACAAGAAAATAGAATAATTCCATTCTCTCAGGATAATGAGTTTAATTGGAGAAAAGGCATCCTCTGCTACACAGAAGGAGTCACCAGTTTTAAAAAATCACATGTAAACTTGTGGTGCAAGTGACACATCCATAGAGACCGTAGCTGGAAGGACAAGAGCATTTACACTTGAGAAGAGTTAAAAGCAAATATAAAATAAAAAGACTCTTGTTTGACCTCTAAGGTCCCACGATACACTAATCCATACCATTTCACACACTTATAACCATTATACTTCTTACCCCAACTTACTAAATCTAGGTACCAATAGATTCTTTACTATGAAATGCAGAAGCCTATCATTTCACCAATGCAAGTAACTATAAGCATCATCAACTTTACATCATGTAAAGACTTTATACCATATAAAGAGCCAAATTCAAGGTCAATGGTCTAGCATTCAAGGCTTTTGAAATGGTTTCAAGTTACTTACCTGTCTAGTAATATTTTTTTCTCCACAAGCGTCAAACAGCTGACCAAGCATGGCAGAGAAAATAGAGCCTTCTGAAAAAAACCCACACTGAATTCACTCTTCCTAACTATGCATCACAGACTCAAAACCAAAATAAAACAGACTTGAATTGTATAGTCATATTTGGATGAAAAGAAGTACAGGAGAGCTTAGTTTTGCTGGTTTGGGTTTCTTTTCCACCCTGGAGCTAAGCAAAAGGCCTACAATAACTCAACGGAGAAGAGTTGTTAAGTCTTGTCACCAGTTCTGATAGCAATAAACAAATACCAAATAGCAAAAGTCACAATATTTTAGTTTTTAAAAACCTAAGATAGTTCACTTTATAACAATGATCCTACACTACTTCAGTAACTCCTGGAGCAGAAGGTATTTACACTATTTGATAAATAGCCTCAAGTGGTAATTTCAGTCTTGCTTTTACATAGGATTAAATGATTACAGCAAGATCCAAAACAACAGTAACAACTCCTGTGTAAAGAGTAAAAGTACTGTAGTTTGTACATGAGAATTCAGAGGGAATGGATCAAGTGTGAGTCTCATGGTTTATCCAGGATAAAGCTAGACAAAATTTTAAAATTAAGTGACAGAAATCCTATCTGTTCCTGTTTTGTTTATTTGACTACCACTTCCATGTTATATCGCTGTGATTAAGACAAGGTTGCTCCAACTCACATCTTCATTTGTCCAAATATCAGAGCCAGACATTGAAGTAATTTAGCTCAAAATATGTGATGATTGAAACATCTAAACCAAATATTTTCCCTAGAAAGTCAAAGGTGGAAAGGTAAGACAGAATGATATACCCAGATAAAAATGCTAACGTTCAACTTATCAAGTAACTTTCCAAAAAATGAGAAATAATGTGTTTATTAATTATACTTTAATATGAAAATACATTTGTATCATGGCTTTACTGCACTAGCTAATCACAGTGCTTGCAAACAAAGACCATTAGCATATTGCTATCAAGTCAAAATAAATTCTCAGTAATTTTCACTGGCCAAGGTAAAGCGAAGTATAACTTCAACATGCCAAAGATTTAACTGATGAAAGCACAATGAGTCAGTCAAAGAAGACAGGACTCCTTCTGACCTCTGTCACCACTCCAGAATATCAAATTAGCATAAACTATTAAGTATTTCCAGTGAAACATGAAACATGAGAAAATTTCTCACAATATAATTTAATTTTAATTTCAGGTACAATTAATGAAAATTGGATTCATTACTCAGAGATTATATACCGAATACTTTGGTGTTGTTTTTCTCAACTACAGAAATGCAAAAATTATGCTGCACTGGGCTCACAAGATAAACTTTTGACTTTGCTGAATTTATTTATCTCTGTAGAATTTTTTATCATTGATGCATTGATTTTCTCTCTTGTTGCTTATCAATTGACCATGATTTTTAACAACCATCATAAAAAGAATATAGATATCAGTAACTGTCAAACTATCAACAATTATACTATGGAACCAACAGAAGACACATACCATAGCAATCATACAATGATGATTTTAAAGTGAAAGTGGGGACTCCTAGCAAAAACTGAGCCATACAGTATCATAAAAATATTGAATCAAGGTACTGACACATTCAAATAAAACTGGCCAGCACTGCGGGGGAAAATATAAAGAGCTTTTTCAAATACCTTAACAGCAAAAGACAGTGCAGAAATAACATCAGCCCGTTACAGTATGAGGATGGTCCCTTCAAAAACAGGGACAGAGACAGGGTAGAGGTGTTTAATGCTTTTGTTGGCTCTGTTTTCAACACCTATAATAGACTAATGGGGTCCCAGTGCCCTGAGCTGGATGTCCATGGCTGTGAGAATGATAGACTCTCAGCAGCCCCTGAACTTGTGCAGGATTTGCTGCTCCAGCTGGATTCCTATGAGACTAGGGATTCATCTGAGAATACTCAATGAGCTATCTGATGTCATCGTGAGGCCTCTTTCAATGACTTTTGAACAGTCTTGTGAATCTGGAGAGGTCCCAGTTGACTGGAAGCAGACAAATGTTGTCCCAGTTTTCAAAAAGGGCAAGAAAGACGACCCTGGAAACCATAGCCCTGTCAGTCTCAGTTCAGTGACGGGTAAAATTATGAAGATTATTCTGGGAGATATTGAGAAACACCTGAAGGACAATGCTGTTATCGGTCACAGCCAGCATAGCGTCATGAGAGGAAAGTCCTGCTTGTTAAATCTAGTTTCCTTTTATGACAAGGGAATCCACCAAGTCTGCCAAGGAAGGCCAGTTGATGTAATCTTTTTGGATTTCAGTAAAGCTTTTGATACTCTCTCACAACATCCTTCTGGACAAAATGTCCAACTGGATAAACACATCATGAGTGAGCAACTGGCTCACAAGTCAAGGACAGAGGATAATAGTGAATGGGAATCAGACTGGCAACCTGTCACTCACTAGTGGGGTTACACGGGGCTCTGTTTTAGGACCAGCGTTCTTCAAAATCTTTGTAAACAGCTTCAATACAAGTCTCAAAGTTATAAAAGTTAATTTGCTGATGATGCTAAATTGGGAGGAGCTGTTGTCTCCCTCAAAGACAGAGAGGCCCTGCAGAGAGACTTGGACAAATTAGAGAGCTGGACAGTCACCAACCATATAAAGTTTAGCAGAGACAAGTGCTGGATTCTGCACCTGAGACAGGGCAATCCTGGATGTACATACAGACTAGGGAAGGAGAGAGTGGAGAGCAGCACTGAGGAAAGGGACCTGGGAGTTCTGGTCAACAGCAAGTTGAATACAAGTCAGCACTGCGCCCTGTCACAACCATGTGCTGGGGCCATCAAGCAAAGTATCACCAGCCGGTCCAGGCAGGTGATTGTCCCGCTCTACTCTGCACTGGTGCAGCTTCACTTCAAGTCCTGTGTACAGTTTTGGGCACCACAACATAAGAAAGATATTAAGCTGTTAAAGAGCAGCCAAAGGAGGACAATGAAGATGGTGAAGGACCTTGAGGGGAAGCCATATGAGGAACGACTGAGGTCACTTGGCTTGTTCAGCCTGAAGAAAAGGAAACTGAGGGGAGACCTCATTGCAGTCTACAACTTCCTTTGTGAAGGGAAGAAGAGGAAGGGCAGGCACAGCAGTGACCTGTGACAGGACCTAAGTGAATGGCCTGAAGTTGTATTCACACATTCAAGTTATTATCTCAAAAAAAACCCAACATACATTAGTTTATGTACAGGTTTTTGCGTTTGGGTTTTTGTTTGTTTGTTCTAATATCATTTTATCTTAATTGCAACAAGATGACCATTATTGCCTGGTAAAACCCGAAACCATCAACATTAAAACAGTCATTGCTTCATTAATGTTGCGGTCCATGCTCTGTGCAGGGTAATAATATAGTGCCATAAACATAAGACTCTAGCTCCTCCTAAAAGCACATAAAAAGTTTTCCTTGGTCAAACGAGAATAGATTATAAATGCAGTCACGCAAAATCAGTAATCTTAATGAAAACAAAAATATTAGATATAAAGGGAGAAAAATTTAGTTGCATGAACCTTACAAAACAAGAGGAGCTATACTGTAATTCAAAATGCCAAGGTATTTTAAGTGGCATTTATCTGTGGTAAGTATTTAAGTAAAATTAATACCAAATGCATAAAATATAAAGTAACTTCAATATTTATTTACAATTTCAGGCCATTATTTGTACAAAAAAATACATTCATTTCCTTAAGTGAACAGTTCTTTTGAAAGGGGGATATGTTAGTTAACTGATTTTTCAATCTTAAGTCTTTATGCTCCCTTGCTAGCATTCAGATATTAAAAATGTGTGCAACTGATGCAAGTACAATAGCAAATCAAAGTTTTCAGGGCCTGAAATGTTACTAATTTTAATTCCTTCTTAAATGTGCCTTACAAGTTATTCTCTAATCTTGGGATTTGATGAATAGTTTACAGAAACAAGCTAAAAATAAGCCAGTGTTAAAAGGCAGGGTTGCCAGCTCTTTCATGGTCCCAGAAAATGTAGAGGAAGTTGGCAGGATCAGCTCAGCTCCACTGCGCTCCTGAAAAATATAAAATACCAGTGTCCACTGGATCATTGGGTCCTTAGCACTCTAGTACTGTTTATGAAAAAGATTTTGCTGATGACCATAATGGTGACCATATGGATTAAGACAGATTTGTCAGCAGGTGTGATCTTTTGGTTTTAATGTTGCATTCTCTAAATACATATTAATTATAGGTAAAAAGTGCTTTGCATGACGACAAGTGTATTAGGGCCTCACTTCTGGGCATCATTACTTAGATAGAAATATTAAGAAAAACTGAGATGAATTTAAATAAAAAATTATCTGAAGACTGTATACATCTGTTTTATTCCATTTTTATCAAATGAAATTATATTTTAAGTGTTAATCTCACATAAATACTAGGCAACATCTAATTGAATCTAAGGTTGAGAGCCTCCAACAGGTTCATAAAACCTTTCCTCTCACAATGTAACCACTAGCGTATGTCCTTTGATGGCGGCAAGTACAAGCTTAATAAAAAAAAAAAGTAGTGGCATCACACTATTAATGTCTAGATATGCTAACTAAACCAGGACTTCAAAACATCCATGGAAAACTGTCAGTGAAATTTGGAGGTGACACCACTAGAAGTCCTCCTGGACAAGCTTTCTTTCAACTGGAATCCTAGTTGAAACTGTAACAGCATTCTACAAGTCAAAGATTTTGCAAAAAAATTTTGGCTTGGAAAAAGGGTTCTACAGTAAAAACACAAAATCAAATAAGAATACAAAGGTATAATTCTAAACAGCAAAGTCAGAATACTTATCATTCTGTACCTGTTCAGCTACTGTCATCAAAGCAACAAAAGTGCTTCTGTACCCAGAAGTACAAAGATCCAATAAATTTGTTACTTAACAGCAGTTTCCCAAGGAAATCCATCAGTATTTCATTTACTCAAAACTCGCCAATTCTGTTTTGTCCTAAGAATTTATCCAAGCTTGGACAGATTTTAAAGTAGTGTGCTACTCCAGCATTTCTCATCCCAGTTCACCAGCACAGATACTACAGAAATTGATGCCATCAATTTCTCAACATGCAATGTGAGTTCCAGAACTTGTATACACTTTCTGCACTTCCTTTTACAATACCCATCATGGTAATGCCAACAAATAAATAACAAAAATGTAAATTAGATGTTGCAAAACTAATTCACAATGCATTGTGCAACCTGTTTACCAACTAAGAATGGATGATTTAGTAGAATAAAAGGTTACACTGCATATAAGAGCCTCTAAAATTTGTTAAAGTCTTTCAACTTTGAAAGAAAAAAAGAGCACAACTCCCAGGTCCTCAACATAACAAAAAAAGGACTAATCATGAACAAAAGATTTAAGAATTACATTGTCTTACATTTTAATTCTATTTGGTATGTAAAGCAATTGAGTTTGATTTTTCAACTTCCACAGCCATCAAACTGAGTGAAATCTTCACCTGCACTACAGTAATAACTAACATGTCAAAAGAGCTACAGTCCTACCCTATAAAATAGTCATGGCACTCAAGTTTAATAGCTTGAGTGGTGTTAAAGTAACTACCAATAACTCTAAGAATGCTCTTCTGCGATGATAACTTCTCAGAGGAAAAAAAAAAAGCAACTAATATTCCAACTGAACAAAGATAAATCAAAGATAAAGAACCTCTCAACTTGGAGGCTAATTATTAGATTTCTAAACTTACTCATCGTGCACAGCCTTTACTTTTAGGCACTGATAGAAAACTGGCTAAAATCTGCATGAATTATCCTCCCAAATTATTTCTAGCTACTGTTAAAGGGCTCCAGGTCATTTCTTATTCTGTGAGTTGTGTATGATGGTCCTCACCAACTGGCTCTAGGTAGCTCTTCTGGAGTAGGGGGGTATTAGACAAGATGACCTTCCAGTAGGGGGGTACTGGACAAGAGGTCCCATTCAACATCAATTACTCTGTGAAGTAAAAACACCTATATTTTTCATTTTTGTATCTCCATTTTAATTTAGCTTGTGGAGGAGGTTAAAAATATGACAGAATATTCACTTAGGAGTACATAGAATTTAAACTGACTAAAATAGGAAGAGAGTAAGCAACAAATTGGTAAAGTAAACTTGAAAAATACTATAGAAACAAAAATTAAAATGCACTATTAAACCTAACTAAAACATGGTATCTCTAATTTACTGTGTATTACAATGAAAGAACAACTTGCAAATATCAGTTCAACCAGAATATCGTCTTCTCCTTATCTGTGTTAATTTAGGATTTTTAAAAAATGAAAAATGAAGTGACATTGACATCTCTCACAGACATTTTTACCTGGTACAAGAGAAGGAAAATGGTATCTCGATATAGTCAAGGAACAAAGAATACTTTAAAAAGAAAGGTTGTACAATTAATTTTGATAACAATCTAAAACTAAAATTCTCCCATGATTCTGCCAAATAAATAGAAGCATTTCTCAAGATACAGCACAGCTTCATCCTGTAGTGGCCAAAACAATTTTTTAATGCCAGATATTATAGAAAATGTTTTCTCTTCACATTCCTTTCTCTGCTATTCAAACTTGTGCTTTTATACAGAAATTTTCATTTACTTGGAACTCACATGTTGTGATATATATCACATTGTTTTAGGATAAATGACTGCACTTCTACTTTCATATGCAAATTATCTAGTTCACCACTAAATGTATGGTCACTCATCTACCAAAGGTGTTAAGAAAGGCAAGAAAGTTAAAGATTTCTGTAGAAAGTCATTACATAATGAAACATTGATGTTCTACTACAGATTATGTTTAGAAGAATTTTTATCTGCCATGTAGGTCTTTTTTAGAAAGCAGAACAATAATGAAAAAGTTAATACAATCTTTATATGGCATCACTACTTGCAATATATTTTATAATTTTTGTATCTGAGACCCAAAGATGCTATGACTGTAAATAAATAGTCAGTCACACAGGAGAAACTGAAGACTATAAGAAAGAATAGAAAGATTTTAGTACTACAAAAAGACTACACAGGAACAGCACAGAATACTCCCTATTCATCACAAATCACAAGGCTGAAGTGTTTTCAACTATCCGTTGTTGATCTTCTTTATATGATAAAGTATTTACATACATTAAACATATGATATGTACATATCTGGGATTTGGTAGATATGATAGTAAGTAAGATTGTTTGCAAGTCTGACAGATGGAAAAGAACGGGGTAAAGAATGCATTCGACTATGACCGCATCTCTGAAATTCTCTAAGGTACTTTTTTCCTAAATATATTTCCATTTCAGGTGCTTCACAATGAAATAACTCTTAATAACTTGTTTAATACCTGTAACAATTACCCAGGGTTTTCAAACAATTCACTTGTTGGTCCTAATTCTAGAAAAATTGTTTGTACCACACAAGACACACATAAGTACAATAACCTACATTAAGGATATAGCACACTTTACTGTCCCATATGGCAAAACAGACAGACTTCCTACAGAAGTCCACTATTTCTTTCATGGGGCACACAACACCATAGATATAAAAGATGTATGGGGAAAAAGGGAGCTTCAGGAAGTTTGTCCATAGGGGACATTTTATATTTATCAGATAAAGTTTCTCAAGACCCTGGTTCTTTTCCATGACTTTAAAATACATGTAACTTTTATATACTTTCAGAACTAAAATCATGATGATGAAGCATTTGTCAAGCCTGCCTTTGCCAAAGAATTAAACTAAATGCACTGTCAAGAAGCACCTAGAACGGAAACACAACTGGTTCAGTGTGTCTCAGATATGATCTCAAAGTATGAGAAACAACAATGGGAAAAGGCTGTTTTCAAAAATAATACTGAATCCAAAAGTGTATCTTTGACTGTAAAACTAGAAATAATCAGTAATCCACCTGTTTTACCTGGAAAATTGCTCTGCTGACTTAGTTCACTAAAACTGGAATGTCAGCCCAAGATGCAAACACACCAAACCCCTACTTTAAACTGCTAGTGAGTGAGTATTTGCATCTATGATTTAATAATGTTGGGAGAGCCTTGTCTTCTCGGCATTAATGGTAATGCAAGGAGGGAGGCCAAGGTACATAAGATCAAGAAGATATGTTACGCATTTATCACTATATATCAAGGTAACTAAATTCACATGATTCTAAATATAAAAAGACGAATACATATAAACCAAATAAAAGTGAGAAAAGTTACTGCTGATAACTTTGAGTGGATTTTTCAATACCTTTAAATACCTTTTGATTATGCTTAGAATTATTAACTGGTGTATAGAAGGTTCTTCTGATAACTAATATTAAAACAGGAACATAAAAACTTGGAAAAAATCAAACTAGAATTCTGTCTTTTGGCCACCTACAAATGAACTGTTGTCCCATACCAGTTCATTCTAAAATGTATAATCTAAGAGAAAGCAAACAAGAAAATTATTTACCATCACTGATATTTCTAACCTGTAAATCAAATGTGTTGTTAACAGTTAAAATCTAGCACACAGGCTATGCAAAATATAAATCTAGCTGTGTAACTAGCTACACTTGCTTTTATCACATACATTTCCAGTTGCTAGGATATTATATAGGATGTTAAGTTACATGTAAACATCCTCAGAGTTGGTATACGGAGTTTATCATAACATTCAGAGAGAGTAAAAGCTTTATACATACCACTCTGTTTAGAAAATATTTCTGTGTAAGAGTTTGATTTATTCAATATCCACTTTTAGAATCTTCAAAAGTGAAAAAAACCCAAACAAAATAGCAACACCAGTCCATGTTTAAACGAAAACATTAGATAAGAGTGTCCTATTTAGACAGATAGAGATTCTCCTTTTACTTCCCCTATGTTGCTGACTGTCCTTTGTATGACTTGTTGGAAGATGTAATATAGATACAAATCTGTCACCACAATTAAATCAGAAATTGATCACTTGACTTTCTACTGAAGACCAATACAGGTTATTTTAAATTCACCTCATCCATTTCTGAAAACACCTACAGTTTTCCACAGTAATATCTAGGTTTCCTTACCTAGGTAAGATACTTTTAGATTCCTCATACACAAGACCTAAACCCTACAACCTTATTTTCTCATTTTTTAGTTTATTTTCAGGGGTTTAGAATGATGAGATTAAATATTATTTCACTACCTCCTCAACTAAATAGATGCTCTAATTACTTGAATAAAAACTTGTATTATGTGTTTCTCTATAACCTCTGTGAGAAACAGCAAGAATGCTCTGAAAGGTCCTATGAAGCAGAGGTGGTCAGATCCTGAGTATTCAGCCTCAATCCATTTATCTTGTTTAAACTCTTCAAATGGAAGTAGCATATCTAGAGAAACCTGAAGCACTCAGTGATGCACTTGAGCTCCTAAACAGACCATCTAACCAGACTTATCTCTCAGCTTCACTTAAGGGTTGGACCAGATGCTCACTATAATTAGTCCGTTTTCTACCTTCCATGAAACAAATTCCCTCAAAGAAAAGCCGAATGGGACTATGATGAATGCAATCAGCTTTCCCAATCCATATAACTAAGTAACTAAAACTCCAGAATGTTTTCTGAGTTGTACATTCTACATATAGCTGTATCACTCCCATGCAAGCATACTGTTCTTTTCTATCATCAGCAAACATACTCTGTTACCATATTATAAGGCTCTAGAAGCAAGATAGTACATACTTAAATCCTAGTTATTAAAAGTTGAGAATACTTTCTAGTAATTGATGGACACCACTTGACCCTTCTGATGTAAGTGTCTAGCCAATATACTACAACACTAAAGCAGAAGTATTATTGTGTTCTAAGCCATTAATCAGCATTTATATGACCTCTCAATTTGATAGTTGTACGTATTCTTACAAATACATGGAAGTAGCAACATAAGAGAAGTGCTACATTAGCTTATATTTGGTCACAAGCTGGATTTCTATATTTTACTTTTAATTGCCTTTACACTACAGTGGAGTACAAACCTGAAACATAAAACTCTCTAAAAACATGTCAAACTTGTTCATGAATCCTCATTATTCAATATGATCTCCTGAAATAGCTGCAACCCAATAATTAAGTTGACCAAAAAGGCGGTTCACTTGAACTTCATAAGAAAAGACAGGACATGCGCCTACCACAGGGTGACAACAAATCCATGCCTGATATATTTAGAAGACACCATCTGAATTGTTTAAGGGGTAAGCAACTTACCTGTATGATGTAACGACAGAGTATGAGGAGTGGTTAAAGTGTTAATAAAAAGCTGGTTTTCAAGTGAGAGGGAGGAAGAGAAATAACAGCTTACCTGAAAAGTGAAAAATATACAAATGCAGAATCAAAGGAAATAATCCTTGTTCAAGTCTAACCAAAAAAAAAAGAAAAAAAAAGGGCAAAAAACCCCCAACCCAAACCCACATATTTAGCTGCTTTTATATTCCCACTTTTATAACTGATTTCTTAGTGAACATCATTCAGTAATTTCAGGTGCAAACTAAATTATATTGGACTAGGAACCTCAAACTCCATCAAAGCAGGTGAAGTTGCTTTTAAAGCATAAACACCTTTAATTTAGAAAAATGTGGTTTAGTATAGCTGTAGCCATCGAAGAAAAGAAACTATTGTTGATATTAATATGTAACACTTGTGCTGATAGTCACTTAAATTTCTTTACATTTGAGACAAATATCTGTTCTAATTACAATAACACCATTACATTGCATTCACAAATTTAAAAAATAGCTTTTGATACATTTTCTTTCACATCTATTCATAAAAAAGAATGTTCAAAGGCATAAAATATAACATAATTTTTTCACTTTATTACAGAAAAAATTGCAATATCTACATTAAAGATATTTACCTTTCTTTAACTGATTGTTTTTCAAAAACACTGTGAGTTAATTAAAAAAATGCATCTTTATTGCAGTAATTCTTTAAAAGAAAGTCAAGATAAATTGTCTGTTTAATTGTTATTCCAACTCCAACACTCATTCATACAAGTTCATGAACCATACAATACTTCCTTTGCTCTGTATTTTATATAATACTTTGCAAATACACTATATTATCACCTAACTTAAAAATAAGAAGACTAACACATTTAATCAGGGGCAGTACTGTACAAATTACCATAGCTTTACACCTTCACTTACTAATTTCCAAGGGACTATTGCTTTACCCACAAAGAACAGTCACAAAAATTATAAAAAAAATAAAAATATAAAGAAATCCAAAACAGAAATTAAAAAACAAAACAAAACAAAACAAAACAAAAAAACCCAAACATAATTTACTGCAATGAGGATTTCTAGCAGGGAATTGACAAGGTGATAACTTCTAAGGCATTTCATCAAATCTTAACACTTTTGGTTCAAATACACAGGAGTTACAGTCATAACAAAGCACCAAAAGGCAATATAATTGTCTTGCAGCTGACTTAAGCACATTCGATAAGTAGGAGAATATCCAGTACCAGTTTACATAATAAAGGAAAAAGCTACTACTGTTTTTCCCTACATATATATCAGTCATGTATCAAAAAATGGCAATATTTCTCTTACCTAACTCCTATTTTTCAGTGAAATAAAACGATTATCAAGAAAATGTCAATCTTCTGTCTGCAGAACCACCAATAAAGCATAAAAGCTCCTGATGCTTTTCATGTTCTACCTCCTGAAAACATGGTCAGACTTACGACACAGTATGGGAAAAAAAAATAAATCAAAACCACCTCCTCCCTAAAAAAACCCCAAAACCAAATATTTCCACAGAACAACAGCTTTTATTTCCTTTGATTTGAGGTACTTAAATCAATGAAGATGGTGAGCCAGGAATCACTATTTTGCAGGGATATGGATCACAGCATGAAAGGTTTTTATAATAATCTTAAAATCAGAAACATGTACTCTTTGTTCATGTGAAAAAACTAACAAACAAGGTTTCTTTAGCTTTATATGCTGTTTTCTGACTCACTACTACTTGGGAGTAAGTTTACCAGCAACGCACTAAGTAATCATTGCCTATATTTCAGGCCTGATAATAGAACATCTTGCCTGATTTGCTGCAAAGTTGAAAGATATGCACAGAACAAGGAAGTAATATTGCAAAAAAGTTTCTCTTTAAAAACAGATTTATTCTTCCTACTGAAACAGAGGGAAAGTAACAGTGAAAACACATTCAAGGGTGTGGAGGAAGAAGGAGGGGAAAGAAAATGGGGAGACCCTGTTCACTGAGTCTCTGATTTGACATTTTAAGATCTATTTTACATAGATCATAAATTTTAGCATTAATCATCTAACCATCTTAATGAGAGCTATGGTTTGAACATATTTTGTGTTATATAATACTAAATACAAAATACTTTAAAAAATTATTTTGTAAATAACTCAAACATCACACTCAAAATTAACAGTTACTTTTTATGTGAATCCCTCTGTGCCTAATCTTTCTATCTATGAAATTATAATATTAATGCTTCAACCCTACAGAGTGATTCAAATCATGTATGTAGCTGAAATACTCCATGAGGACCACAAGGAAATTGGCAATCCTGTTAACAATAACATGAAGTAACATGAAGTAAATAATTCATGCAGCTGCTTGCTTGCCAGTCACAAAACAACATATTTTAACTAGGTGGTCATCAGATGACCAAAGATCATCCTTTATGTGAAGGTCTTGGAATCCTGTTTATAACTACAGGATAATCCATTCCATGGATTTTTCACGGTGATTGTATGTAGATGGTAGTTTCAACATTTCCTAATTTTGAAGTTTTGGTTATGTAGCTTTCCTAGACATTTATAATACATTCTCTTTTTATCTTTCTTTGAGACAGAAACATACATAACAATGGTGGAATTCTGTGCAAGGGCATCTATCCAAAAAATATAAATGTGGTAAGACAGGACTTAAGCTATGCAATAAAGTACTCTCTGCTTTCAACCAACAATGATAAATTGTGGTTTTTTCAAAGTGAAAATTTATTTCTACTCTATTTCTAGGAAATAACTTTTTAGAAGTTCTGTTCATATTTTTAAACATGAAAATAAATTGTCGTTTTCATAGTAAATTCTAAACTCATTCCTTTGCTTTTTAATATATACAGACCATGATAAGCATTCCAATAATAGTCTCAAAAACTAAAATTTTTTTTAGATTAAAATATGTATCTTCCAGTGAATCTTGTGTGTTGTACTAGCTCCTGATAGGACAAAAAAGAATTATTGATATTAAGTTTGCATGCTACGTGGCAGTTTTCATATATGATGCCTTAAATAACCTAAAAGCAGCACAATATATGTTTTACTTGAGATGTTCCTTTTTTTTCCATGTAAATTTATCACAGCATTTAGATTTTGCTAACATATTCTGATTTTCACAGAGATACTTTCACATACAACCCATTCAATCCTCCTGCTTGATCCTGCAGGAGAGACATCATGCTAAATTTAGGTTATTACAATCATTTCTATGGTAACAGATGGATGTGAAACACAGGATTATGACTTCACTGCACGACTCTGCAGAAAGAAGTCGGATGGTAGAGGAAGAAAGATCATATTCAAAATATCTGCAGCTGTAGCAGGGAAGCACATACAATCACTGAGAAATAGAACTGTCCTTTTTTTTAAGAAATATATGATTTTTTTTCAAAATCTGTATGGGTAAATCTTCCCCTAACAAATACCTTCACCACTGACATTTTCCATATGATTTTTTTTCTTTAAACCAGTATCTCCAGTTTGGCATAACTAAGAGAAAAGAATGTCTAAAAATATAGGTTACATACAAAATTATAAATAGATATGAATCTATTTAGAACCTCTAGAGGTTAAAATAAAGAAAAATTAAAAATATGAAATTCTAGTAGAAATATATTCCATATAAAAAGAACAGCTAAAAAAAAAAGGAGAGCATATTTCAGTTAATATAAACCTGGAGAAAGGGGATTTTTTTCATTATTCTTGCTTTTTCAGATTATATTCTGCAATTTATACAATGGTTTCATGCTTTACATGCACATCAAATTATATTTAACTAAGAACTAGAAAAATCACCAAATTATTACAGCATGTTATTGCTATTGCTTTCAGGATTTAATTTTAAAATCCAAACAAGTCTAGCTTCAAGAAACCAAAATATGGGAGTTTATTATATTGTTATAAGCAATATTAACTACAGAAAGTAATCCTCAAGCACAAAGACTGAAAACAGCTACCCATAGCATCTGCCTTAAAAAATACTGTCGGCCTTTACAAAATTCTTTACAAGATGGTGCCTGAAATACCTGGTATATTTAATCATGCTCCTTAATGATTCAGCAATTAAAGGCTATTGTAAAAGGCAGAACTACATTTAACATTTCTGGGTTAGCTGGACACAGATTACCTAAGAACACATGAATAACCCTGTGACTAATAATGGTTTCTAACTTAAATAATGAATATTACTATGATAACGTATTCAAAGCAGGCATTTGGCAATAAAGGTTATGCTATTTTAAAATAGTAAATGCAATAGACTTTAAAGGGATTTTTGTTTCTATCTTGTAGGAACAAGGTATTTATAATCAAAAACAAAGATCTTAATTTTGCTTCTCTGATTTGTTTGCTTGAATTTCTAGATAAAGTTTAATCTCTAAAAATAAACAAACAAACAAAAAACCCCAAAAGTATCTACTTATGAAGAATTCCTGAAACACATGAGATATGCAAGGTAAAGCAACTAAGTCATTATTCTTTAATAAACATAAGGATATATATTAAAGTATTTAATATTAAAGATAATACCTCTAGATGCTGAAGCCAAGTATGGCTCAAAAAAATCTTTCTTGCATTTGGGATATTTATGTAATACAGTAAAACTCAACAGTGAAGCCTTTGCTTCATTGAAGCCCGTTCAATGGCTTTTTCTCTCAACCGGCAAACAGCTTCCAATTTTCACAAAACAAGGGAGATCTTAAAAACAACCATTCAATAAATCTTTGAAACCCAAATCCTTCTGCATGGTTGAAACGAGCAAACAGGTCAGAAGGGACCAGAAAGGGCACACCACAGTCTCATAAACCTCATTCACATAAGGAAAGTAGACTTAACAAGCAACCGTACCCCAAAATCCTCAGTAAGAACGGAAGGGGAATGTCTGACACAATTCCCTGAATTAGAAATTGAGGTCTTGGCTATCCGAGTATTCTCAAAGGATTCTGTGAAGGACTGTAACACTAATAAAATTAGGACAGGAATGACCAAATAAAAATTGATATGGAAAATTTTTTTCTTTTTAATTCAGACCACTAGACCATTTAAAACTTTGTTAGACCATTAAAAACTTTGTTCTTTTTTTAATTTGCAATTAACCTAAATACATTTCAAATACTCCTTACCCCTATGGGAGGAAAAGTTCTCTTTGTAAAAGATGTTACAGCATACACCATTCATTTAAGAACTTAGAAAGAACCCAAAAGACAATTTTTCCCTTTTACGAACTGTCTGAAACCTTACATTAAAAAAAAAAAAACCCTAAATTTTTTTAAAATGTCAAGTTATTAAAAAGAAACATGTCACATGTTCTTTGGGAGTAGGGTATGAGGTGAGGAGGGAGAAGGTTGCTGTTTTCTTATGAAAGGGTACACCACGTTCCCCTCCAACACCTTGCTTTACTCATTCTCAAAGTAGGACTTCCTTTGTAAATTCCAATAATCCTTAACAAATGTTTTGAAGCAAACAGTTGAAGTGAGGATACACATTGCAGGCAGTAAACTAATGGTCTGACAAAATTACTCCTTTTTTCCTGGCTGTAAAACTGGGTCAAGCATCATGAAAATTGTCATGACACTCAGAACCAAAACAGCAACATTTGGCTAACTGTTAGCATCTTTAGTATCTACAAGTGTATTTCTTCATTAAAAGCACATTTAAAATCTAAGAACATATCTGTTTTCATAAAGGGACTCCAAGGACAATTTATCAACAATGGAATGCAATGACCATAATACACTGCAACTATAACCAAACTGTGTCAATATTTCCAGGTCAAATCCATTCAAATTTGTAACAAATACTTGCTGGGAAGTTCAAAAACTCTTCTGAATGAGCAATTTATAAAAGATGCCACCAGCAAGTTGACAAGTTTGGTATTTTACTGTAATGAATAAAGGAATCCAGGAGACTTCACAAAGGTGAACTGGTCCTCCACTAGCTTCTCTTCCAGGGTGACAAACGAGCAGGCCTTTTGGGGCAGTAAAAGATTTTGTCTTATCTGACTCAGGAGTTTGCTATTTTTATATGGATTTGGCAATACACAGGCTCCACCCACAATTTGGCCATCTGTAAAGGACATTTGAGATACTGGAAAGCATTGAATAACCTGCATAGAAAAAGTAAAGAAACTGTTGCTGGAAAAGCATTACTGTTTGAAACCAAAAGAATTTTACTTTCTCAATGGACACAAACTGATGGACAGTGAAACTAAAGGAATATTTAATGTTTTGTGATTTTCCAGTATTATTTAGAGTGCTTAAATAAGAAAGAAGCTGTCCTTATAAATACATGATCTGAAAGGCAGGTCAGGGACACTGCATCGGCACAGGGCCAGGCAACAGAAGGTGCTAAACAGAGCAGACTAGTGGATCTGATGACCAGAGTAAGAGACCTCTGCAACTCAATATACCGAGTATATATTATCTTATAATATATAACGAGTATATATTATCTTAACTGGATGGTTAAGTTTGCATGAGTACACATGGTAAAAAAAAATCTACCTAAGCAAAGAACAAAATTCTGTGCAGACAGATATGCAGAAAATACTTAAATTAAAACCAAGTAAGAGTAGAAACCTATTAAACTCCCTACTTCTGTGTTTCCCTTTTGGTTGCATCACAGCAATCTACAGTAGATGAACTGCTAGAAGGGACTTCTGCACTTACAAGTCCTGATTGTTACTATTGAAATTCTGCAAAGACCCAAGAGAAATGTTTTAATATATATGAAAAGGAAATGTTTAGTGATGGTATATTTTTTCCAGTTGTTTGCTCATTCCTCATATATATATATATATATAAAACAGTTAATTACTATATTGATGGTTTAGCATTTAGAGAAATACATGTTTTTTAAAAAAGAGAAATTTTGAGTGTTTCATTTTGTAAACTACACAACTGTAATGAGAAAAATGTCTTGAGTCATTAATCAGAACAGTGCACCATCTTCTAGCTGTCAAGCTAGGAAAAACAGAGATGTTTCAACATATTACACAGAAAGTGAAGAAAGGGACCAAAGCAGACCAAAGGATAAGAAAATTCTTTGATCTTACTGGAAAAATCAACTTTGGTTTCCAAAAAAATTATTTCACAGAATTAAAGTATAACTCCAATATATCCCTGTAAATAATAGACCTGACAAACTAATTTTATTTGCTACTGTTAAATGTTCACAGTCAGTTCTGCTGTAAGTTACATTAAACTGAAATAAGGTATTTTCAGAGATACCTTTCTTAGCCTTATTACCTTTTTTAACCTTCAGTTTAACTTTTGATAATGGAATATCAGCTAATGCAAGAAAAGATCTGTGGGGTTTTGAGTCAAAAAAACCCCAAAAACCAAGATATTAAGCAGTTAAAATCCACTATTTAAAATATTAGGCTTTATATTACAGAAGATCATTTAAACTCCTGAATAAAATGTGCGGGTCAAAAAAGCCTCTTTTATTTTAAGAGCACAGTAGAATAAGAATTGCATTATACAAATCATGGGGGTGGAGGGAAGACCAAGAAACCCAAAACTAAAAGCTTTCCATTTTTGTGGTTCCAAAAGACTGCTATTGAATAAATGAACATATCCAGTTAACCAAAAATAGACATAACTCAAAACCACAGGTATTTACAGAAAACACATTTAAGCCACATATTAAATGTAATTTCCCTAGGAAACTGTAAATTATAGTTAGTGGTACATTTAAATTTTAAAAGAAAACCAAATACACGCAAGCAAGTCTCTCTCTGTGATCTCAGGAAGCCACAACTACCACAACCCTTTTACATTTGTTATTAAAGATAGCCTCCCTATTATAAGAGATTTGTTTCACACACAAGCCAGATTTGTTTTGTCACATCACAACAGTGTGGAAGAAACTCAATGTGGCACTTTTCTGCATAAGAAAAAACAAACAAAACAAAAACCCCAACACTTCCGAGGAATGAAAACCACAAATTTTATTTTCAATTTAATTTGAAGAATCAGAATAGAAGCTGGTGAATTTAGAAGTAGAGTTCTTTGGTTTCTGAAAAAAAATGCTACAAAACTCAAGCGACTTTTCTCCAAATTCCTAGAATCATCAAGTTTTCTACAAATTACTTGATTATTTGACTAAAATTAACAAAAATATTGATGGTTTTCACTTATAATTAAGATTGCCTAACATGCCTAATATGATTTATAAATAATAGTGCCTCTGTCTTCACTTAGTTTTCAATTTGCCAAAGCATTTGGATCTCTGCCTTCAGTTGCTTTGTTTTTTACTTCTTCCAAGTTTCAGCGAGTCAGTGACTTCCAATAGAACTATAAAAAATGAGATATTTTCATGTTAAGTATGTCTTAAATACTTCTTTAGAAAATCTCTACATACCAGTGTGAGATCTCTGCTTTTCACCAGCCATCCCCCACCACTCCTGCCTCCAAAATCAAAGTAGTTAAATTAGAATTCTCTGAACAACTGAAATAAGTCAAGCACAGGAATCAAAAGAAAAATTTATATGAAGAAGCCAATACATTCTGTTCCTACACAACTGCTACACACTATCCTGACTGATGCTTTCTCATATCCACTGAGCTGGTCATGTTTTTAAACATTCATCGTAGCTTCTCTTTCCATTCTTTTTCTTGGAAACTTAACTATTGTGATAGCTACCAGAACCCAAGAAAAAACCCAAGTTGAACAGAACTGAAATTTAAAGTGGGAGAACTACATGACATAATCTTGCTTAGTGAAGAACACTAGCAAGCAAACATGACCAACTTTAGTGGCCTAGGGGACAGAAGGAAGAATTTTCTCATTCAGAAATAAACACTAACTTCGAAAAACTAAATGCCTGAGAAAACTCTGGTACAATGTTAACCAATTCAGTTCAGCTTAACTTTTCAGAGATGATCACTTTGTGCACTATTTATAAACGTCCACATTTAAACAAAGAGCAGTTTAACTGGCAAGCGGTAAGTCAAGCAAACACAATGTTAACCATTCATGAATGAACAATATATGGAACTACAAGAAAAAAATGTACACATCCTGAAAAAAAAAATTCTATGCAAGTTCAAACTGGATATTCAGCAACTATATAAATTTCAGCTGCAGTTCTCCCATCATCTCTTCCTCCTCCCCATAAAAACTAGGAACAACAGCACACTTAATACCTGAAGGATGCTGCAGTAATTATCTATTTCTGGTTTTGAGTACCTACTGTGAAAACAAGAATCAAAAGAAAATCACAGTCAATCATTAATATCCTATTCTGTGCATGCTTTCTTAAGTTACAAGTAACTAAATGTAATGCAGCACAATGCTAATAAAACAAGGTATTAACTATACATTTGGTAAGCATGTACGCTCATTAATGACTTAGAAGTCAGTAAGCAAATACCACCAGAAACATCCCAAGTGAATACCTTTTTCTGCACTTTTTCTTTACTGTAAGTGGTGTTTTTCCTCCATATCAGAAACTAAAAGTTAAAAAGAAGCTGACTTCTCACATATGCACAATAACAATCATGTCTCATTTCCTTTACTACACCATTCTCGCCCCTCTGGACTGTTTCAACAAAAACAAAAAACGCTCACAAGACGGTTACAAGGTAAGACAAAGGCAATGACAGTTAACATAAAACAAACAGTCTACAACATGAAACTGAATATTATCTCCATTTAATGTTACAGAAAAAGTCTTTGAAAAACAATAATTAATAAAGTATCCGATGAGAATTCAGGCAAGACACACTAACATCTTTAGTTAGTGAGGCTACACATAATTAAAAATAATCCTCATTAACACTATAAAGTCTGTGTTTTGTTTCTTTTATTGCTAACTTCTGAGTCTAGTTTGAGACATAGACACCTAAAACAACTTGCAATGAAAGTAATCGTATCATGCGCTTCATCTTTCTTCTGCTTGGAACAAAGACTTCATTTTGTCTTGTCATAAAAAGTGACAATGGAACACAAGTATTTTTTAAATTACTGTCCCTATTTCAAGTAAAAAGAAATGAAACATTTAGATCTTATTAGTGAGATCATTTGTATGCTTTCAATCAGAAGAAAAGAAAGTTCTGCATATAACAGACAATATACTTCATGCACTCTATTTGGACCAAGTCTTGAAAATTAAAAAATATATTAAGCATTTCAAATTACATAGCTATAGAATATAGGGCTCTTGTGATTTGTATTTGCAGTTATTTGAGGATTTTCTAATTTTATATTTATTTTTATTTTATTTATATGTTGGTGTTTAAAGAAGTTACCAAACATTTTACCAATGCCAAACTGGTCTTTAAGCTGTTGTGTATTTTAGGATATGACTACCAGAAAAGTAACAGCAAGTACTCGCTTCTACCCCATTTAATCAGTGTTGAAATACAAAGATGCTGCATCCATGTGATTTGAAAGAAAAGTCAGTAATATACTGTCCCCTTTCAGTCTGCTATTAACACTGGTTTTAAACACTACTAACGGCCTGACACTCAAGAAGAATAAGATAGGTATGAAGCAAATGGTTATTCTTCTTAATAAGAAGAACTGACCCTATACAGAAACAACCTGTTTCAATATTACACCCATCTGTTAGAAGATATACAATATCTTCAGCCATAATTTGACCACCACTAAATTTTATCCAGAACACTCATTATCTTGCATTTGTTCTGATTTCCAAATGCTCTTGATTGAAATGTTTGTATTGAAAATAAGAATGCGAGATGCACCATACAGGATAAAATATACTGTTCTGAAAGGAAAGGGAAGGGAAAAAAAAGGAACACATTCGTTAAAGAAAGATCTCCTCAGTGTATCTTCCCAGTGCTCAGCTGTTCACGTAATATATTTGTCACACAAGGCAGTCACACTCTGCATATAGCTACTACCATTGCGATCTTCCATGATAATCTCAATGAGGATTGTTTTGGAATATGGTTCCTTCCCATCCACATCCAAAGTTTCTACCAAACAGAAAGTGAAAAAAGGGGGGAAAGAAATCAAGTGTGAGGGCAGACAGCCAAGAAATCCTTCCACTGCCTTAAATGTACTTACTGCATATTAAAACATATTACACAATGGTAACTCACCAGAAGGTGCAAAAAATGCCAGATAAGGAGGAAAAGTTTCTGTATTCCTGACTTATTTTCTAAAATTTCTAATTTTTAATCCCCTGCTGCAAGTAAATTGACTGTTGTTAGGAATAGACATCTCTAACATTTTCAGTTTTACTATTTGACCAAGGTAAATTTATAAACAGCTTCAAATCATAAGCAGAAATAACAGACTTCTGGTGAGTTTACATTAATCCAAAGCTATAATGAGAATCAGCAGGCTTACAGACACTACAGTATGCCACCATATTTGTTAATACCTCCATTCAATGGGTTCCTTTAGATTTTTTCCTTACACAATTTAAGTGAGAAATCTTGGCAGCAAGTAATCTAGTTGAATTTGTTTTTGATAATTACCTGTTTAATTGCATTTAATTTTTTTGTACAGCTGTTCACAACTTATTCAGGAGATATATTTTGTAAGTACAAAATTAAAAAGTGCCTGGGATTTCCTAGACCTATGAGATCTAAATATCTGGAATTTTTTTAGCTTTAATCTGTTGCACTAGAATAATTTCCTTTACAGGGAACAAAAACAATCAGCATCCCTCTCAACAGGAGAAAAAAAAAAAAAAAAAAAAAAAAGAAGAAAGGTAGACCTCTACAGCAGCCTAGACATGCCATACAGAATTATGCCTTATATATACCTTTTAAAACAGATTTAAATCCATAAGATTTGATATATCAAAATAAGTCAGATGCCTTACCTATGACAAAAATTCGAAATACAGCAACTCTACTTACTTAAAATCACAAGTGAAAAACACAAGCTAAAAGACAATTCAACCTACCTCCAGTATTTTAAAACACATGATGGGGGAAATACATCAGCAATTCCTTTGAGTCCCATAAAATCAGGGTTTGCTTATGTCTTACCACAGTTACCTAAGAATTTTATTAGTTTTGACTGCTGTTTTCAAGCTAACCATTAGATTTGATTCATCTCTAGCAATAATACTTTTGACAAATTTACTTTCCAACCATGTATAAGCCTATGCTCTTGTCTTCTTTGCTAATACTTACAAAGACAGTATAGATCAAAATGCTTTGAAATTTATACATACATGCATGAGAAATTTTTGCTGTCTATTTTCTTCTCTTTTAAAACACAAACTAGACAACTAACTGTCTGAAATGAGTTATAAGAATGTAAGTTGTGAGAGATCACTCCACTTATTTCATCAAGGAAAATGGCCATAATAAGTCTCAATGAATAATATCAAAGTTAGAACAATGACTATGATAACAAATATTATTCTCGTTTAAGCACCTCTCTTCTCCACTTTGTGTTTCCCTAAAGCAGACTTATCTTTTCACTGGTTTTCATTTAGGTACATTAATTCCTTTTTAGAGAACATGGTCCTGCTAATAAACATATGTGAGTACATGTCATATGAAGCTATAAAAATGGATATTATCTTTGTTCAACTTATTCTAATTTTTTAACTCTAAATTGAATTTATGGCATTACAGTCCTTAAGCTCCTTGTCCAGGAGCTGCTTTACGCTGACGATGCTGCCCTCGTCGCCCACACAGAAGTAGCTCTGCAGTGTTTAACATCCTGCTTCGCAGAGGCTGCTGAGCTTTTTGGGATGGAAGTCAGCTTGAAGAAGACAGAAGTCTTCTATCAGCCTGCACCTCAGGAAGTCTTCCATCATCCCCATATCACCATTGGTCAATCAGAGCTCAAATCAGTCCGGCAGTTTAATCACCTAGGTAGCCTCATCTCCTCAGATGGTAAGGTTGATGGAGAGATAGAAAACAGGTTAGCAAAGGCATATAGTGCTTTCAGAAGACTCCATAAAAGAGTCTGGTGAAATAAACACCTGAAGAAAAGTACAAAGATCAGTGTTTACAGAGCCATTGTGCTGTCTACTCTCTTATATGGATCAGAATCATGGGTCATCTACCGTCACCACCTGCATCTCCTAGAACGCTTCCATCAACGCTGCCTCCGTACAATCCTAAACATCCACCGGTCAGATTATGTGACCAATACATCTGTTCTAGAACAAGCAGCAGTCACAAGTATTGAGGCCATGTTGCTGAGAACACAGCTGCATTGGGCAGGGCACGTCTCCAGGATGGAGGACCACCATCTCCCCAAGATCATGCTTTATGGTGAACTTGCCACCAGCTGCCGCAAGAGAGGAGCCCCAAAGAGAAGATACAAGGACTCCCTGAAACAACATCTCAGCCTGGGCCATATTGATCAACATAACTGGTCTACTCTGGCCTCCAATCGAGAGGCCTGGAGTCTTTCTGCTGTGTCTTTTGCAATCAGACGTGTCTATCTCATATTGGCCTCATTAGCCACCAGCACGCTTGTAACAAATGTGGATAGAGCCTTCCTAAATCTTCATTCACGAAGCCTAGCCATGATGAGTCACATCAAATTTACACTAGTAATGTTTGAAATAATTGCTAAATTTACAAACACCCTGAATGTGACAGAGGGCCAAATTTAATTTATAACTGAACAAATCTACCACATGAAAGAAAACACTAACTTCTACTACTGAAGTGAAAGCTAGTTCTTAAAGCAAGAATAGAGAATAATAATATAAACCAAAAGCAATACTGGTACAGAAGCACAAGCACCACAATATCACGGACAAATGATATCCCTTCTAGTAGCATCATGTGATTATGAAGACAATGCTTATGACAAGTAGATAATCTATTGGTGCCACTTCTAACTAGGAAAAAAGTCCTTTCATATTTTCATGATTTTGTAGTTTGCTACACTTTTTGTACATAAGTTTTGCCTTAACTTTTCAAAGGCCATTTTCTTATGTACACAATAAAAAGGTAGCACTGTTCCTCACTTGTTTCTGAGCCAATATAAGTAATAATAAAAGTTAAGTACAATTTTAGAATAAAATTAATCCACTGAGTCTGCAAACTTTTCTTTTTAGAATCTTTTTAGACATTTAGATATATAACCTTACAAATATCCCAAGAGACAGATTTGCAGTGTATAATGCCTTGTTTACTTGAATATTCAGGGCTAAATTTACTGTAGTTCTTCATATTCTGACATAAATGATACAAGTTTTTCCTCTAATTATATAACTTTCTTCCTGTTCATAAGTAAAGAGCTCGTCATGACCAACTACATAAAATGTACACCTAAATTAAGAATTTTTTTTCTGAAATAGATACATTAGAATTTTAAATTCAGAACCATTCTGTATTTGTAATTGAATCTAATATTCCCAAAGAGGGGTGAAAAGTCCTTCAAAAATAGCAGCAGAGACGGGAGGTATTAAAAAGTATAGTATCACAATTACCAAAAAAACTACAGCTCATTTTAGGACACAAGTGGAGATACACTTACTTTTAAAAAATCAACTCAGTATAGCACTTGCATAAAAAAATAAAGTTCAAAGACCACTGAACAAATATACACAGAAGTATAAGCAAGAACACTAGAGCAAAAGATGCCCATTACTTTCAGTGGGGTAAAGCTCTCAATTTTGACTAGCAGCTTTATTCTAGGAAGTAAAATGTTGTATTTTGCATGATATTATGGAATGATGAAGAAAAAATAATGGGTAAGAAAAAGGATGAATAGAGAGTTTTAGTTTGATAAGACTTCTAGAAAAGCTTACCATACAGTTACAATATCTAAAAGTAGTCCTCTCCGACATAAATTAAAAAAAAATAGTATCTTTAAATGCAGTTAAGAGCTTTAGGAATATATATTTTAAAGTACCATCTATCATAACTATCATTAAAAAAGCTTTTAAATTCAAGACAGATTAAATGATGGTCACAAAACAACTGCACCATCTTAGTATTTACCTATCCTTATTCTTGATTAAAAACTAAAAATTAACACAACTATTAAAAACATATGTGCTAGACACATATAGAGAATAGTTGGAAAGTTTTTATTAAATTTGTAGGTTCTTCAAAAAGGACAAAGCCAGTCCTCTAACTTTTGGTTCCATCTGAGGCACAAATTTTCATGACAAAATACATCAAATTAAATCTTTAAACTTTAATTCAGAAAAATATACTATAATGACACTATTTCATGATTATAAATTTTCATACAATATCCTACCAGCACATATATGTGGTGTGTACATAAAACATACAGATCACATTCCTACATGAGGTTAATTCCAAAACCCTTTTTATCTCCTAAACAATAACTGGGGAGGTAAATTCCTTGGAGTAAAGAACAGATTTTTGTTCTGAATTTCTATGTGAGATGGGAATCCTATAGGGTTCCTATGTAATCAGTTGAGATATAATAATCTTCTTCAGAAAGCACTAAGGGATCAGGTTGTTGGCACAAAATCTAAAACATACTCCACCTCACACTGCACATATTGTAAGGGTACCTTGAACTGTAAAAACTATCTTAGCATCACTTATGACAGGAATCTGTAAGAACTTAGAACTGCCAAACTTTCTGTTATGTATAAAACTACATGACTTAGTGACCCCCTTAGTGACAAAGAGTATAACACAATTCCTCTACCAAGACAGCAATTGTTGTTATTATTACAATGTGACTTTTGCTTCTCTTATTCAACTACACATAGGCATTTACAGACTGCTAAAAACTACAGCTACTGTGACTCGTAAAGTTTAAGTTGACCAAATCAAAGTATAAGATTAAAAAAAATTACTGACCTCTACAAAAAAAGTATTATTAACGAAAGTTACTTTAAAACAAAAAAAGCCTTTTATTTAGAAAAATTAAATAATTCCTGTATCTAAAATACTAAACCAGTCTAAAAGCTAAACCTGTCCTCAGCTTTAACAGTAGTCATCACAGGCTCAGAGCAATCAAAAACCCTCCCTATATTCCATTTCTCCTTTCACGAAATATCCTGATGCTTCACAATTTCTTGAGACTCCAATTTAGAAGTTGGTAACTTGTCACAAATCTTTACCCAAGGAGTTTAGAGATCAAACAGTTGAGCATTGCTTGAATGAAGTATTTGAAAGTGCTTTCTCCTTCTAGTTCCATTTCCTTGTCCCTTTTCTAGGAATAACGATCAATCCATAATTCAGGCAAACTATGAATTTCAGAGAGAGTCACAGCAAAAATTGCGAACAAGAAAGAAATAACAAGAAAGTCATAACAGAACTCCAGAACAAAAAGGTAACCTGTAGCACCCCACTGCATACACGTGGACATGTGTCTCTGAAATGACATTTGCACAGGAATGAGACATCCGTCCAAAATAAAATATTCTGCCCCTTTTTTTATAAAGATTACTGTGGATAATGCTAAAAGCTCGATTCTAAAACTTGCTGAGACTGAACTAGAGAAAGAGCTATTTCATCCCATGAAAGTATTTTCAAATAGTGCAGAATTTTTAGAGTTGAAAGATGACACTTTGATTTCTTGTCTGCCTTTGTAAAACCACTGTAACAAATCTAAACACACACCCCCACACACTCCATGTTGCCAAAGTAGCTGCAACAGTAGGTACCATAGAAGCAAGAATGCAGAGGTTACAGAGTAGCTACAATCAACACTGAAGGAGGTAAAACTCTTAAAACACTAGTAAACACTAGTGTTTAGTGGGCTAGTAAACACTCCTCTCCTCACTGATCTGTTCACGTACAACTGCGATAGTATCTATTTATAAGATTATATACCTGTGTCCACAGCCTTTCTGTGTACAACAGAAATTAGCAACAGGAAATTAAAGGTTTTCAACTACTCAACTTTAAGTTTCATTGTTTCAGTTTAGGCTGGGGAGGGTGCAGGCAATTGGTTGCCTTTTCCATCTGCAACTTTTTATTATGATTAAAAAACAAACAAACAAACCAAATAAACAAACTAAAAAAAACCCAACCAATCAACCAGAAAAAACCCAAAGAAGGAAACCAGGCAGAAAATGGCTGAGGAGCTATAGAACATGAATGAAAATGGTGAACTTGTCTAGAATGCCACATTTAATTTCAACACAGTTTTAATTACCAATAAAATTGATTTCAGCTTGTACACTAATTTATGAACTTGATCAGCTATTCATATGATACCACATCTAGAGTCACTTGACTCTTAAATCAGAACTTCTCAAAGCTAAAAAAGTTAGCCTAATACTTTTTTTTTTTTTTTTTTTTGGTGAAAGGAAGCATGCATACTTTTCGAAATAAAGGCTACTGAGTGAGCAGCAAGTTCCAGAGCTAATGAAACTGTGCAATTTCAGAAGTTCCTATTTGTCTTAAAAAGGCCTTCCATAGACTGGGGTTATGAATGATAGCTACCTGTAATAAGATGGAATTGGACTTAATGACCCAAGAGGATGATTGCATGAGTATCATGTTCCATTAATAGTTCTGTTAAAAAAGGACAGCAGTTCTTTTTATTAACTATATTTCATTTATCTTATGAAAAAGAAATGTCCCCTTTCCTATACTATAAAAGCCTTACGTTACCGCTAGCTTATTTGAATAGTCTCATACAAACAGGTACCGAGCTCATAGGGCACATTTTCCTTTGTCACTCTCATTCTGTTTCATTTAGGACATCTCTTCAGAGAGTAAAAATGTTTCACTTTTCTTGTGGAGAAGCTTGGAACTGGCAGCATCACTTAATTTTGGGGCAGGTGGAAAGCATTAAAAGAATAATGATTATGAGATTTTATGGGTTTGTCAGAGGAGAGCAGAGAAATGAAGTCTCTAATCCATGAGGCCCTTTTCACACCTGCTTTCTAACATTTCACTTGAATTTGGTTCCCAAAAGACTTCTCACTATTACCTTCTATACTATGTCCCTTTTATATACTCGACCTAAAAGCACAGTAACAAAGTCCTCTGTAATAGAAACCAGCACCCAAAGCTGTAAATTCAACTCATTTTTCTAACTCTTGATAGTGTCTGCCAGTTTATAAAGACAAAATTGAGTGAAGTTTGGGGTGTGTCCCTCACCCTCCCTACATTTTTAGAAAAGCAAAATATTTACACATCACAAAAAGATTAATAATGCCTGTGGTGGGCTCACCCTGGATTGCAGATAAGTCCACAGAGCTGCTCATTCACTCGCGCCCCTTCCCCAGCAGAATGGGGGAAGAAAATATTAACAGCAAACCAAGAAAAGTCACAAGTCAAGTTAAAAATATTTTAATAAGTGAAGGAAAATAGGAATGCAAAATAAAAGGCCTCAAAAAAGGCCGCCCAGCAGAAAAGGATCTGGGGTTGCTGGGCAGTGTGCACAGGTGGCCAAGAAGGCCAATGGCATGGAGGTTTGCAACAGAAAAAGGGTGGCCAGCAGTGATCACCCCCTGTACTCAGCACTGCTGAGGCCACACCTCAAATCCCATGTTCAGTTTTGGGCCCCTCACTACAAGAAAGACACTGAGGTTCTGGAGCATGTCCAGAGAAGGGCGGCAAAGCTGGTGAGGGGTCTGGAGTACAAGTTTTACGGGAAATGGCTGATGGTACTGGGGTTGTTTAGCCTGGAAAAGAAAAGGCTCAGAGAAGACCTTATTGCTCTCTACAACTACCTGAAAGGAAGTTGTAGTGAGGCGGACATCAGTTTCTTCTCACAGGTGACAAGTGACAGGACAAGAGAAAATGGCCTCAAGTTGTGCCAGGAGAGGTTTAGATTAGGTATTGGGAAATATTTCTTCATAGAAAGGGTTGTAAAGCATTGGAACAGGCTGCCCAAGGAAGTGGTGGAGTCACCATCCCTTGAAGTGTTCAAAAAACTTGTGTGGCTGTGTGGCTATGGCACTTAGGGACATGGTTTAATGGAGACCATGGTGGTGGTACATAGGCTGATGGTTGGACTTCAACGTATTTTCCAACTATAATTCTATGATTCCAATAGGTGATGCAGAAAACTTCCCTGAGCAGACCATTTCCCAGCTACTCTCTGAGAAAACCCCATTATAAAATGGCTAAAACCCCATTATAAACAGCATTATAAAACCCCATAAAACAGCATTATATGGCATGGAATAGCTTTAGACAGTTCAGGTTATCCCCCTGGTTGTGACCGCTCTGTGACCACTTTCAACTTCTTGTGCACACCCAGTATCCCCACTGAGGGACATAGTCAGAAACAGAGAAGGTCTTGCCACTGTGCAAACACTGTTCAGCAACAGTTAAAACATGAGTATATTGTCAACACTTTTTGGTCACAACTCTAAAACCTAGCACCATACAAGCTGCTATGAAAGAGAAAATTTAACTCCATCTCAGGCATACCCAGTTGCACTCAGAGGTCTTGCTTTCCTCCCTTTATATTTCTGCCATGTATGATCAGTGATTTCTATTGTGTTACACAGTATGGAAAGGCCAGGTGTGAGGATTTTAGCCATTGTTAATAATTCTCAAGCACTTAGGGTTGACAATATTTTTTGCCATAACAAAAAATAAGGTCTGGGAAAAACTGACCTTCCTTCTTTCTTCATTACAGACACTTCATTATAGCAAAAATTTTGACCATCCCTTCATACCAAATGTATCAATATTTAAAAAAGTCTTAGAATTTTGAAGTAGTTAGAAACACTTATTTCATGAGGAACATATACTAGTCAAAGATTCTATTAAAAATGCAGCAGCTTATACCTGTTTTAATTTACCAGAAGCAGGCTTTTGCAAAGGAAACAGCCTGTCACCATTACCTACAGGTTCATGAGAGGGAATATAACAGAATTAACAGCTCTCAGATGTAAAATTACTAATTTCAGTAATACAGTACATTAAACATGTCATTTGAGATATATGCCAACTTAAACTACCACATATGGCATACTATCTAATTATCACAGTTTGTGTTTTCATATGCAGAACTGTTCTAGTTTTTAAACAATGTGTCAAAATGCAGTTTTATCCGAAAACAGAAAATGTTATCTTTTTATAATACCAGTAGGTCAATACAGTATTTTTAACATGTAGTACCTCACAAGTAAAAGAAATAAATTAAAAAGAGAGAAGAAATACCTGAGAATAAGTCTCTGATGTTTTAGAAATGCTTTTACTATTCCTATTATTAAAATATTCAGGGAAAAATTAATTTCAATAATGTTTCTGAAAGATGGTATTTTCAATTTTTATTCTTCCTTTCAAGTCATTAATTCACCTATTGGCATACTAAGCCTTAACTGACAACGGACAAACAAAACAATCAAGTTAGTCATTCTCCCAGTTTTGCATGCAATTAAAAAATACTGTGAAATAGCACGTGTAGAGACATCAGTTGCAGTCAAGACAGACATCACTTGTGTTCCTTCTTTATGAGCAATTCGACCTCACTCAGAACAATCACTATTGCAGAATCGTACATTCTAACTGCAGATTAGTACAAATTGTGCCCCAAAATATTTGATTTCAGATTCCCCAGCTGGTGCTTCGTGTCACTTCAGCTGTTCAGAGGGATTTTTTTATGTTTCTTTGCGCAAATAAGCAAAGAGTACACATATAATTACCATGAAAAGTTACATAATCTTAATCTCTCCTTTTTCAATTCAAACACGACCATGTATTTTTAGACAATAAAATCAAAATTAGCCAACAGCTAACACTTTAGTAGACAAATAACTATGGAGCACCCACTCCAAATACTTTTGTTTCTTGTGTAAGAGTACAAAATAAAGGTAGAGATATTCCACTCAGTCACCAAATGTATTTTTCCCTGTCTCCCTTAGTTCTCATAAATTATATGTGGTATTTCTGATAATTTTTTTCAACAGAAAATAGATAATATCAAGATACATTTGAACACACTGTCTTACTCTAAAAAACATAGATTACATTATAAATATAAGAGCACTTAAACATACAAGAGTTTAATCAAGAAATGCCTCCTCGCTTTTTTCTGGTTTTAAATGAGCATCCAGTCCTTGAATTTGCAATTATCTTTAAAACAGGTTTGTATTAAGCTCAAAATTGAATACATGCAAAAATAATGTTTAAGTTTTTTGCTGAAGTAATTTGAAAGACATATGAATCTGAACAAAAAACCAAAATCTCTTTTGTATTTTTGTTTTCAATAAACAGATTAAAGCAATATTTTTAAAAGAATACAGGCTTGTGTGAATGACTGTACTACCAGGAATATAGGAAAACTCAAAGTATTTAAACATTTTTTTCTTAATGAAAAGCAGAATAGATTTGATTTCTTCCACACAGACTTCATCAGTCTTTCCCCCAATAAAATGTCCAAACAACCCTTCTAAGTCAAAACATTTTATGTATAATAAAAAAAAAAGGACAATTTGACTTCGTGATTACTATTTTAAGCTGAAATGCAAATATATCCTAAGAATTTATTTTTAGAAATTTTACCCATGCCTTTTAACACCTCAGATTAGAACTTTACAGACTACTTCCTTGTAATTGTTTAGATAATTTTTGATAATTCAGTCAGTTTCATACTTTATAAATTTTGATTTTTTTCAAAACTAAAATCAAACAAGTGCATCAAAACGAAAGAAAAAATTACTGCTTGTAACAAGAGCAATTATTTGCAAATAGAAGGAGATTCTAGTAAATGTTTAGTTTGAAGAAGATTTGTAACAAGCTGGATTATATCTAGTGTTCCGCTTATAAAATGGACAAGCAAGACTGGCATACACTAACAAAAAGCCAGTATTTTCCTACATGGAATTACTGAACAGATTTACAAATATATTTAAAAGCCAGTCTATAAATAAAGATGCAGATCACAAAGATCTGAATCTATTTATACATAAAGATCAGAAAATCAGGCCACATTTTTAAACACAAAGAATGAGACAATTACAAAAAAATATTATATAGACTAAATTTTTATCACTTGACCTGCTTTTGGTGTTAATAAAGGTTTGCATTTCTGCATTAAAATTTGAAAGGAACTTTTAAAATAATGTAGTTCATACTGATAATCTGTATAATACACCTATTTTTGATAAACATCTATTCATAATTGAAAAGTCACCCTATAATACAATGGAATATAAGCAGAAAGATATGTCCAAATACAGACTCAAACAGCTCTGTCCAGCTGAGAAAAGTTCAGTTACAATCATTTGCAAGGCTAGAAAATGTGAGAACACATTCCTTCTCAGAGGAAAAGGCAGTAGTAAATCTTATCTACCATAGACAAGCACCCGGAAAAAAAAGGCAAAAAAACCAAAGAAAATCCCATTCCTTTGCTAGAAGAAGGAAAACCCCTAGAAAGACAGAAGTCTTCTACAAAAGATCTAAATTAGAATCACAGACAATTTTTTTTTTAATATACACTACTATTGATTTATCCATATGAATAAACACACTAGTACAGGACTATGTAGACTGGAGGTGTGTTCCACCTTGCTTAAATTCAGTACTTACCTGAATTTAATGGTTGTACACAGAAACTGCTGATAATTTTACTGCCTTTGTACAAGTGTCTCCACTCACTGTCATGGGAGGCAGTGGCAAAATGGAAAGAAATTATCATTTTCAGTCCTTATGCTTAAGAGGCAAGAAAGAATTTGTATTTGTTTTTGCTGAAGGTAACAGAACATCAGCAGTGGAAAGATGGAAGAATTGTATCTCACTGTATATATTAACAATCTGGAGAACTGGAGAAATGCTCACCTCTAGTGGAATATTTGACCTTAAACAACATAAAGAATGGGAAAAAATTCATCAGGTTTTGATTGCATCCTTGAATCCAAACATTTTCACCCTGTCTAAACACTGGAAGTTTTGCTTATCTGAAGTCATCAGTGATGACTATATTTTACTGGCAGAGTTCCTATTCTGAACAGCAAGTATAAAAGTGGAAGCACAAAAGATCCATGTTAAACTGCTTATGAAATAAACTATTCATTTTCCAGAAGTTAGACATGCTAAACTACTACTGAGATTTAGAATTTAAAGATTTGTAGCAGTGAAAACTTCAGGTTTTAAGACAACTTAAAAACTACAAATTGAAGTTAAATATTTGTTCAGACTGAATCACTGGCCTTTTTTCCCAAATAAGTAGCATAAACATAGTATCTCCCATATTTCCCCACAGGAAGAATTAAAACGTAGGGGACATCCCATATTTTGAAGCAGATGACACAAGTTATTTCTACCTAGGAGAAATATCTATACGGGAATCCAATACAAAAACCATCTTTTGCTTTTGAGCAAAGGAGAAAGAAACAGAGGAAGTGATAATCCCCTTAGAATTCTGCAATTAAATGCTATGTGAAAACTACTGCACTCTAAAGGGATTAACACAAGCGAACCTGCTTAAAGTAGAGTGAAACTTTAAAAATTATTCAGTACAGAGAGAAAAAGTGTTCTCAAATTTCCAAAGGCATATTGGTCTTTCCCTCTACACAGAGACTTACTCAAAAGGATTCCCGGATATCTAGAGATACATACAACATCTGTGTCTTTTCAAACCGGGGTCACTTCTCCTTTGGTTTGCCAATAAACTGCATTATAATTCAGCAGATAATTACTAATAACACTATTTCCTCCAAATCAGCATTGCAACATCATACCTCTTTCTAGACCTACTGAAGTAGGT
Organism: Manacus candei; assembly: GCF_025592945.1. NCBI lineage: Eukaryota > Metazoa > Chordata > Aves > Passeriformes > Pipridae > Manacus > Manacus candei. Next base: position 16,553,632 of record NW_026138115.1, on the reverse strand, counting down.
CATTCTACAAATACAAAATTTATATTAGTTCCTGAAATACTTTTAGTTTTAAGCACACTCAAATATCCCATGACCATTATCAGCTTATCTGTACCTCCCAAGTAAGCATACCTGACAATATGAAAACCTTGTAACACAAAATCAGTCCTACAAATATACACTGATTTACACCAAAACCCCTGTATGCTTTCTTAGAATCTTTAACAGGGAAAATGCATCCAAATTAAGACATTTCCAGGCTTATTAGTACCAAAAGCATTAAGATCACCTATTCTGAATTCCTGTGCATTAACATATCACAGAAAAAAAAATCCTTGCATCATCTTAGGAGACCATTTAACTATCTACATATTTTTAGGAAACATTCATCAAGTCGTAATTGCAGCTGAAATATCGCAACCCATCACTTCTGAAATTTTGCATTGGAAGAAACAATACACCCAAATCAGAACTAGCCAACCCACTATATAGCCAAACTCTTTAAAGATAAATAAATAATAAAAATCTTCAGACAACCAGTACAAAGCTGCCAAAATTTACAAGCAGAGACTTCTTTACAAAACAAAACACACAAAGAATTTTTGCACAAGATGAAACTTCATAAGTTCCTGGACTAGTCAACACTAAAAGCATGGTAGCCTTTCACAAGCCATATTATTCCACTGAAAAAGGACAAAAAAGTGAATAAACAATGAGAAGTTTATTTTTCCTCATTCTGAGCACGTGCATGTTGGAGAAGGGAAACAATAAGGTACTTATTTTACAGTTATGGATGACTAAATTTTGTGTCCTTCTCACATCTGCACCAATGAAATCAGAAAGTTCTAAGCTAATAAAGTGTGAAGGACAGAACTGAACTACTTCTGAACATCAAAACTCACATTTTTCTAAACAGTAGGTACTATCAAACACATGAGCCATTTGGAAAGATAATATAGAAGCAGGAGAATCTTGATAATTATCAACTAAGTACCATTAAAAAAACCTGAAATAAAAAATTATCTAGTTAAAAATATAGTTTAATTCAAACACTGACCTTGCTACCACTATTTACTCCAGTCTCTTAGACTAGAGGGTTATAAAACATTTGCATAAACTGAGGGGTTTTTGTTTTTCAAAGGTACAGGAAACCTAAAGGTAGACAAATATAGCTGCCCATTTAATTGATTTTCTCATCAAGAGCACACAAGACTCAATTTCTGAGACTACCAATTACATATAGATTTCTTCAAACACTGAAAAGTATTTTTTAGCGTTTTGACTTTAAAATCTGAGGAACAAATTTTTTCCTTCTAAATCCTACCTATTTAGGAAAAGAACTGTTTTTCTAGTTATTTGGGATCAATGAATCAAAAAAAATTTACCCATCTAATGTACTATGTCGAAGTCATAAATGTAGATCCATACAGAACTACACAGCTTATAAAATTATAAAGTACATACTTTATTATTGTTAAAAGTAGTGCAAATACTAGATGAGCACTTGGCATCACCACCATAAATAAAATCACAAAAAAACCCAAACTTATATCCCTGAAAAAGAATCTTTGTAAAGTTGACACTTTTTCTTTTTTTTTTAACATTTCACTAAACTGGAAATTATATGCTGCTTGATGAAGAGCAATCTCAACAAAAACTGGCAGACTTTGGTGTGCTGCACTATAAAGTAAAACTCTTAGAAGTTAAGAAGTGATATAGTCATACAGAGTTCCTGGGAAAGATAAATTTTACTTTAGATTGACAGTCGCCAAGTGTTCATCTAATACAGTAAGTAGAAGACATACAAAAAATGAAGTGTGCACACACATGCAAGGCAGAAAACAAACCCCATACATGTTCTACATCTAACACTTGCAACAAATCATTTTTATAAAGCTTTAAGACATCCAGCAGCAGCATTTCATTGCAGACCTTTGAAAAATCAGCACAGACAGAATGCCGGAAGAGCCTCTCTTGTTCCACAGTTTTCTTCAAATCCAGGTCAAGAAACTACTAAAAAGCTACCTATTCCCTTTTCTTTTTTTTTTTTTTGGTGTTCGTCAGGAAAATTGTTGGTAGACTGCCAGATTACAATAAAACATAAATATTCTATAACTCCAGCTCAATGCTGCTGCCAAAACAGTGTCTGCGGCAGCACCTGAATTGCTGCTGCTGCTACTACTAGTACTATACACTACCCTACCTGCACTCTGGCATTTCCTGACGCCAGATTACAGATGGAGACAAAATGTAAACCTCTGTTAGATCAAGCTCCAACTTTGGCATATGGCCCAACTGGTTTTTCCTCCCCCTTCCCTCATAGCCATGACATTTCACAGCCCAACTCTTTGGGAATACACTCTGATATAGGTTTAATTTCATAAGCACACTGGATGCTCAACAAAGCAGACGTAATGGACACATGCCATTTCCTACTTTTCCAGTGCATGACCTAATATAAATATTTTCAATAACTTATGATATAAAAAGAAAGACTCCACCATTGTATATTCTATTAAATATTTGTAATTTTTCACGTACAATTTGAAAACCAGAGTTTAGAACACACTAGGAAGATGATAAATTGCTGCTGTGCCTATCTGGTTCTCTACAGAGAATTTTCTCCCCCATATTGCCAATGAAGAATCTAAAGAGGACTAAAGTCACTACTTGAAAATAAAAAGTACATACAAATCTTCCAAGAGTTTTGGAGGTGTGCACTATGGTTCTTGATTCAAGCAAACAGGTGCCACTCTATGAAGTGGGGGAAAATAGTACAAATGTGTGAAGCTCTTTATGTGGGAAATTACAAGAGAGTTAAATGGCACTGAGCAAGGCACAAAAAGTGCTTTTAAAATAGAAACAAGGGAACATGCAGAGAACCTCAGTATCTAATTTAATTAATGATTGAGAATGCAAAGGCTCCAACTGGTGAAACATTAGCAGCAGCCATGAATTTCACTGTAGTTCTGTATAACAAGTAATCTTACCTGAGTGATTCTCAAAAAAATGTCAACACATCGATTGTATTTTTCATCTGATCCTGTCAATGCTGAGATGACAGGCCCTGCAGGATGCAGTGAGAGATCAATGATGAAAAACAGCTGTTTAGTCTTTTCACAACCAAAACCTACAAGACCAGGTAAATATGAAATTTTTTCTGAGATTCATGCTTCTTTATATCCAACAAATGCTAATGTCACATAACCCCTTTCATATACATAAGTTCACAAGGGTATGTCTTCCTCACTTACAAGGCATCTGACCCCAGGTCAATCGTCTCACCAAGGTTTAACTTCAAACCTGGTCCCAAATACACTGTTCTTTCAAGTGCTCTCTGGTCACATAGCTAGTTATTTACAACAGCTACATCCAGCCTTCCACAAAGGAGACTTAATTTTGTCCCCCAATTATGCAAAGCACTTAAACCTTACAAAAAATTTACTACAATTCAGAAGTCAAAAAGAACAATAAGGAGCTCAAGCAAAGAGTGATAAATTCATACTCAAAGGTTACAAAAGCATGTTAGCATTGTACAGTTGGGAGCTGACTTCCATAAATGTGTCTCCAAAGACTGCCTTAAACTGACATTTCAATCAGATCAGTTAAGTTCTTGCAAAGGAATTTCAATGCTTGGCTATGACCAAGAACAGCACACCTAATCCTCAACCAGATTCAACTATAATTAATTATCAAATACATTAAAGTGAAAACAAGTTAATATGGGAGGATGGGAATTTATATAGTTGTCATTTTATTATGTATTAAAATATTTAGTGTGTTTATCAAATATAGGGAAAATTTAAAGCAGAGGATTCTGACAATCTTTGCTTGTATTTTAATTTAAAAATAGAGAAATGTAGTTAATCTTTATAATGCTATGTGTAATCACAAATTGGGATGCAGATACCCATAAAATCAAAACAAAAATAGGATGGAATAGAGCTATACAAGTCTGTAATGTAACACAAGATCTCTAGGTTAAAGTACAGTTCGATATTTCCTTTGGGAATATAAAATGGCCCTGAATACCAGGGTGAATGTAAGGAACATGATAGGTTCCTAAAGCCATGTCATGCAGTCAGAATAAAGACGGTAGTATTTCTACAGTAAATTAATAGCCTCTCACGTGCACAGCACACTAATTTATTCCATGTGCTAAATACCAAATTCCAATTTTACGTGTTTCCATGTTACTAGAAATCCTTAAAAGAACCACAAGACTGAGCTAGATAGAACAAGCACCAAATATTCCCCACTACAGAACATACTACAACACCAGAAATTCATACCAGACACAATATAACTCTTTTCATTTACAGACAATTGTGTTTGTTGTCAGAACAAACACAAATATTTTTGCTGAGTCCATTATAATGGTGACATTTCAAAAACACGTTTAGCAGTTTCATTACTCCACAGATAGATTTGATAAACAAGCATAATGTATTACAGTTTTAGATTGAAATACATTAAGAATTTTATGCTAGTGTCAAACAAATCCAATTAGAAAACCAAAAGGCCTACCTAGAAACATGGCCACCAGTAAGAGTCAGAAAAGCAGCCTTCTAATTTCTAATATATATTGCATTTTATACCGTGACACTGCAGGCTCTGAGGGTCAGAATAATTAAGATCAACAGCAGCTGCAGTGCAACGTGAGAAGCACACAGCCACAGCTCTCACCAGTCCAGCCCAATTACCTGCAGCATTCCAACACCGGACAACTGACAACTACCATACTCCTCACCAAGTCATTAACTCCCACTGGCCTTCTGATAAATGTTAAAAAACAAACTAACCTCTCTAAGATGGACTACAAAGCTGACTGCACCTGCTGTGGGATGCAACAATGAGTCTCAGAGATGTGTGCCAGTCAAATCCTTATAGTTGTTGCTAACTATATGCTAGAGCTGAGTCCAAAGACAGAAATGAGACCATAATCAGGCACAAGCCCTCCTCCCGAAGCCCTCTATGCTCCATTTCTAAAAGCCAGTCTGACAAATTCACTAAATCCCATGTTTTTTTCCCTGGCCAAAAATTTACTGATCACTGACAAAATAAATTCTGTGGTCAACTACTGAGGACAATATCTAAGTTAATGCAATTAACTAAAGAACAAACAAGATCAAAGAGTATTTGAAAAAGATATTGCTTGCTTCAGGTTGCGTGTATTAAAAAAAGGGAACACATATTTTGTTTACTGCACAAGGGAGAAGACACAAACAATTAAGAGATTCAGACATTCCCTGTTTATATTTTTAAAATATTAGCTCCAAGACCAATGCCCTGTCAAAGATCCATTAAAACTCAGATTTATCTGAAAAATACCACTGAAGTATTGTATGGAACTTTCAAACTTCATGAAAGTGGAAAATTAAAATCTTATTTAATTTTTGTTAAATGAAAAATTGCTTTACAGAAATCCTGACTTTATAAAAAAACAATACTGTTAATAGGAACACCTTCATCTACATAAGCTTTCTAAACTACTGAAAATAATTTGGGTTTCAATTGTATTCTAACCTAGGTAAAAGCCATCACAATGAAATGTTGAAAACTCAAATATGGCATTTCCATCATAACAGCTGTACTCACTCTCTTCTTTATTTTGCCAACCAAGTTAGTCTGTATCATTTATTAAAGTTAGACTAACCATTCCAAATCTGTCACAAGTTGTTATAAACCTTTCTATACAAGACAAAGACACAGCGTTTCCTTGCAAACAAAAGCCATTTACTATGTCAAAGTTGATTCACTCATTAACATGAATAAGTCCCTACACGTAGAAAAAAAAGTATGTGCAAAATTTCAACTTGAACTTCTCCTCAAAATTTCTCTAAGCCTACCAAATGAGAAACTGCTAAGTGATAGTACACTGGGCAAGTTAGATATGTAACAATCTCGAGATCCTACCAAGTTACATATTCAATTTCAGTTTCCTTTTAAATGTAAAATACTAAGGATCTGCTGGCTAACAAGCTAACTTTTTTTATTCTGTTCCAGTAACCAGGCAACAGACAACTGTCCAACTGAGAATTATCTCTCTGAACAGCTGGCAATCAACACATGGGAGTTTTTGGTGGTTGGTCTCTTTTTTTTTTTTTTAAAACTAGCACAAGGATCAGTGATTACTTTACAAATCTACACAGCTCTAGATTCCACCTCTGAAATCTCTACTCACTATTTAGTAATTTCCTCAGGGCCATTATCCCTTAAGTTACTCACATAAGTAAATGTCTACAGCAGAATCTGAAAAATCTTAGACACATACTTATGTAGTCTACAAATAGCTAATGTCAACACTTCGGAAAAAAAAAATAGAAGCATCAAGAACAAAAATGAGATGCATTTATTGATGCACGACAAACCCCTTCAAGGAACCATGACAACAGACAGCTAATAACTAAAGCCATGCTCACTTCTAACTCCATTACTCTTTTCTCTTCCCTAGCTGAAAAAAACCCAGTATTTCACTTCAACATTATTTCAAGTGTTGATTTTTAAAAAATTCTTTTCCCTACTAGACTGTTATTTTTAAAAGTTATAAATTAACATGACAATCTCTTTATTATATAAAGGAAATAATAATGGTAAATCAAGCTTGATATATGATTCCTTTTTCCTTCCTAGCAGTTTATAAGAGTAATGAAGTTATAAGTTTATTAATTATAAATTCCTATAAAGTTATTACTAACACATTCAATGTGTTTGAAAGGTTTTTAGAAGTCAGAATAGGAGACTTTTCAGAAAGGCACTGGACACAAAGATGACCTAGACTATCTCACATAACGCATGACTGTTTTAAAAAAATCTGATATTTAAACAGAAAACATCTCAAATACAAGTCACAAGCACAACATAGCCACACAACATTTCACACACTCTCTACATAAGGTGAGAGAGGAAACTCACAACTTTTATATTCTTCCAACATTTATATCACTACTGATTAGAAATCTGCTATAAGAACAACACAGTTAATATATTGTTAAAAGCGGTAAAAACTTATCCCCATTTAATTACGCTTTTATTCATCTCTGTTCTTGATATGATCTAATTTCAGTACAAGTATGGCTTCATATTCCAATAAATTGAAAAACACTGACCAAGCTCAAATTCACTCAAGCACCAAGTTCAGACCAGGCAAGATCCTGTTGCAAAATAAACAACATGATGCGATGCAACAATTTTGTGCATGTGTGTGCATATGGGAGAGACTGGGGCAGGAACGCGGAGTGAGAGCGCGCGTGAGAGAAAGAAAGCAAGAGTGTGTGCCAGCGCTCGCAATGGAAAATATACATATGTCCCAAGGAGTTTTCAGTCCGGCGGTCACTATAATGCAGAATGGAGAAACAGATAAGACAATGACAGCTTCATACAACAGAAATAATTTTTTTTTATATTATTCAAAAAAACCCATACATTAAAATAGCTTCACAGAATAGCCACTTTGTTTATGCAGTTGGCTAAATCTGTATTCAAATTTTGGACCAAAACCTACTAGTCAATACACACTGTACTTCTCTACAGAAAGGATCAATACCATTTAGTATAAAAGTAGGGTATATTTTGACATTTTAATTTCATTTATGTTAATCTTGGTGGACAAGCCTGAACAGTAAATAATCAGGGATAATCTAGACACAATATTCAAAGTCAAATTGCAGGAGTCCAGACAATTAGAGAAAGTCAGCGGGTAACCTGAAAAGAGAACAATAAATAGTGTACTCAAAAAATAAGACTGCAGTGGACAGTAATATATTTTTATACTGCTTCCTATTTTGTAAACTAAAATGTACAGTGCAAAGCAGTTTTTCCTTTAATTTCCTTTAATTAGAGCTGCCATATAATTCTTCAGTAATTATGTCACCTTTTGACGCACAAAAATAATTCCAACAGAAATCAGTCTGCATACTGAAGTCCTATATCACAGAGGGAAAGAAAAAACACTATTAGATCATGGGAACTATTTGTAATTTCTGTGTTATAACCAACTTCCTCCTTTCCAAACAGGAACTTACTTTTCTAAAACTTTTTGGAAATACAGAAGAGTTTCACAGAAGCTTCAACACCAGAACATTGAATAGCAAAATATACATTAAACACATTTGTAATCACAAGCAGGGATAAGGACTAAGTAGCACCTATTAGGAAAACAGAATAATTGTTTAAGAAACTTTGTAAGAAAAATAAACTGTATCTTCATCTTAGCTCTTTCACAAGGTTTGTATTCCCTAATGCTATATAAGCAAGAGAGTCTGGAAGAAACCCAAAAGCCATCAGCTCAGGGAATGCTAGGACCTCCGAAAATTCCATGGGCTGGTGGTCAGACGCAAACAGAGAGACTAAGAAGAGTTAGCCATGCTGGAATCCATTTCCCATCCCTGTTCTATGCTTCAGCAGGTATCAGTCACCAGCTTCCTTAAAACTCTTTCTATATGACACAGCGTAGCTGCAAATTCAAGGCAGACTGTATGAAGTCAAACTGGAACTTCATTTGCACCTGTTAGCGTGAAAATGCTTGAGCCTCCCAGCTCTAATTATTTATATTATTGCAACTGATTTTAAGGGAAAATATGTCACAAATGTTTTTCTCATGTTATTCTAGCTTGCTAATTTTTACTTTTCAAAGGTTCTTCTGCTACTACTGTTTTATCTTTAAAATTTCCTACACACACACACACAAAAAAAAAAAGTAATTCTGATTTAATCAGAAAACAAAAGAACTATACTAGAGCACTGAACAAAAGATCTAATCTTTGGAGCGTCCTTTCCAAGTGAGTGTAAATAAACTGTAGTAAAATGAAAAGGCTTGTAATTTGGTATTTGGAATATTCTTCATAAACACCAATTTTCTGTAACATTCTTGCATATCTGATACCCCCTCATGTATAATGCAAAAAATCCATTTCATTTTCATCTATTGATAGTGAATTTAATTTACTATTGCAGCTCTTTACCCAGATTATGTTATTAATTCTGCAATCAGGCTCTTTAGAATGCTTTTATTTCTTCCTAGAGTTTTCACAATTCCACATTGATTTTTTCCACCCTAACATACCTTTCAAAACAAAGGATCATTTTTCCGAGTTTTTTTTTAAAAAAAGTAAACAAGGCCTCAAAGGAAACGAGTATCCTTCATAAGCTGTAACTTTCAACAGGAAAAAAAAAATCTACATGCATCACTTCAACCTCTGACATTTAAGTATTACAAACTACATTCATTAAGGAGATGTAAAACAGGTGCATAAAAATTTCCACATTAACAATCATCTTTGTAAATAGATCAAAATCTCTTCATTAATAAAATATTATCTACTTCTGCCTGACAATAAAGTTAGAGGGCAGGGATGCTAAATGCTCCAATGTTAGTGTTCTGTTTACATCCATACCAACTGCCTCCACTATTTTGCAGAATTCAGTCATCTTTTTAAAGTAGATCAAACGCAAAGCAGCTCTTATTTTTCCAACAGAGAAAAAGTCAGTAACAGCTGACTCAATTCCAACAGCTCAGCTCAATTCCAAATCACCAGTTACTCTTCAAACCAACAAAATCAAAACACAGAAGTGTCAGCTATGTTATTATTTTGCATCAGTTTTTTAAAAGTCCTCTAGAACAAAGTTCAATTAAAGAATACTAATTTGTTCATATTAGGGAAAAAATTATTAATCAACTACAGAAGTTAAATCTTGTCTATCATTATATGTAAGATTCCATTTTCAGAAATCATATAAAGGAGAAATGCCAGTTCAGGTGTTTATTATTGTAACACTCAAATACTAAAAAAAACTTCTTTCTTGTGCATTAATACAGCTAATATAAAATGCTAATTTCTTTACTCATCTAAAGCACTTTACTTTTATAATAGAGTGTTCTTCCACCACCATGATAAACATAATATAAAGAATATCTAAAAAGCAGCACTTGTCCTCTTTACTTCACTCCAGAGCCAGTGAACAAAGCAGTGAAGAAGAAAGAAGGTACATAATGGATTTAAAGTAAATGGCCCATTCTTTACTAAGCGGCCTCTTATTTTTACTCATTCTACCTTATTTGTCATTCTAATGTCTGGAAACTTCAAACGAACAATTATTTTTACACCACCTGCCACAGGGGTTTCTTAAAGCTAGATTTTTTTTTTTAATAAAAAATAAAGCAATCACTGTTAATTAAAATAACCTTTCACAGAAACATTGTAAACATCTTTAAACTTGTTTTAAGCAGTTAGTGCCCAGCACGGTCCATTCCATACACCGAAACAGACAGAACATTTATATTCACTGTTGCACTTCATAACATACTTTTGTGAGACATAATGCTTCCTGCTGCACTGGAAGCCTAGTTGTCAATATATGAAACACACTGACATGTACATATGTCCCTTGGGACTTGAAAATAAAGAATTGGCTAATTTTTCACCTACCTGGGTAAAAATCTTTGGATTTAGACAACTTGATGGTGGCCCCAGTCTCTTTCTGCAACTGAACAATTGTCTGTCCTCCCTTCCCAATTATAGATCCAGCAGCATAACTAGGTATGAGGACCTTTAGAAAATACTGGCCATCCTCTGAAAAATTGAGATATGCATGGTTAATATGGCTTATAAATTCTCATTTTTTCTCCCCAGACCCACAAATAAACAAAAGGTTACGTCTTTAAACTCCTCCACTAATTCATGCATTTACATCTAACCAGTTGCGTCATTCTACAAGACATGTTTAGACTGTGCCTTTGACATTTTAAAATATCTACATTTATTCTAAGCAAAATAAAGAACACACATAGGTTCCTTAATTCAGTAAAAGAATGAGAATAAAATTCATATTATATTTCAAAGATTGATTTTTTCCAGTGGTAACCACAGCATGCAGAAATGATCAGACCCCTTAAAAAAAAAAAGCCCTGCACGAGAACGTGGCTACTGACAACTACAACCTTCCTTGAAAATGCTGCAAAAGAAATGACAAAACCAAAAAGGAACGAATTGTAAATTCTAATGAGCTATTTGTTTGTCATTAGCAAACACATGAGAACAGCAATTAGCTATTGCCTGTATTCTTCTTAAGTGAGCAAAACGACTACTCTGCTACCAAATAACCCACCCAAAATGTGGGGTTTTATTCCAAGCATTTCAGCCACTGCCAAGAAAACAACTCAACATGGTGCGGATGGAATCACTTGCCTAAGTAATCCTGATGTATTCCTTTAGCACTTCTTAAGAGATAATGATCTCTTTTAAGCTCATTAATTAAAGGACACTAAGAAGAATTTTTCCCAGTTGATCAAAACCCTAAGTCACTTATTTTAAATACACTTAAAAGGTGACAACATAGACAATGCCAGTCCTCTACCCACCACTAGCGTTAAAGCACACAATCGAAACAGGAAAAAATATATAGAATGAATGGAGGGGAGAAAAAAAAAGGATTCCCAGTCTGATTTGGAAACTGCACAATTGTCAGTGCCCTCACCACACTGCTAAATCCAGCTACACTGAAGTCTGAGGACCTTTCTGTAACTGGTTCTGAAGAAGTGCAAGGCAATAAGGGTACGCTGGTTTCCCAGACTTGGGCTACCCTCAGTAATTAAGGCAAGATCCCACTGGCATGGATATTAAAATATCATGAAACCTGCTTCATAAAGCTGTAGGGTTTTTTTTACCCCTAAGCAGAGGTAACGATCTCAGTTCACCTTACTTCTCTTCTCTGAGACTATAAGCGTCTCAAGAAGTGCCTGTGTGCGACAGTGGTGCCCACCCGTATTACCACAGCTGGGGAACCATGCATTATGTACAGTCGGAGCGCTGCTCTCAACATGGGGCAAATAAATTCACCTCTGCCTCTGTGCATTGTTATGACGACTCCAGTGCAAATGGATAAAGGAGATGCTGGTCCCGTTATAACTCATCTCCTCCAGGAAGAGCAGGATGTTAACTAGAGAGTCCCCGCAGCCGAGGGGCGACTCCCCCTGCCACCAGCCAGCCCTCGCCCCCGGCTCGGCACTGCAAACACACGCCGTGTACGCGCTGACAATGGAAGTGAGGCCAAGGAGGAGGAAAACGCACGACAAGGCTGAAATTCAACTTGCGACCCCGAAGATGTGGAAGGAGGGAAGAGCGTTTACCGTCTCCCTCCAGCTGCCCTTTATTTTCGCCCATCGTTAAAGGGGCGAGGGAGATAGCTGTGCTGCGGGAGTCCCTAGTGCTCCCTCCTCGCCTCCGTAGGGTCACGGCTGTGCAGCCCCAGCGTGGATATTAAATAAAAAGACTGGTAGATGCTGAAAACCGACGCCATTTTGATGAATGATAACATTAGAGAAATGGGAATCTTTTGGAGGGGGGCGAAGGAGAGGCGGGCGGGCAGGCAGGTAGGAAAGCGAAGAGGTGGGTGGGTTGGGGGGGGGAGGGAGGTGACAGAGGATATACCCACCGCCCGTGTTGGTCCTTTTGGTGCTGCCGGCTTCAGGGGGGGCTTCAAGCGGTCTTTTCCGGGAGTCCGGCGGGTCCAGGTCTATGGGAACCCCGGTGTGGGTCCCGTTCTGCTGGATGGGAGCTGCCGCCATCATGTTTGCTGCTGCTCGGAGGAGAATAGTCTCTTCCCTTCTGTGGTGGGGGGGCAGGGAGGGAAGGGGGGAGGAGGAGGAGGAGGAGGAGAAGGAGGAAGGGGGAGGAGGAGGAGGGGAGGGGGCTCGTCCCGTTCTCTTGTCCTTTTCGAAAATGTAGAGCTAAGATCGGGATTGTCGAGGATGCTGCGCGCCTTGTTTATCTGGCACCCGGGGGGAGGGAAGGGAAAGGAGGGAGGGAAGCGGGCAGGACTGGGCTGGAGGAGCAGCTGCAGTGCAGTGTCAGGAGGAGATGAGGAGAAGGGAAACAGGGGAACAAGGGGGGCGAGAGGGAAGAGAATGGGGGAGAGGAGAGGAGGAGGGGAAGGAGTGAAAAGAGTGAGACGGGAGGAGGAGAGGACAGAGTAAGTGGGAGAGGAGAGGAGGGGAGAGAGTGAGTGGGAGAGGAGGGGAGAGAGAACGAGTGAGACTGAATCGGCGGGAAGGGAGGGAGGGAGGGAAGGAAGGAGGGAGGGTGAGAAGGAGGGAGCGAGCGGTGTAAATGGTGGGCGAGGGAGAGAGTGGGAGATGATTCACGCTGTTTCTGAGCCCCCTTCCGCCCCTGCCCGCCCTAGTGCCGCGCCTGACGCTGCGGCTCAGCTGCCCGCCGCTCCCTCACTGTCGGGCACGGAGGTGGAGAGGGGGATCGCTGCCGCTATGGTGCGGCGCTGCTCCGCTCTTGCCCCAACACCGGGGGCGGCTGGTTGGCCGGGGGTTGGGGTCACCACCCTCTGCTGCACCGCAGAAACCCGAAAGGCAGGAGAGGTTAGAACCGTGGGAGGGGGTGGAAGGACGGGGGTGTCCGAGGGCAGGCGGGTGGGGAAGGGGGGGCGATAGAGGGGGGTGTATATGTATGTGTGTGTGCGATAAAAAGAAGGGCGGGGCTTTCTGTGAAGACAGGCGGGAGATCCGACCAATGGGAACAAAAGAGAGCGAGGCTGGGATTGGAGCTCATCGCCAATTCCAGGACGCGAGTGGAGGAGCCGCTGTGTGCTTTAACCTCTGCGGCGGGGGCGGCGGCGGGGTGGGTGTGTGTGGGGGCTGGCTCCTGCCCTGGGAGGGTCCCCGCCGTGATGCGGCGTCACCTGGGTTACACGCTGCGCCTCGCAGGCCCGCAGCTGCGTGGGAGGACGGCCGAGATTGCTCGTGGAGGCGGCGGGATAGCGGTGACACGTCCTCGCCGGGGCTGGCTGCACCACTTGCGCGACGCGACACGGCCGGTGTGGCCGCAGCCCTCCGTCCATCCGTTCGCCCGTCCATCCCCGCCGGCCGCCGCGGGGGACGGGCGGGGGACAGCGCTGCCGCTCCGCGCCGGGAGCCTCCGACGCGCCGGGCTGCATCGCGCAGGCTTGTAGAGGAAATAATAAAGATATTATTGTTATGCTGTGACAGCCGGTCTAGCTGGAGCTGTGCGACACAGAGCCGCGTTGCTTACCTAAGTATTTCATAGAGAAATCAAAGATGTTTTGCTCCGGTGAAGGTTATTTCTGCGTACAAATCTGAAATTATTCAGGTGGAAGCTTAAAACGTTTTAAGATGTGGGGGAAGGGGGAGGCAGGGCTCGGGGGATTGTCTGCGCACCAGAAAAGCATGCTATTTATTGACTCGTTGAATTGCCTTTGAAGAAATTTTTCAAACCGCTGTAACCGTGGAGGCAGTGGTCAGTACTGGAGCATCAACTCTGTACAAAATTTAGGCACATGTGTTTATTGCGTTACACCATGCTCTGTGCTAAATTCGTATTGCTACGTGTGTGTGCAGCGTGGCTGCTGACTCGATTCCTCCTAATGCGCGAGCTGAAAACCTGGCTGTTTGTGGATGACATCCAATTTCCATTCTGAGCTCTCTGGGAGATAGCCTTAGTTTTAGTAATCACTTACCATAAATACTGCCCCAAACAATTTTTAGTACTTAAAATGCAGATTTCGTGTATAATATATCGTATAGCTCATCACCTCTGCTTAAAAATTACAAGACAGGTATGTAATTCATTATAGGATATTAAACTGTGTACGTTAACATCTAAACAGGCTCCTGCCCAAATACATTCACAAATTAAGAACTCAATCAAGCACCGTACATGGGAAACTTTCAATGAATTCTTTGGGAATTGTGTCCAAGGAATGTGATATCCAGCTTCCTCGCCAGCAGATGAAATAGATGCAGCTGATTCAGTAACAATTTGATAACATATATGGTCAGAAAAATGATTGTATAAATAGGGAACCTTCTTACTCATCAGGTACCCTTTGTATCTAAGATACTCTGACTCATAATTGCTTAGTTTACTGACTGAAATAAAATTTTAGGCTTCTGTTACCTTGACAGTTGCTGACACAATTACGGTACAGCAAACTGGGGACTGGTTCTAGCTCTTGCATTTTCTTTACTAAGTTCCAGGTGAAAAAATTTATTAGTATTTGAGTCAGAAAGAGCACCGCACGACTTGTAAATCTCAGGTCCAGTTTGTAGGGTCATCAGTCCTAAAAGGCCTCTTTTTATTTGTGAACTAAGCAAATGACTTACAGAAAATTATGAAGGCAAAAATAAAACCCACGATGTTTGAATTAAGCCATCTTGAGTCAATTTCCGCAGTGGAACTGGATAAATTATAACACTGCTCTCTTTATGTCACTGAATATGTCCCATTCATCTGAAGCAACATTGAATCAAATAATTCTCTGATTTTTAGACCACATCTGTTTTACTGTGCCCCCTGCACCAATTTTAATTATGTGACAGATCTGATTGGATTGAGCACCTGCAAGTCCTCCCTTTGGGACCTCCAATTAGCTTATAAAACATTTACTTGATTGCATTCTTCAAACAAAAGTATTGTTTCATGCTAACAGCAGGAATATTAAAGTGTAGAATGAAAAAGGTTTTAACATGATAAGCAGCGTGTATGTTGTTTGTGTATCTAGCTTCCATAAGCTTAGAGGAAAAAATAGTAATCCTGAAACCTAATTTCCTCAGACTCAGCAGATGTCTGTCCTGCCTTAGCCTGTTTCTTTACTAACAGCTGCTTCACAAGTGCCTCCCCTAGTCTCTACAGAATGCCTTTTGTTTAATATTTCCCCTCTACTTTATCTCCCATCCCACTTAGACAAGCTTTTTTAAGTTTTCTGGTACTTTATGTAGGTATTTTGTAGATTATTAGACAGGTTCATCTTTGAAGAAGTTAGCTAAAACTATATAACTAGCCTCTCAGCTAGCATCTCAGTAACAGTTCTACTTAACTAAGCAAATAGCTGTATGTAACAAACATTTCAACAAATATTGATTTAATATTAGGAAAACTATTAATTATTACAGATATGCTTCAGAATACACTTTTTTCTCCTTATTTGACTGCTTAGAGCAGTGATACTGGAGGTCTAGGGAGGAATATCACACAAAGTGCAGCCCTCTAGTGGCAGAGGTCACGGGGAGTTTAAAGTAAACTGGGTCTTTGTTATGGGTGGGGGCAATGAAAGAAACGGCTTTTAGCAAAATGCGCAGGCAACTGTCCTGCGTCGTTCATGGTCTGAAGCACAAGCAAAAATAGTTGTGGAGGCCTGTAATGCAACCTTACCCTCACTCTGTTGTAATATCTACACAGAAAGTACCGATGGAAAATATTAAAAGGTCTGAGTTTTCCTCTATTTCCAAATCTGTAATCTGTTGTTCATCTTTTCTATTTCCAGCCAGCAGATTGGCGTACCTGACCAGATGCTTTCCAGGCAACTGTGGGGTCTTGATTCCTTCAATCATGTCCTGCCAGATGAGGTATTCTATAACTTCAGTAAGAGTATGTTCAGTGATGACATGGAGTACAAATTCAATTTAACAGCTTTATTTCTAAAATCACTCTCGATTGGTGGAGGTGTGGATGGTAGCATTCAAATTAATCTCCCCCACGGACATAAGAGCTATGCTTAGAAATAAAAGGGATTAGGAAGAAGGATAAACTAAAGCAATTAAACATATATATTAACAAATAGAAATCTGCATAATAATTGAGGTGGAGTTCTAGTAATCTGATAAGGTCCACTTTGTGGAACAAGACCCAATCTCCTGTTTCTTATGGAGGTGATGTATAGTTCTCTTCTGGCTAACAGAATGAACACTTCAATTTTCCCCTTATATAACAAAGCCCAATAATCATTTGATAAAAATGATACCTCTTAAACATCCTGGCTAGGTAAAAGAAAACAGATTGTGTCTTTGTCCAAAATGGTGCTACTACAATTGCCAGTTTTTCATTACTGAATGATTGCTGTGATTCCTAGTAAACTTTGGCTTCACCAAAATTACAGTTAGTGACGAAATCTTTCAAGTTTTTAATTTCCATCTCATGTTTATGAAATTTCTTTCCTCTGACAATCTATCAATTAAACTGGTATTGTCATTGAGTAAACTATCTAATTGTTGCTTGTTTAAATACTGCAGAATTTGTTCACCAGTAAATGTTTTAATTTTCAGTGAAACTTCTGCAAGATTCCAACAATATTAATCTGAGGAAAATCAAATCCAGGGTTTGGGAAAAAAGCTAAACACATATTAAACAGAAAGTGACCTGATTATCTATTTTCCCCCATTTGTATTACTTTTATTATCTATATTATATGCACTGCCTAGCTGAAAGCCAAGTGTTAATAGTTGTACTCCTCACTGAAAAGAGCATAGACAACTGCTAAACCTCTTCATGTTGTAGACCGTTGCTGTGTAGTAGCTTTCTTTTTCCAAGAAATTGAGGATGACGATTTAAAATCAGTAATAATTTGACCACACTATTTGTCATAACATAAATATGTTGGCCAAAATTCTTTTTCTGGTGATTGAAGGCGAAAGTGTTTGTAGGAAATCAGCACCCATTTCTGCTCTCTCAGCAGAGGGATCACCTGTCTCCTTCTATTCCCACAAAGTTCATTAAAATTTACAGTACTTTTTTGACTTTTCTTCATGAATACTGAACTGAATTGATCCCAGTTCTTCATTGCTGAATCTGTAGGTCAGATTTACAAGGGGTTACCTAAGGATGTATCCAGATCTCAATGTAAAAAAACAAGTTAGCCTCAGGACAGGATAATTTTTCATCCCTCACAGGGAATTGACTGTGTGGATCTGGGTATCTGAAACTCCAGTGGCTGAACACTTACCCCAAAAAGTCATCTCCATGGTGATCTTTCTGCACAGTAATCTAAAGACCTTTTCTTTCTCAGAATGAAAGAAAATGAAGACTTGATTTCAATTGCCTTCCAAAAATAGTAGTATCTTCTGTTTTCTTTGGGTCATTGCTTTTGTTTGTTTTGCTTTTTCTCCTTTTTTGGAGGGAGGATTTTTTGGAATTTGTGTGTGTGTATGCGTGTGTGTGTGTTATTTTGTTTTTACTAGAAAAACAGATATTCAAGGTTTAAAATGGGTACAGTCTAGGCGTAAATTCACTGTAATGAAACAATGTAACATCAATATAGAAGCATCTCCTTGTGTAGCTTCATCAGTTTACAGTGTTACTGATTGTGTACCTCTTGTCACTATCTTACAAAAGGACAATTACAATTGGTAAAGCATCTCTTCTACAAATTGAATATCACTCCAGATGCTTCTGACTGTATTCCTTTAACAGTATGGTCAAAAGGGTATTTTTCAAGGAATCAGCATACCTGTTTCCAATCACTGTTATTATAATTGCTCTAATAATACTATTTTATATGTCATTTTGCCCACTCACCACCAAGTGTCTTATTTGTTCGACATTTTGGAACTTTAAAATAAATGAAGTATGGAAAAAAGATACATTCACATAAAAATTAGTTTCTTTGATTCTGTTGTCAAACCTGATTCCCTTCTTTGAATAATGTAGTCTTACAATATAGGACCTCAATCAGGATTGTTTTGGAATTTTGCTATAGTTCAGCTCACAAATAAGAGTTATTTCAGTGGAGAAGATCAGAAATCTTTCTGGAAAAGGAGTACAAGGAGGAAAAGTAAACATGTTGCACAATGGACAAAGGAAAAATAAGAAAAAGACAATAAAGACAAGGTGCTGATTTTTCTGTGGTAATCATGATTTATATTAAATTACATAGCAAAATTTGAGTTGCTCTGATCATTTTGCTCACTGATAAAATGTATACTACCTGAGATCATTAAAGACAACTATATCCTAGTAAAAATATACCAGTAAACTCTCCTACTGTTAACCACCAAGGAACCTCATTTTTTCTTGTTTAATTTATAATCAATTTTCCAAATAATAAACTCTTCCAGCAAAAGTAACTTTTATAATATTATTATAATGGTAGAATTTTTGCTAATGGAAAAGTAAGAAAAGTAATATTATTGAAAAAATCATAGTCCCTAGTAGAGATCTAGAGATCTTTAAAAATACTTTTAAAATGCTTACTATATCAAAACGCATATGCCAGTAGATTACAAATTAATTTTCAGCACAGTAAGATTTTAGGAAATAGTTGTTACCTTTAAGAATATCAAATCACAATGGGATGTTTAACTGATTCTTCCCTAGAGTTTAGCAAATATGTTAGGATTTGTTCTTCAAGAAATTATTTCACTTCACCAACAGAAATTGATGATTCCACTTACATTTCTACCCGCTTGAAATTTATTCCTAAAAAATACCCCTGAATTGGAAAATCTCTTAGTGGGGGAGGGTAAACAGCTAAAACTTACTGCCAGGATAAATTGGCCAGAATGATTTGGCACATATCCTGAGTTTGCCATGAAAACACGTATCTGTGTGTCAGCTGCACACAAAGGCTATCTGGCCCTAGAAAAAGCATGGGGATTAGGCATAATGCTGCCTATTTCAGACAAAGGGTATTCCTTAGTGCAGTGAGGTTAAAACAGACAGCTCATCAGTAGTACAAGTCTATCTGAATTATTTAGTTACCATTTTGAGCCAGAAGGAAATAGTGGCAGATTATTAATGACTTGTGGGTTTTATTCATCTTGTTATTTTGTTTCAGTGAAAAGTAGCACTGGAAATGCAAAAAGGTACCGAAATATGAGATCATTTTTACTTTAATCATTTACAACATACAGAATTTTAACACTAGTTCCAAAATATTACTTATTTTTATTTACATTTCAGTAAGACTTATGAAGTTGCTATTTATGTTTGTGAGTGTTTGTATGACCAAAATGAAAGGGACAACTCACATGCTCAGAAAATAGAAATCCATGGATCTACTGGATGAAAACAATTCTATTGATTTCGAGGGAGATTAAGTCATTCAAAATGACAAAAATACTTCAGGAAAAAAATAGTGGAGAGAGTAAGGAAACTATATAAAAGATATTAACATAATCTGAAACGCATTCTTGCAATAAAAGAGATTCTTGTCATAATCCGGTGACAGGCAATTTAAAATAACTTTGCATAGAAATATTTAGGGATATGTAATAGGAATATGTATAAAGAATATTTAGGAACATATAATTTATAATTTTTAATAAATTATAGAGAAAAAAATTAACAGCTGGTATATAATTTAAAATTTAGCAGTTACAAAATTGAAAACTGAGGATGCACTTTCCAATAATTAAAAATAACAAGTTAAAGTGAAAATCTTTACATAGTCATGCTTTATGTAGGCAAAAAAAACAGACCTAAACATGATGATATAGAAATTTATACATTACGTACATAAAAGAAGCCTGATTATTTTTCCTGCAAATTTTTTAGTGGATTTTTTTTGTAATATTTTAACCAAGTAAGAAGACTCCTGTTTCAAAACTTTTAAATGTTTGTACTTTTCATTCTTATTTTCATTTACAGCTTTAAGCTATTTC
Organism: Manacus candei; assembly: GCF_025592945.1. NCBI lineage: Eukaryota > Metazoa > Chordata > Aves > Passeriformes > Pipridae > Manacus > Manacus candei. The sequence continues at coordinate 16,533,252 of NW_026138115.1, read as the reverse complement.
CTCTACAGAAGAAAAAAATCATATGTTGAAACAGTAAAAATAAAATTACTGCAGAACTGAGTCATTGCAAGTGAGAGGAATACCCACAAAAAAAACTTACCAAATCACAAAAAAACCACCCAGAAACAAGATCATTGTGCATTAGAAACAATACTTTCAGATTCATCATGGCTCACAACAAAGGTATTTATAAGTGGACCTCCTACCTCTGTCACATGCTGTCATTGCTTTGGATTGACTGCTGTTAGATCCCCGTAATCCCAAACCCTGGGATCTTGTCCTACATATCTCCCCCACTTGTTAGGCATGTCAGTAACTATTTAAAATGGAAATGAACTCTAATCTTTGTATGTGTTAATAGCAAAGGGTTTTAATCTCCTAAACCCCATATTTACCAAGATATTTTGGGTTTTTGTAATAAAGGTTATAAAAAGATGTATTCAGTCATATAGCTTGTATTTACTAGTTTAACCACTTGGTTAATGCTTGGCATTTCTTAACAGAGTGTCATGACAATATTATGGAACATGTTCATGGATGATGAGAAGAATTGACTTGTGAGGTTATGTTGTTATGTAAATGTTATGCAGAGATTAAAACTCAAATGTTGTCCAATTAAGAAAATGTTCATTGAAACTATCATATCCCATTCCACATGAAAACTCTTTGATGCCAACAGATTAAAATTAATGTACTTCATTTGAAGGGGGTAAGAAAAAATCACCAGTATAGTTGACTTCTAGTCCTCACTTGCAGTTCCTTGTACCCAGTACAAATCTTGCATCATGTAGGATCTTTGTGAAAACCACTCCTATTTTCATATTATGATTGTTATTAATAAATATTTGCATTGTCCAACTGCTCCTTGGAACTTGGGTCCGTGGTCACTTCCCTAGGAAGCCTGTTCCACTGAATGATCACCCTCTCAGTGAAGAACCTTTTCTTAATGTCTAGTTTGAGGTTCCCCTGATGGAGCTTCATTCCATTTCCTCATGTCACCAGAGAGAGCAGATCAGCACCTTCCCCTCTACTGGTCCTCTTGAGGAAGTTGAAGACTGCAAAGAGGTCTTCAAGCTCCAATAAACCAAGTGACCTTGGCTGTTTCTCCTTGCATTTCATCATCTTGGTCAACCTTCTCGGAACATGTTCTAATAGTTTGATGTCCTTCTTTCATTGAGGATAATAATATAAAAGCAAAATCACTAGAGCAATTTGTACAGTGCCATGATATGATAAGGATGTTTTTTTCTTAAAATCTTAGTGGAGCAGGTAACTCCACTTGGATAGACCCTAATCCCTAGCATAATTTCACTGACATCAGTAGAGTGTCATTAGGGAAATGGATCTTCCACTTATGGAAATGTGTTTTAAATTTATAAAAAAATTTAAATTTAGTCTAGTAAAAGTAGTTTCAACACATTCCAGTCTACTTTATTGATTTCAAGCTTACTCCAAGAACTAAAGGTGATGTGATGAATATGTGAGCCAACTGAATCAGTAAAAAATCCCAATTTTAATATCTGTCATCCAGTGTGGCAGATTATTTCCCAAGTTCAGACAACTAATTGGTAAACTAAGAATGCATTACACATAAGAAAGTGTGCACAACAGATGATATTCTTTTATTAGAACATTATAGTTTTAATCTAACATCATACACAATCAGTAAAGCTAAATTCTTAATGCAAAACATGCAAGAGTTAAAATGCTTAAAGTGAAAATATCTTGGCTTAGTTGCATATATTTTTCATTTTAAAGTAAATGCTTTAACAGAAATAGGACTATAAAAAACTGTACTTTAAAGTTTAGCTAAGTGTAAATAACAATAGAATTGTATTTTCAGCATACTGTTTAATGTAAACTCTCCCTGCCCCTCCCCTCAAATTATGTGATTGTGCTCTTTTAAGAATTTAACATTTTACGAAGGTGAAATATTTGGTACGACTTTTAACAATTTAAGAAAAACCACAAAAGGTGATCATTCTAGAAAACGGATGTTAAGCTTTTTTCCAGTTTTTAGTGTCTAGCTGTACTACTGATAATTTAGGCAGTAACCACATGAAGTTCAGCCAAATTCAAAGACATTATTCTGTATCAATGCCTAAAAGATATTGTTCAGTTGTGCAAATACCCATTCACCTGAGTAGTTTTTATTCACATAGATTTTTGTGTTCAACACAATTTTTACAAGCATTCAAAACAGTGTGCTGCAAAAAGAGTATCTTCTCTCTTGTTTTTGCAAAATTTTCTACACAGAAAAATATTCCAAAGAAAGTATCCAAAATTGATTATTATGCACAGCAATAAATGTCTGTAAAATATTTTGGTGTCTGTGTTCCTATTTCTACAGAAACATACATTATTGTTAATCAGTATAATCTGAAATTCCATGTTTCTTGAAATACTGGTTTGTTGACCAGATCTCTTATACTTAGATCAATATAATTTTGCAAATGTATAGAAAATACTGATACCTCAAACTTTTGTATATGTCAGCTCAGGCTGAAAATATTGTGTTAACTATCTTTTGGACTGTGTGGATAAATTATTCATCATTACATTGTCTTACTGTAGAGTCACTGGATTGCACTATCTCCAAAGATTATGCGTTACGTAAAAATGGTTGAAAGCCATTTCTCTCATCATTACAATGTCACATTAGTGAAAGAAGACAGTCAGCATTTCATGAACATTTTATTTCATTAGAGCCTCTAAGATTTCCTAGGAGAATAAGTCACATAATCAAACAAAAATGCTTGGTGTGATCAATTCTGCAACACTGCATTACATTCTCTGGGAAGTCGTTTCTGAAAGAATTAACTGTGTTCATGTTATTCAGTGTCATCTACATACCTCAGTAAAACATATGATGACAGCAGGCATTGGTCATGGAAGTTTGAACTTTTTTTTAATGTGATTGTTTTCAATATTCAGTTTGATTAAATGAACATTTTGTGTATATCTAGTCATCTGAGAATGAAGTTGAAAATTGTAATTATGAAAATAGATAAATATTTCACCCGTATTTGGTGAATTTCAAAGTTTTGTTCATATCTAAGATTTGAATTTATTTAAATGTTCAAAAACTTTAAAATAAAAGAAAAATAGATTATGTATGTGCATATATATGTGTTCATACCTGTGTACACACAAATAAAGCACATGCATATGAATGAGGTATATACCTTGTGTTTATGTGTATATAGGTGTATATATATGTTTATTCATTATTCATACATAAAATCCCACAGCAATTTTGAGCCCTCTAGTGGTAAGAAACCTCTCAGTTAAGAAACCATTAATCAAATTCTAAATATATCCACTTAACAGACAAGTGTCTAAATTCTACAACACTATTATGCCTTCATATACGTTCAGGATAGCTTCTTGCAGTTGGTGTGGATCTGTAGATACAACTGTTAATAACAACACAGATCTGCAAATTAAGTTATTGTTTCCAGCGCAGTAACTTTTCTTCCCTTCCTCTGTTGAAAATAGAGCTATTCTGTATTCTTTTGACACACTGTTGATAATTTGTGATCTTTAAAAAACAACAATCTCTTGACACAAATACTGTCAAATAAATGAGAAATGTTTTCTAACAGAGCATCCTCATTCTCAGCCTCACATTATATACTTACACAAGTAATTACAGGGGAAAGGAGAAGAAAAATCTACATTTCATATTGGGAGAGGTTTCATGATATATAACTTCAGCCATCTAAAAGCTAGGTTTTTAGGCTAAGCTGGTTGTTTGCACTCACCTTGCTGTCGCTGGAGGCAAACAGGTTGTTTTAGATTGAGTTGTCTCGTAAAGGTGTCTGGGAAAGAGCTGTGAGATAGGTGAAACATTTATGGATCCAAGTGTCTCTCCATTTCTCAAGGATACCTAGCTAACTAAATTGGAATTAATGTTTTCTTTATAAGATCGAAAAAAATATATTAAAAGCCTGGATTTGAACAAGATTAAATAACACAATAATAAATACTATTATTTAAAGCAATATTTATAACATGTAATGCATATCAGAATATAAGGTATAACAAAATACTATTGCATATGTATATTACAATAAGATATTAATAAATAAACAACATAAATGTCAGACAGGATAATTTACTACATAGGGAAATCATTCCACAAGATCACTATACTTTGAAGAAATCCCTGAATAAGATTCAGAAGTGCTTTCTTTCTGGTGCAGGATGGGTTTGATGGGCTCCAGAGATCACACTTGCTCTAATTTTACTCCAGATTTAAACATTTGGTCTGGACGACCATCTGTACCTGAGATCTTATGAATTCTGCAGGTGACCTATTTCTTCAAAGATTAATACTTTAATCGGAATCTTGTCCCTGCAGGAACAAGGAAGCTTACCCAGTGTGGAAAGATTTCCCTTTTCACAGGGAAATCTCACCAGGAGAGCTATAGTATTCATTCCCTCCATCCAGAGTCCTATAATAATGAAACTTGTTGACTCTCAAGAATGGTGACAGTTTAACTGACACGGACTTTTAACAGAGATGAATATCAGTGTTTCTGGAATTATTTCATTAAAAACACAGTATATTAATTTATGAATGTAATTGGTTATGTGACAAGAGCTTAGGACAAGAAAATTACAGAGGTCATAAGCGGTTAATTCTCATTTTTAAAAATAAAGAAACAATTTTGCTTCTGGTGTATTAAAGTAATTTAAATATACTGTTATTCAATTGCCTGCTTGTTTATTTTTGGTATCTATCAAAGTTCCATACACACATGATAGAGAAATGAACTCCTAAAAAGGAAATTTTTCATTGGATGTATGCAAAATTTGAATTGGTTGGGTTTTTTTACAAATTTATCTAGGTAAATCATGCAAGAGGGAACGTAATTTTTTATGAGTGGTAACGGTCCACCTCAGGCAAGTAGTGTGGCGTAAGGTTGGAATATAGTTCCTGCATGCAGGAGTATGATTATCACAAAAACAGGAGTAGGGTTATGCCTTGTAGAGGAAAACACTGGTGACTTCAAAACAGCGAAAAAAATTACAGAATCACAGAATGGGTAAGGTTGGAAGGGACCACAGTGTCATCTGGTCCTACCTCCCTGCTCAAGCAGGCTCATCATAGAGCACATGGCACAGGAGTATGTCCAGACAATTCTTGAATACCTCCAGTCAGGGAGACTCTATAACCCCTCTGGGCAAGCTGTTCTAGGACTCAGTCATCCACACAGTGCAAAGCTCTTCTCATATTCAGGTGGAACTTCCTGTACATCAGTTTCTGCCTATTGCCTCTTGTCCTATGGCTTGGCATTACCAAAAAGAGCCTTTATAGCATAATGCTAAACAGTACTATGTGACTTGAAATGTTGAGGGAAAAATGAATTTTACATTAAGGCACTGAACTTTTCTTGTTTAGAAATCCATTTGCTAGTAGAAAATAAAGTCAAGAAAGTAATACAATTTATCGGTGTTATGCTTGGGATAAACAATCTTAAATTCATACTTCTCAAAATCAGATGTTATTGCTTAGTTAGGAAATCTTTATAACAACGGTATATGATATCTGGCTAAAAGTGTTAGTAGCCAAAATAATCTTAATTTTCTCCAAGAAGACATAGCAATTGCTTTAGCATGGCTAGAATATAACGATAAGGAGGTTTTATGGGGTGCTTAAACTATCAGGAATCCTTGATTCAAATGGGTTATTGAATGGCAGCCCCACAAAAGAGGAAATTTAATTTAAAGACTGCTGTTGCAAAGTCATCAAATCAAGTTGTATTCCCCAAACCTTTGCAACTGACATCACTATCAACATTCCTGCATCTTGCAAGTATCGCCTCAGGTCTACAATACACCAAAATACTATCCATTGATTTGCCACAGGGAACAACAATCTCCCTGTGTGGACAATCACACTTCATGGGCCATCTGAAATAAAGTATTTTTAACTCCTTAAATAGCTAGCTTGAAAAACTGCCATCAAGTAACCACGGTTCAGAATATAAACAGTGTACACTAGAGAGAAAAAAGACAAAGTCTTTACAAAAATGCAGTTTTTGCTGCCATCCTTTAATATGTACTACATTTTAAAGTTTCTTCATGTATTTAAATGACATATTCAGGGCAACAGCTAAACAAAGCTTTCCACACAAGGTTGAATAATAAGGCTGGGAAAGGGCAGTCTGTTGGGCTTCCTCTGGCTCTGTGACTTAGGTAACAGCTTGAGTAATCTTCAAAAATATCCCTCTTCTTCTCCCTTTGTTTGGAAACAAATACAGGGCCCAGAATGCAACTGAGCAATAGACTGCCTCCGCCATCTGATGTCATAACTATTGTCCAGTAAGACTAACAAGGTAACAGCAGTTTCATAGATTCTCTACAGCTTCTACTCTTAAATGGGGTCAAGACTTGATCTGTGAGGACTTGAACTGAAAGCATTTCAAAGAGATTGCCAGTACATTTTTCTATTATAAGAACTTATATGATAATACGAGGAGTCATAAACAATACGAAGCATCTCACTTCATGCTCCAAAACAATTGTTGTCTAAGATTAGGAGAGGATTCCTTTGTGGACATTACGTTATTATAAACTAGCTGTAACTCCCTTAAGAAACTGGTTCTTCGTTATCAGCAGCTGGGTAATAGTTTTTTTGGACTACTGTTCACTTCTGATGTTTCAGTTCTGGCATGCCACTAAGGGCCAGGAGAGACCACCTAAGTTTCAAAAAGAAAAAAGAGGAAAAGGTTCCCAAATAAAAACGTGTTTCTGCATTGCCACTGAATTCCTGTGTTGTGTCTATAGGTCTCTTTCTTTGATATCTGAGAACTGAGTTGTCAGACTTTTTTTTAAGAAACCTTTCTGTAGTTTTCTTATAGATTTGCAGAAGTAATTCTGTAACAAGAGGGAAATCTTATAAAAAGATACTGAAAAGCCTTATCACTAGAAAAACAGTGAACAACATTTTGTGTAAAATAACCATAGAATGTTTGGAAGGAGCGTTAAAGACCATCTAGTTCCAATCCTCTTGCTGTAGACAGGGACATCTTCCACTACACCAGGTTGCTCAGAGCTCTGTCTAACCTGTCCTTAAACACTTCCAGGAATGGGGGATCCACAGCTTCCCTGGGTAACCTGTTGCAGTGCCTCATCATCCTCACAGCAAAAATTATTTTTCTTAATACCAAATCTAAACCTACTTTCTTTCAGTTAGATGCCATTCCCCCTTGTCTTGTCACTACATGCTCTTGTAAAATGTCCTTCTCCATCTTTCTTGTAGGCTCCCTTTAGGTACTGGAAGGCCTCAATTAGGTCACCCCAAAGCCTTCTCTTTTCCAGGCTGAAAAAAAAACCAATTCTCTCAGCCTTTCCTCATAGGAGAATAATTTATAATATCATCTTAGAATATAGCTGCTTACCTTCTTATTATAAGTACAGAGGTTATTCCTAATGATACAGATTCACTAACCATTCAATTTACATATTTTAATATGCTTTATACACATAAAAAATAATAATTTGATTATCTAGCCTGACATCACAGCTTATCAAATTTTGCACTTTATTTTATCAAGCTAAGACAAAAGCCCTCATAGATGTATCCTGAGTAAAAAGTACAAAAGCACCCAGCTTCCTGAAAGGAAAATAATCAATTAAACTTGATATGACTGCATGAGCTATCTCCATGATTAGAAGGAAAGTGAAACTGCACATTGCTTTGTAGAGCAAACTGGGCAGAAATTTTTGTAAACTGAAATCAAGACCACAATGAGTTTCAGTTCTTTTTCACACTATGGTAACTGTGGTCTTTTCTCTAAACATCACCAATTCTGTCCTCTAGAGGAGAGGAAAAATCAAAAATCTGTAATCACAATATATTAATGCAGATATACATTAAGTGAAACAAAACATTTTGACTTTACAGGCATTTATTTTAATGCCTAAATTATGAGATATTATTATACACAGTGTGCTGCTCTGAGATGCACATGTGAGATTGTGAAGAGCAATAAAGTCTACTGTAACTTTATGTTTCTCTACTGTTTTTTAAAAGCCCAAAAGCTTGAGATTACAGAGTCTTATCCTCAAAGGCCAAAAAGGACACCATAATTATTTAGTGGGACCCTCTATACTTTCCACTAGCAGAATGTCTCTCACAAGTTAAATGAAATTGTATCTAATTTTTTAAGGGAACTATAACCCTTTCAAGCCTCCTTATAAATCCGTGTATTATTTCTAGAATAATTACCTTAATTTTGATTCCCAGTAATTACCCTGTGTTCTGTTTCTGAGAGCACGAACAAAAAGCTCTGTTCTGTCAGATACAATTCCTACATTTAAATACTTATACTCATTTTTCACCCTATCTCTTAAACTTTCCTTCAATATACCCGATAAATTTAATTACTTACACCTCACATTGTAATGCAAGATTCTCAGCTATATCTTGATTTTGGGGCTGTTGGGTTTTGGTGGTTTTGGTTGTTATTTGTGGGAGTTTGTTGTTGTTTTTTGATTTTCTGTAGCTTTCGTTGTTGTTCTTTCGTTGTTGTTCTTTCGTTGTTGTTGATCTTTTGTTGTTGTTGTTCTTTTGTTGTTGTTGTTTAGGGTTTTTTTGTTGTTTTGGTTTTTTGCATATGTTCCCCAGCATTTACCATCTCCATTTCTCTTTACTATCCATTCAAAGATTTTGTTAGCCCTCTTTTCACAGAAGCATAGAAAGCTCAGATTAAGAATGTGATCTATCCTTCCCCTCTTCTGGCCTGCCTATCTCTTTTGAAGAGCTTGTAACCATCCAACAGGGCACTACAGTCACAGGTCTCATCCCACCATGTTTCACTTATGCCAATGATGTCAAACCTCTGTGACTGGGCCAAAGCTTGGAGCTCCTCTTGTTTGTTCCTCATACTGTGTGCATTGCTATAAAAAAAAATTCAGGTGTGGTACATTGTAGCCAACTCCTTGTGAAGCAGATTGAGGGATCAATCCCACGAGTACTCTTTTTTCGAGTTTTGGCACACCATTCTATCACTCATCACTGACGAACCTGGTTCCTTTTATGATGAGGTACCCCACTTGGTTGATCAAGGGAAGCCAGCTGATATAATTTTTTGGAATTCAGTAAAGTTTTGATACTGTCTCTCACAGGATCCTTCTGGACAAAATGTCCAGCACACAGCTGGATAAACACATCTTGTGATGGGTAAACAATTGGCTCACAGGCTGAGCACAGAGGGTAATAGTGAATAGGGTGACATCAGACTGGTGACCTGTCACTAGTGGGGTTCCACAGGGCTCCATCTTAGGCCCTGTGTTCTTTAACATCTTCATAAACTACTTGGACACAGGACTGGAAAGGGATACTAAGCAAGTTTGCAGCTGATACAAAATTGGGAGAAGCTGTTGACTCCCTCGAAGGCAGGGAGGCCCTGCAGAGAGACCTCAACAAATTGTAGGACTGGGTATTCATCAACCATATGAAGAGGAAGTGCTGGTTTCTGGACCTGGGATGGAGCAACCCTGGATGTGAGTACAGACTGGGGAATGAGACGCTAGAAAGCAGTGCCGTGGAAAGGGACCTGGGGATCTTGGTTGATGGCAAGTTGAACATGAGTCAGCAGGGTCCTGGCAGCCAGGAGGGCCAACCATGTCCTGGGGGGCATCAAGGCAAAATATCACCAGCAGGTCAAAGGAGATGATTGTCCCGCTCTTGTCTGCACTGGTGCGATCTCACCTTGAATATTTTGTGCAGTTTTGGGTACCACAACATAAGAAAGATATTAAGCTGTTCGAGAGTGTCTAAAGGTGGGCAATGAAGATGGTGAAGGGCCTTGAGAGGAAACTGTATGAAGAGTGGCTGAGGTCACTTGGCCTGTTCAGCCTGGAGAAGAAAAGACTGAGGGGAGACCTCATTGCAGTTACAACTTTCTTGTGAGGGGAAGCAGAGGGACAGGCACTGATCTCTTTTCTATAATGACCAGTGACAGGACCTGAGGGAATGGCCTGAAGTTGTATCAGGGAAGGTTTAGGTTGGATATTAGAAAAAGGTTCTTCACCCAAAGGGTGGCTGGGCGCTGGAACAGATTCCGTAGTGAAGTGGTCACAGCACCAAGCTGGACTGATGACACTCTCAGGTACATGGGGTTGATCCTGTTTGGGGCTTAGGACTGGACTCAATGATCCTTGTGGGTCCTGTCTGACTCAACATATTCTATGATTCTATGAATACTTAAAATCTAGTTCTAGTCATTGTTATTTTAAGACACCTTTGATATTCTGTAGATACAAATGGCTTTCTTTAATTCACATATTCCTCTTCATTTTGACATATTAAATCAATTTTTCTGGATTTTAACAATTTCAATCACTTGATTTGGGCTACCATAGTTGTAATCCATTCATTATTTTTTAATAGCCTACCAATCGTGGGATAATTGTCAAACTGTATACAATACACACTGATAAAGCTAGCTACTTTTTAGCAATTTTCATAACTTTCACCCCTTATTTCCTAGTGGAAATAAGAATTATCATGTAACAAATCTAAACAATCTATCTTCCTTTTTTCTTGAGTTACTTTTCATACAACTTATGCATAACCTTTCCTTTGTTCATCCCCTTTAAGGATCCATAAACCTCCAAGGGCCATAAAAATATAGGTAGAGAGAGATTAGAACTGCAACATGGAAAAGTATCCAAAATCCTGGATATCAATTTCAAAACAACAGTTTCTAATCCCACTGAGTCATATCAGTAAATTTCATAACATGCGAGTATTTGATTCAAAATGAACTTTCAACAAAAACCCAAAAAACAACCAAAAAAAGGACCTATCTCTTTTATATTATGATTACAATCTCTAGTTCATTACCAGTGAAGTTCCAAATTTACAAATCCATTCATATACATGAAATGATGATTGAGATAGTTAGCTTGTTATTCTGTGTTATATTCTTTTCTGGATAATGAGATTTGCAATATTTGCAAATCTCACTGCTTCCCAGTTTTCCAAGATAAGTTGAAAATTGGCAATGATTCATTAGTTCCTTTGAGACTTCTGAGCATAAATTACGTAGCTAGTTCATTTGAAGCATTCTCCAATGGGAACAGATTTTTTTATCTGCTTTATTCCAGATAAAAAATGTTGTGTTTCCATCAACATTTGAATGGTTTGGCCCTAAACCAGCCATTATCTCAGCTTCTCTTACTCTGAATGAACTTATAACCTTTCTGAGAAAGATACAACACAGTGTACAGTTCTCCTTTTTCCCAGTAGATAATTCTGTAATCTTATAGCTCAGATGAAACAAAAACATCTAGTAAGTTGTGTACATGCTTCTTTCCTAAACCTAGCTTTTCCTAGTAGTCCCTCTCTCTTTCTCTGTTCTGTCTTCTTCAGGACTTTCCTTCCCATCTGAGTTTGGTAAGATGTCAGAGTCCCTCTTCTAAAAGGAAAGGTCACCTTATTTCTCGTTTGTCTAGTTTTGTCCCAGGTAACGAAGAAATATACACTGAAAAATCTGTATTCTATGTTGTTCTCTGTAATGCTGGAAAATTCTTTTCAGCTGTGACTTGATTAGATAAACAAATAGACTTTGTTAATATGTGCAGGATAGGTTAATTCAGAATGAGAGGGTGAAAAAGAGACTCAGAGAATCTACTTTCTTAGTTGGAAATGTCTAGGGAGTAAAAACTGGGAATAAAATGAATATTTTAGAGCAGTACTTTGGCAGCAAGTCATTTTTGGTATTTGATATTTCAAAATCTGAAAAACATTCCTTGGTGATATTACATATTTTAGAGACTCCCTGTGTTGACAGTGTTTTGTTGATACTTTTACATGTGTTTGGATGTTTTTGTTGGCATCTGTAAATTCCAGAATTATTTCTGCTGTCAACAGCAGAAGTTCCATATGGCTTCACTGGCTATAGTCAATGATTCTTCAAGAATTAACCAAATATACAGGAATTTGCAAATAAAAGTTAAGAAATCTGATTACTAAGTCTGGGAAGAGGAGAAATGAGGTCATACAGGGAAAAATGTGAGATTGAAGAGAAAGTAATGGAGTAAAAGTGCTGTGTGATTGGAAAGTGAAGGAGAGTTGGAACAGGTTAGCAAAAAGACTGTTGTCAGCTGACCTGTAAAATTCTTAAATCAGCAGACACTGAGTAAAATGCACAAAGAGAAGGGACAGGACCGATTATGCAGAGAAAAGATTGGCATAGTAAGGCAAAGTGGGATGAGAAAACTTTGGGAGGCTTGATAAAGAAACAATTAAAGAGAGAGGAGTACAACAACCAGAGCAAGGATAAAAGAAACTTGAGTTTAGATGGAGAAAGTAAGTAAACACAGACATTATCAACCTAATACTTATTGTTACATTGTTACTTAAAGCCACTAAATGTGATTCTCTTTAAATCTTCATTTTTACAGTTTCATGTTAAGGAAAATAGATACAATATTGCTTTAAAAATAATACATTAAAATGGTGGGTTGGATAAGGCCTTGATCAGCCTGGTTTAGTAGTAGGTGTTCCTGTCCATGATGGGGGGGTTAGGACTAGATGATCTTTAAGTCCCCTTCAAACCCTTAACATTCTACAATGCTCTGATTCTATGATATTAGGGCTGCCAGCTCAAGTAGATCAATATAGATCTCGTTTATATTACAGCTGTTACCCATCAAACTAATATGAAGTTTACATCCCCCACTCCCCCAAACCAAAATACTGTTATACCACCTTTGACTAGATCATGCTGTTCTGCTCTTTGCACAGAAAACAACTCAGCCAAATGATCAGGGGATTGCATGCATAGATCAAATTAAATTTAAAATACGTAAACCAACTTATATATTTGCAACAGTTTCTTCAGGCCTACAAAAAAATTACATGAAATATGAAGTAATATACTTAAGGCTTCTACAATCTCAAATCTAAATGTGTTTTCCTAATTATTTACACCTAAATTAAATACTAAGTTGAAATAAAATAAAATTAATGTATCAGAGAACTGTAAATTACATTTAGACTATTGAAAACTCCAAGTGAGACAAAATGAGAAAAATTTCTACTTTTTTTTCAAAATTTTTATTTAAGAGATATACTTTCTAATCCCAGAAAATCTCATGTATTTATTTTATATAAGAGTAATTAAAACTATTTCAAAATATATGAGTGTTTTAAAGTTCTTTATATTAATTTCATACTGATTTACTGTGATTATTGCTGATATATTAAGTTCATTTAATCAACTTTAATATGACAAAACTAAAAAATTGACACCAGTCAAAGCTAGTTCAAAATATCTTAATATGATTTAAAAAAAAAATAAACTAGTTGAAACAATTGCTTCACCTCTCTACAGTGGAATGAAATAGTGCATCATTGCTCTGAAGTTAGAATGTGAATGTCTAATAATACACCAGATACATATGATGCACTAAATTTAATTTTAATATTCATTTTTATGACAGTTCTTTTCCAAAAAGGTCAATTTTAAGTTATTCTAATTTTAAAAATAGCTAAAAACTCTAATATTAGAACTATGTAGGTAAGTTGTTGGCCTGGGTTCTTCACTTAGTTCAGCTTTAAAGGTCTGCCTTTAAATCTGATTTGGTTCATATGTAAAATAATTCTAAGTCTTTAGGAAGATTTGTCTATGCACAGCACTAGAAGGAATTAAAAAGAAAAAAGGCATGATGCTGTATGTGTAGAAGTGGAAAAGCAGTGAACAAATAATGATAGAGACACAAGACGTTGGCCCAAATGCACAGAAAGAAATACTTGATGCAAGCAGTGAGGTTTAATTAGGCTGTAACTTTTAGCAATTTAAGTCAGCTGAGACCTGCCCTTCAGTAACTTAGACCACAAGGGTAATCATTACTAACGTTTCCACTTACTGGACAGCTGCTGCCAGTATTCACCACTTCACAGTTAGTCAAGCCAATTTCTAGGACCTCACATATAAGAAAGGCTACTGAAAGCTATAACCCTGTTTTCCTCTTCTTTAGATGTGGCTTTTCTTTTCATCTGCTTCATCTATTCAAACTGCCAAGATGTGACAATGTGTGCAGCACTCAAACCCACTCAGCAAGCTGTGGCTATAGGGATGGTAAAAATACCTACTATTTCCATTCTGGCACCATGAGAAATACTCTATTCCACTTCCAAAGAAAATGAAGGTGCAGTGCCCATATAACTGTAATTTGTAATTAGCATAGTAATCATTATTAACCGTAATTGTAATTGTAATAATCAGAAGGGAAGGGCTCAGTCTGATGGTGAAGCTTTTTGCTGCCTTTTCCTTGTGTTGCAGGGATTAAAAGCTAAACGCTAAAAACCAGAAAATAAAGATATTGTATTTCAACACTTACTCCTTCACAGTTTTGCTATATATTCTATTCCTATTATTTCAGTGGGCAAAATAATGGCTGCAGAGTGCCTATATAAGCCCCTATATTGATGTTCAAAGTCTTTGTCATAGGATCTCTTGCTTGAAGCACACCATCTACAGTAAAATATGAATAAGAGAAGTTCTGTTAAGTTTCAAAGACTAAATCAAATCAAAATATTTTTGGTTTCTATTTCTCATTAAAATGTATTAATCTGTAGCATATCTTAAATGAAGGTTGGCAAATTGTTTTCATAGGTTGGTGAGTAGAAGACAAATATGTAGTTTAGCAATATTTATATACACCCTCAGTTGAGAAATTAGGCTGCAGAAGTGTTAAAAATAAATAAATAAATAAATATTTAATCCCTAGTGTTTTAAAAATTCAGTGAACTGTTTAAGATGGAATAAAGAAAAATCGTAACCTGTGAAAAGTTCAAAATTATACAAAAATAGATCTACAGATATCCTGTCTCTTAGGACAGAGCATCTGTAGCAGATTTACCTGCTCCCTTCCTGAAAGTAAGATCAGATTATAAGTATTTGTAGAGAGCACAAAGTTTGCTATTTGGAAATCTTCAGTGGGTAAATCCTGTAGTATTTTTGCTTTCCCTTGGTCATTGTAGAAAATTGATCCTTTTCTCTCCCTCCTCCCCAGGAGGGATCTTTCTCTTCTTTTCTATTACTAAAAACTAAACCTTGAGCCCGTATGCGTGTGAAGGAGGAAAAAGAAATAGAATCTAAGAAAAGCGAAAAGTTTGAAGGCAAGTGGAAATTGACAAATAAGTGTCAGAGCAGAAAATGATGGCAGTTTGCCAGCCAGCTGTGAAAACTAATTCAGCTTTAGATAAAGAGATTTTAAAGGGGGAAAGGACAAGAAAACTTCAGAAAAAGGAAGACTAAAGGAGCGAAGAATAAATCCTTAGAGCTGTGTTAAAGAAGAAACATAGGCAGTGCTTTGTTGTTTTAACTGCAGAACTGCAAGAGCGGCTTTTCATTGAGACACTGAATAGCACCAAAGAAACAGCCAGAATAAAGTGGAAGCATGAAAGGTTTCCTTAATGCAGTAGCTTATAGACCAGCCCTCCAAAACGGGTTTAAAGATAAGCTTTTCTAGACAAATAGAAACTATTAATGTCAGTAAAAGTTTTCTTCATCAGTCTACACAGGGACATAAAAATAACAATGCTACACACAGTCCTGTGTACAAATTCATGGTGAGAAGTGACTGAGATTGTTAGACAAAGAAAATGAAGTATTTGAAAATATGAGTGGAAACCACTTTTACCTGGAAAATTATTTTAGTGAGTCTGTATGTAATCCTCAAGATTGTTTTTTTTTTTTTAGGTACATCATGGTTATTATTTTATGGTCAAAGAGCATGCAAAAGAATGAAGTGATGAATGCTGTCTGGTTATAACAGCAGATCACAATAGTGATCTGGTATATAAAATAACATGAAGGAAGGTGATCACGGGCTTGTCCTCTCATCTATCACTAGGCCTCTTAATCAGGCTGTGAATAGCAGTATGATGTACTGCTGGTTGTTATTATGTAGAGATCTAATGATTCCATCTACTGTGCCCAACTTCAGCATACTCAGAAGTTCTCTTCAGACAAAATCTCCTGACCAGTCAGAATATACAAAGTATACTGGTCCTCTCTGGGTGCCCTCAAAACACCACCTCTGAGCTCACAAGAGGATTCCCTGAGAAGGCTAGGCTCTGAGAGTGAGCTCACCTGTGCCCTCTGTATGAACCAGATCCTTTCACCTCCATTATTCATGGTGTGACTGATGCATGAAATTCCCAGAGCAGCAAAGCATGACTCTGCAGCTTTCATCTTGCATGAGTAGAAGGCACAAGCTCTTTCACATTGCAGCATGCACCTTGGGTACATGAAAAATCTGGCATTAAGAAGACAAGAACAATTTATTTGATTTGCCTCAAATAAAAAGTCTTGACATGTATAACTGCCATAAAAGTGAGAGTTATCATTTCATACAAGCTTATGCAAATGAGGGATTTAAGCTATATTTTATTTTTTATGGCTATGTTTTTCAACATCAGCTGTTTCAGATTGACAGTAAAATTCCTAATGGTAGTTCCTTGTTTTTCTTTTGGGAAGTTCCTTTGGCAGTTTTTTATCACCTTAGTAGTTGTTCTGCTACTCATCAGTGCTGAAGACTATACTTTCACTGAGGTACAAGTGAGGATGTTGCCTTTTGCCTTCCACGACCTGTAACACCCCAAACTTTGTCACCATCCTTATTTTTAATTGTCTTTCCTCATTAATTTTTCATTCTATATTTGTGCTAATTTTTCATATTGGATATTTTGTTTGGCTTTTCTGAATTGAATGTGCTTTAATTAATTTTCTATGTGTTTTTATAACTGTTTCATCCATGGGGTATGTATATCTTACAGTATGTTCTTTGAATATGTCCCCCTGTGTGAGCGAGCCATACCCAATGATAAACTACAAGAAAAGGAAAATTATTCCAAAAATATATCACTGTTAGTTCACATCCTCCCTGCAACATGGAATTTTCCTCCAAAGTCTTTTTGAGACCTTACCAGAAAAAAAAAAATTGAGAGAGAGATAGAAAACAAACTATTTCAAACTATTTGAGACAACATTTGGTCTGGAAGATTAATCTCACAGGTTTCAAATGGTATTCTCCCCATCAGCGTCCGTGGGTCCATCAGAATGTCTTCCAAATTATTATCTGTCACTTGTGATGGGGAATGCAAACACTTTGGAGTAAAGACAATATGTATATAGCATTGAGAACACTGATACTGCTTGATAATGGAAAGGAGTTTTATTATCATCTACCCTACTGTTTAAATGATGTTATTTGTAATTTGTAGGGTAAAGATGTTACTAACTGCTTAATGAGAATTTGTGAGTCGTGAAAAACTAACAGGAAGGCATCTGTTATGACTTTCCACCCTGTTATTCCAGTTAGTTAATAATAATTGCAGAAAGTGACGAGGGATGTCTGTCATTCCCATTGCTTTATCAGAAGAATACCTTTACTGACATTAAGGAAGTTACTAATGTGAACAAGTGTTTGTGGACTCAAACTATTCTATGCTTCTATAACTAAAGACCTTAATCTAGCAATGACTGAACTGCAGTTCTAGAACCACAGGAAGAGAAACTGTTGATGTGGCTGCCCCTTGGCATGTCAAGTTCGAACCATATTAGATGGGTTCCAGGATATTGGGGGTGTTACCTGAAAGCCTGTTATCTCCCAAATACATAAAACCACATTTATGGCATATGGATTCTAAATTCATTTTTAATATGGATGTCCATGTGTGATTCACTGCTGTACTGCTTCTGGACTGTTGACTGAAAAATAGTGTACAATATTGTTATAATATTGTAACCTTATCTCTGATAAAATCAGTCAATGTTAAGAGAGCTGGGGTTTTTTTTCGATTTGTCAGACCATAAAATTGCAATGTTAATGTTGCCTTTAACAATATCTAGTTAGTATCTGTTCCTATTCAACAGCTGTCTTTATTTTTATTGGCTTTAGTTACACTGTGGTTTTTAGAAAGTGTTCTATTAACTGACGTTTCTATAATTTCTTTAAAGCTTCATTATCTTTTGGATGACACAGTAATTTTCATTTCTATATTTGTAACCTCCTTTATCCAACTTTTTCACTTTGATTTTTCTCTACAGAAGTGCATATGTTTACTCATTTATTTGGATAACTTTTAACTGAAATTTGCACTTTCACAAGGACACTCTAGTACTTTTAGATGAGTTGTGTTTGCTTTCTTAAAAGCCATTTTGAAAGCTGGCTCTGTCCAGCCCCCTTTAAATATAATAAAACTGTCCCTCTGGGATATAGCTAAGATCTTAGATGGTAAATGAATTGGTAAGAAAATGAAACACAGATAGTTTGCAGTCGTGTAACATAGCTTTGATAGCCTTTGCAAACCATACTAGAGTGAGGCCCTCTCCATGACTCAGAGACCTCAGGTACTATAAGAGTGGCTTACACTTGGACGTATATTTTTCTCATATCTTAAAATTACAGATGGAAGACAGAGTAGTGTATAAAATAAGAGTTTTGATGAGAATAGTTTATAATATTTTTGTCTCCCTGTGAAACAGTTTGATAAGATTTTACAAAATTTTGTAAAACGTTTTGCTCTGTTTGTATTAGTACCAAGTTTTCTGTCAAAAATCAGAGGCAGAAATTACTGTCTCTTTTTTTGGATACTTGATGTCTATCATAAGGGTCTGAATTTTCTGTACCATGGAGATACCTTTAAATAATCTCTGTTCAGAATATTTTTCTTCTATCATATTTGAAAAGGAATGGGTGGCAAGGACCTTAGAGCTATCTGGTTATAAAGCAAACAAAAGGTAGCAGAGGTACAGGAATTATACAAGTTCCTCAGAAATGCAGAACTGGAAAACTCTGAAGTTTTTTAAAAAATTACTTCCTTTGAGCATACTGGCGTTTCATTCACTGGCTTTCCTTAATAATATTACAGTTGAAGAACAAGACTGCTCCATTTTTTTGAAAAAAAAAAAAAAAAAAAAAAAAAAAAAAAAAAAAGTTTATCTATCCTTTTTACATGAAAGCTTTTTAAACAATGAAAAACTCAATTCCCTTTTAGTTAGTTTAAGGAACTAAACCAAGTGTAAATCTCATCAGTAAATTCACTGCTTGCATTTAAGACTGAATTCATACCACTGGAGCACTGCAGCACTTAAACTTCTTTTCCCAAATCGGAATCTTTATTTGCAAATCACCAAGTGTGAAGACTACAGAGAGGCTGTAGGAACATCCTGATTTTGATTGCAGTTGTTTTTTGATAACATATCTTACCTGTATCAGAGGCTTCAGCTGATAAGCAATAATTTCATTTTTCTACCTAGTCTTTCTTGTTGTTTTTTCTCGTTTTATGCCTTATGCCAGTGTTCTACCACTCCAGCAATGCATGCAATATCCTGGCATAAAAAGACATAATAGAAATACTGCTTGTCCAAGTAAAATTATTGTTTTGTTTCATTCTCAAATTTAATAGAGTTTAATATCTTTTTGCTCCCAAGTTTTTGCTTTGCTACCTAACCCATTAATGGTATCTGGCTTCTTAATGATTTTTCATATTTCTTTGGCCATCAATAGGATACAGTATTAGTTTTGTAATCTGAAAGTCAGTTTTGTCAACTGAGTAAAATATTTTTGATAAAATTAACTCTCTCAGGGAATTCTAATAGGTTTGTAATTGTATTAATTTAGAGTTGAACAGGCTGAAAATGTTCATAAAATCCACATTGTTATTAAGAAGTGCTGAGAGAAGCACCTGCTCTTCTTTTTTAGTATGTTTCTATTCAGTGGTACCCACAAATCATTCAGTGTGTCCATTACTCTATTACTGGATGTAGGAGCCTAAGGCCTGCCTATATTATGCTTTAAAATTTTGCAGTGTCTTATGATCTCTGCTTTTTACCGTTGTTACTCAGTAAGTATCTTCTGTGAATATCTGTAGATGCAAATTTATAGCAAACTAACTCATATACAGAGTAATATTATTGTACTACTAGTTAATATACATTTTTCCCAACATTTAAGTAAATTATTGGTTACAACAATTCCACCAATTCCAGTGTCTTTTCTTTTCCTAAAAGATGTCTTAAAATCGCTAGCAATATATTACTGAGGATATTTTTGCATAGGTGACAAAGTGCCACGCAGCCTGGCTGGCCCCTGGGTGACTGTAACGTTGTGGCTCACCATGTCAGTCTGTCAGGGCAGGACCTGGCACCCACTGCCTGTTCCATCCAGCCCCAGCCAGGAGCAGGGCAGTGGTGGGGACAGCTCTGGACATCAGGCAACTTTTTGGGCACAGGAATGGGCTGAAGGCATTCCGGGACATGGGGCTGCAGGGGGGCCCCACAGGGGCTGAGGAGCGTTGTGGGCAGCTGAAGACCGGTCCTGCTGCTGGGTTGCTGGGGCAGGGGCTGAGAGCCCTGAGGGCTGACATGGACTTCTAGACCACTAGTGGGATGGGGGGGTCCCGGGAGGCTGACATGGGGCCCTGTGGGCAGGGTGGGGAAGTCCTATCTTGGGTTCCCCCAGGTGTCCTAGTGGTGGGCTGGGACAGGCAAGAACTGAGTGCTATCAGGGCCATTCAAGCAGGAGTGTTATGCTCCCTCTTCTGTTTTTGTTCCCTTGGGTGAAGCGTCATCTACAGTAATTGCATAAATGCTATTAATTGAAATTCTCATTTAAGCCTGTCCATGATATTACAGATGAATAAATGAATTTATATATTATATATGAGTTAGTACACATATTCATTGCTGCTGTTGTGAGCTTGTACTTAAGACATCATCATTACAGATGATGAGACAAAACTCTCTTCCCTTTTTTGATCTGCAGAGGCATTGCAAATCTTATGTAGTCCTTAATAGATGGATTTCTTCACATGAGTTTGTTCCTTTCAGATTATTAATTTTTTATGTAAATATTGTTTTTTCCTTAATTATTTACTAAAGGAACTCCTTGCAATAAATAATCCTTAGGCTTGATTACTAAAAAATCAAAATATGACCTATGTTTCAAGTACCAGACCAAAAAAAAAAGTATTTCTGGGCAATGCTATTTGTCTGTGCAAAGTAAACAGATTATTTTTAATAAATATATGCAGTTTCTTCAATTTGGTAGCTGGTTTTGACTGCATTGCCCATGACTTGTAATTAATTGAAGCCTAAGAAACTGCTCCCAGAACATCTGATATACCGTTTTTATCCAATTAAGTCAATAATCACAAGGATTTGGAGTTCTCCACTAACACATTATAGTTCAATATTGGTTGATACTAACTTGTCAGCTCAAGTGGATTAATAGCTGGATGCCATTAGCAAGTTGTGTGAAGGCTCCTAATCCATTTTAGGATGAAGCTAGACAGGTTAGTTTAAATCATCTTAGTGGGGTTTCAATTAACCTAAACCCATACTATGTACCAGTATGATGATATACACATATGTCTTTTAAATCTATATTTACTTCAGCAGTTTCTCTCTCACATGCATTAGTCAGCATCTCTTTGTTGAGAATAAATACCCTCCTGTGTTTGTCAGCTGAGCTGTTCCATGTGCTGACACCTGCACCCACTGCAGTCAAGTTATCAAAACATCATTATTAGTTTAAGCTGTATCTAAAATACTTTATAGGGAAGGTATCATAAATTCTATATGAGAAATTATATTTCAAAACTTTAATTAATTATTTGAGCTATGTTATATTTCTAAGAAGTTACATTTAACAGAATGAAATTTCATTTAAATGTTACAGATTACAGGGAAATCAACCTAAAATACTTCTGTGCACCTCCTTAAACTTCAACAGACATACACTGATAAACACAACTGAAAATGGAGCAGGAACATCATAATGGTGGAGAATGCATCAAATGCACATTTCATCTTCTGAATATTTATGAAATAATATGAATTCTTCTGTCCTCTAGTTATAACTGCCCTGTGGTAACTGTTGAAAATAATTAATTTACTACTGGAGCAATTTACTGTTATCAGTGTGGGTAACATTCTAAGTCATTCTCCTCTTATTTACTGAGGAAAAATGTATTAGATATATTCTGATCCCCCACAACTCCATATGGTTTCCCCTGTACTGTAGTGAAGTCACGTGGCCACGTGAATTAACACGCTTATACTCAGAAAGCAGCACTTCAGACAGCTGAACTCTTTTATTTGATGATGCATCTCCCTTTTGGGCTTGTCTCCTTTTATGCCCACCACCATTCTTGCTCTGCTTTTTCTCTGTTATTGCACAGTGATTCTCTCATTCATCATCCTTGTCACAACTCCTTGCTGCAAGTGAGCCTTGGGTATAGCTGTTCCACATACACCTGGAATCACAGAAAGCAAAATGGGCACTGAAGAGACATCTCAAGAAATAGCAGGCTGAGGCTCAGCTATGTTCTACATTGTTACACATAAGCCAGGCATGAGAGGTTACTTTTTGTAAACCTCTCATCTTTTGAGGCACAGCATTAAAAGACACCAGATTTCTAATGCTTGACAGAGTTCAGCATAAAACAGCAAAGTTGCTAAAACACTTAAATTATTAATATTAGATTTCATAATAGCTGATTATTTCAGGGCAGCGGGGAGAGGTATTGAATGGGTTAAGGAGAGGGATAGAGTGAGCGAAACAATGACCTGGTAGTGTCGGTCTATTTCATGGACTGATACGAACAGCTGTCCTTAAATTACAACTTGCTGTTGCTAAGTTTCTGTCCTACTGTGTGTTTTCTGACCTACTGGAAGGTGATTCCTTTGAATGAAAAAATAAACTTTTTTGGATTAAATGTACATACACCAAAGTTTGGACTATATCTACCTTCAAAAAAAAGGGAGTTTTTCTCACTGTTCATGGTTTGGGGGCCAGCCAAATACTAGTGGTTGTTGGGAAATAGACAAGGTAAGGCTCCCTTCATTTATCAATCAATCTGGAAATATATTTCTTCAGCATCCACTGCAACCATTACCAAGGGATCAAAAATCCAATGAAATCTGGTTCCTCAGAAGAAGGAATTTTGCAAGTGTCAGCCCCGTAAACATCATCCATTCCTTTTGGGCACTTAATAATGAGAGTCAAATTTGCACACCTGTATTAGCCCAACTTAGTTTCACGAAGGGAGCAAAGGGAGAACTCAAATTTTTTATCCTCGACAAAATATTTGTGCAACCATATCAAGCTCTTTTCTGCTCCAACTTTTCAATTCCACTGCATCTTCCTCCCCTTTCTTTATTGTAAATGGAAATAAATAATCAATATAAGAATCTTCATTATTTATTTTGATCTTGCATTATTTGAGAGTTAGAATATAGTTTTAATAATTTTTAACTTAGCTATAGAAAGATTTGATTTGTTAAAAAAAAAAAAAAAAAGAAGAGACTAAAACATGCATATAAGTCTGTCTTATTGCATAGTTCTGCAGTACCTTCTCTGAATGAACAGATAGGGTAAGTTACACAGTTACAATACAAAATAGAGTGCAAGGCCTTAACACAATACACGCTGTCTGAAATGCTGTTCGTCTTCTGTATTCTGTATCTTTAAGAGTGTTCCCCCTTGGAGCACTGAGACAGTGTTTGGAGGATTTATAAAAGAAGTTCTTAGAAGTGAAGGAAAGCAGTACATACAATATTTTTAGAGTAAGGATTGCTTTTCAGCTACTTCTGAGGAATATAACAGTCTAAACAAAAGTAATGCTTCATGCTTACTGAGGCAGAAACAAATTCAGAGTTAAGATGTTAAATGCTTTCATTACAATAGCAGTACATTTGGATCTGTTAATCCAAATGGAACTGCACTGAACATCACATTTACATTCTTTAAATTTTTTATGTTCTTTTGTTCTTTATGTTCTCTTTGTTTATTGCGTCTGCCCGAATTAAGGTGTAAATGAGACCATATGCTGAAGTCAATAGTACAGAATTTTATTTAACATAAATGTGAAGTAGAGATAGAAATAGAAAAAAAGGTGGTGGGTGGAGAGAAAGAGAGTGACAGAGAGACAGATGAAGTAGAAAAAGTATGACCTCTTCATGGATTCTGATGGTATCCCATTGATCTTCTTATGATCTTCTCAGTGGTAAAAGTTCCAGTCTCATCAAAGTCACGGTTGCAGTCTGGATCCGTCAGGGGAAGCCCAAGGCAGTGAGGGAAAAAGCCCATGAAACACAGAGTCGATAGGGGGTTTATTATGCTTAGGCTAGGTGGGAATGCCTCGGTACCTCCCCTGTGGTGGGGAGTTTTATACCGAATGATGCAATATTGGATCACAGGACATTGCTGGAATCTGACACCTTCTAAGATGTTACAGCCACCTGTTACATCAGTGCTTTTGAGTGCATTATGGCCCATTATGGCCCATCAGCAGAGATTAATATCTTTAGGCTAGGTGTGAATTGTCCTGATGCTTCCCCAGACAGTTATCACAGCCGAGTCATTTGTTTAAGGACAAAGAAACACTACCCCTCACAGGATTTGCCTCTTTCCTTGTCTTGTTCAACACCCAGCTTGTAGCTCCAAATGTTGAGTGTGCCCGCCTTCAGCATGTGGGTGGTTACTCGGCACATCGTCAGCTTACACCTTGATTGTTTGAGCCATCAGCATTCCAGTCTCTCACACTTGTGGATACATTCTTCTCCTAGGATAATTGGACAACAGTACCATCTTTATCTTATCTCAAGTTCCCTTCACAGTCCAAATTAGTAGACTTATTCAGGGCGAGGTGGGCTTCAGCGCACAGTTGCTTCTTTGCACAATTTGCTACAGCGGACAAAAGCCTTTTAGTGATTTTAACACTGTTTAAGCAATTAACTATTTCATTCTCTCACAACTATGGAAATTATGAAAAAGCATGACACTTAAATTAATGTAGAGTTTATTTACATGTTTTGTATTTAATATGAAAAATAGGATTCTTGAAATCTTAATGTTAATGGTAACATTATTATGGCTGAGTTATTCAAGACTAGAAGAAAAAAAAATCTGGGTTTTTTACTGCATCTTTTTAATCAGTCCACAAATAGTGTGATCTCTGTCCATACTGAAGTATAATTATGTTCCAAAAAAGACATAGCATGATTTAGAGCACAGATAATCTCTCCTCAGTCACTCCTGATTTTGTGATTGACCATCTTGACTTACTCTGGACTATGTTTACAGAGAACCAGAAGCCCTAAAGAGCATAGTACTGAGACATCCCTATAGCTTTAGACTATGATAGCAGAGTTCAATTTAGATTATTGGTTTGGGCATTCAGCCAACATTACTGGAGCTCTTAGCAACAGTGTGAGACAAAGAAACAAAGAGAGAAAGCAAGGAGGCAGTAATGAACGCTGGCCCTGGAGCAGAAGCTAGTGGCAGCAATGGTGTGGTTGAAAAAGGTGGAGAAACACTACTATGCTACACATTTTCTAAGTGCTTAAAGCTTCTCCATTTCATACAGAAAAAATATATCCAGATTTGTAACCATGTATATTTTAGGGATGCACACACACGACACAAACACAAATATGTTGCTGTATAAACATTAATTTTGTATTTTTAAAGTGTCTAGATATTAGGATAAATTCCAGCAATATTTTTATACTTAATTCCCTGAAATGTGTGTTGGTAGATATTTTTGAGAGGAAAACAAAGTAAAATGGATACTCTGAGCTACTGCAGTTTGCCAAAATGTTTAATTTTATTCAAGGCATCTTAGGAACATATAAATAAAGACAAAGTGGCAAAATGTCCAAGTGCTTGTCAGATTTAAGGAAACAACATATATTCTGCCCCCCCCCCCCCCTCCAGGAAAGGAATTATTTAATTTAAAAATGTTTACTGGCATCAGTGTTGGTTTTGCTGGTAGACAGTGAGTAAACAAGCTATAATGCCATCTACAATAACTTAAAGTCTTAGCTTGCTGCTGTCAAATTCAAGGGCAAAGCTCCAATTGACTTCACTGGAGCAGGGATGAAGTATGGGACTAAATAAAGTTCAAGCTAGTTTGAAATTTATGGTACACAAGCTCATTCTTGTTGTTGTAAATGTGTCTGATATGCCACTTTTCTATAGAAAAAGATAAATGTTTCTGAGCATTTGTTATTTTACATTTGTACTTTACTGAAGGTGGCAGTTTTTATTTCTAACACCAGCCTAATTTTCCTGATTTTTTTTCAGTAACTTTATTCTGTTTGGTTTATTCTATTTTGGAATTTTAGACCCAAATTGCAGATGTTTACAATAGGCTAAGAACAAGAAAAAAGGAGGTTTTAAGACTAACAGTTTCCATTATAATGCCTGCTAATCTACTTAACTGAATCCTTCTTTCTCAGATAATTTACCTTCTCTGTTCTTTTCATTTTTCTAAACCAGCATTTGTTGTGGAGCTTATTAAATTTATTTTGCGCCCTATGTATTTTACTATATTGAACTAATGGTCTTCAAAATTCTTATATATGTTAATTCCTGAATTGTTTTATATCCAGGACTGGACTGCTTTTACAGTTGCAGTTTTGTCTGTATTAAAACACTTGTGTGACAATTATCACACATCCCAATTCTATCTCTTTTCTTTAACTATACCTTAAAAAGAGTCATCTTGATAGCTTTAAATCAAACTGGAAATAAGAAAATCCATATATAGCACATTCATAAGTCCACGTCTTCAGGTGCTTATTCAGTTCCTATTTCTTTCTCTGTGTTCTGTTTTTCAGCTAAAAACTGATCTTTTTATTCTTTTAAACTTTCCCTTAGGAACTGTCTATTAAATTAAGAACTAATTTAAGAATAGCATTCAGTCCAATCACAGTACTTTGAAAAAATAGTACTTTATAAAAAACTAACTTTCAATTTTGGAAACTGTAGATTACCCATCATCTGTTGTGCCTCAATGGAAACCTAAAATGGGAGAGTTCCTATGACCTTGACAGCCTCATGAAATAACAGGAAAAGTAGTGCTTATTCCATTTATCTGAGAAACTAAATCCTTCACTTCTCACATATCTAAAATGTTCACTAATATGCATGGAAATTTTTAATCTGTGAAAACTCAGGACAAGCCCTGATATGCACCACTATTTATACTACAGAAGAAGAGGGTTAACTGTATGCCTTATAGAAAGTGACTGATCCAGTATTTGTCACTCGAAAATAGAAATAAAAGAGGAGTGTGCCATAGGTTAGAACACATTATTATGGGCACTGCTGTAAGTTTGGTTTGTCTCATAACTCATCCTCTTTAGCAAACATTCCAGTCTCTTCAAACTGAGACAGTTCCTTAAAAGAACCTAGAGTAAGTTAAACCAAAAGATACATGGGTTTTTTAGTATTGTTCTTAAAGAATGTAAAGAAAATGAAAGAGAGAAAGTTTGGAAGCTCCATCTCCCTTACTTTTTCCTTAAAAAAAATTGGTGCTCGCTGATAAACTAATATAACTGAATGATAGAGTCTGGGGAGCGAAACATTAACTAGAAATTAGACAGCTAAGAGATCTAGGACATGGGAGACAGAACAAGCAAGTAAGTGGAATGTGGAAGGATAAGAACAGGCCACTGGATCAATCAGTTGATGAGGCCTTGAAATATGCATTTACTTATAGGTATAGCTTAAGCAATGACATGTGCTACTTTTCTTGGGAGAAAAAGAAACTGAAACTCTGGATCCCTTTCCCCACCCACGACGTGGGGAAGCCCAGTTATAGTTCCATCTCCATCTGAAGAGCCATTCCGAGGTCTTGGGGGATGGGGAAAGGGAACTCCACGGGTTTCCTCAGGGGTTTCAGGTCCTGAGCTTGGAGGGGAGAGGTGCCCTCCCCTCCCCCCAGCACCCACGTGGTTCCATGGCTGGCACAGAGACAGCACACCGGGCGTGGAGAGGAGGCAAGAGAGCATTTATTTTTGGGGATGTTACATTTATAGGGTTTAGGAGGATTCACAAAGTAACCAATTAGAAGTCTCAAGGGGCTTACAGGAACACCCAATCACAGGAAGGGGTTAACAAGGTCCAATGAAACACCTTAGGACATCTTCCCAGGACATTCCTGAGATAACACTACCGTGGGGGGTCTTGGGAAGAAGAAACATGTTTACAAAGAGAGCACCAAAAGCCATTTTAAGACATGTTTAAACAACAGTTTTCCCATATAATGCAGGTTTAGTGCCACATGGAACAATATCTGGGGTGGGGCTCACTCATTAGCAGACAATCTGGTCTGGACCAAATTCAGCACAATATATCGTTCCTGGAAAGAAGATTGTTGCTCAGCAGGATGCTCACAGCATCTGGCTTAGTGAGATACTGTAGTTCTGACTTAGATGCTCAGAACACCCTTCTGAAGGACCCCATGTTCCCCAACTGACTAAATAAGGAGTCCAGGAAACAAGATTTAACTTGTAAGAAAAAGTATGGAAAAGGGAAAAGGAACATTTTCTCCAAACCCTGTGCCTCACTTCACCCTCAGAGGTTCATTTCTTCTCTTTCTTCACTGCAGTAGGGAGGCACTGTGATACACCCATATTTATCATTGCACAGCAAATGATTCTTGATGAATCAGTAAGGTTATACAGACTAACACATTCAGAGGATGAGAATCCAGTTATTGCCAGTCCACTTCCTTAACCAAGTTTTCAGGGGAAATATGACAGCTCTGCAAGATCTACTTTTCCATTTCATGCTAAAACTTGTATGACTCCTGCTGCAAAGGTATAGATATAATATATACTACATAATGAAAGCAGGATTATTATAAAACTAATGCTTTTTCAGTTTATTTGTGTTAGAATTTTGCTAGATTTGTTATTGACATATTAAATAATTTTCTCTCTGTTTGAATTGTCCTTTCTTTTAGAATGTGATTGAAAATTAAAATTCATTGCTGATACTTAGATTGTTGAGTAGTTCATGTATATGTTTTTGTAGATTACCATCTATTACATCTTAACTCATTTTAGAAAATGTAACGGTAGGCAGATTTTTATTTTTAATAAAATAGCTCAACATTTGGTATTGTAAAATGTTCTTGAATAGTACATGCACTTAAAAGAGTTTAGGGTGAAGTGGCATTTAAATAAAGTCCAGTCAAAGAAGTATTATGTTTTCTTTATAAGAATTTTTCATCTTAAAATTAAATGAACAACTACTAGAACATTTAGAAATGCCAAAAAATATTATTCTGCTTTTACATAATCTTTTCTGAGCCTGTGCAGCCCTAGACATTTTTATTAGACTTTGTTTGAAATTTGCAGAAATCTACATTATTTCATGGTTACAATATCACTGTTTTATAAGGGACTGTAGTGGTTTGGTTTAGGCCTCTTCCTGGCAACCATGTTGAAATTAAGGAAGTACCCATATCCCAATATTCCATTCTATTCTTTACGTCAGCAGAAATAAAAATAGAAGGGGGAAGGAAGCCGGAAGGTTAGATCTCCTCCGTCGGAGTAGGAGAAGGCAGGCAGCCTCCCTGTTACTTCTTCCCAATTCGAGAGGAGAGATCTGGTGGTGTGGACTTTGCATTCTTAAGGAAAGTATTAAGATTTTTGTTTACTAGTTCTTTATTGGCTGTGTATATCTGTTGGTTTTTTTCCTGTGGTGTTGGGCTTCTCTTTCTTATTTGTAAATAGTTTTTTTGTAATTGTATATAAGCGTAAATATATATATATACTGCTTTGATTCTGTTATTTCTGTTTTTTGGTTTTTCCTTCCCCTGTGTTCATAGAAAGGGTGGGGGGAAGCCTCTTGATGCGGTCTTGGGCTCTTGGTGGGAAACCAAGTCCAAACTATCACAGGGACAGAACAATTTGAAGTAGGATCTTACAAGCTCCTAACAAATTATGGATTTTAATGATGTCAGATATGTTTATTTTTGATCAGAAATATAAGTTTATAGGCCCATTTGGCTATTTATTTTTACTATCAGAGAGAAAAAAAAGTTGAATATGTATCTGGGACCTACCACATATTCATCCTGGTTCTGCCACCGTGATCAGCTCTACTTAAATTAGCCAGTCCTGCCCTGGGTACCAGTAACACAGACGGAATGAAGATAAGATCCCTCAGAGGCTATTAGTAGTTTAAGAGTGTCATAGGTAGACCTCTTTGTTGATGCTGAACTCTTCTACAGTAGTGTGAGAAAATTCTCTTCTACCAATTTATAGAAACGGCAAAAAAAAAACTTTCGCAGGACAAGGAAACTTACAGAAAAGGATCCTTTATTTGCAGCGCTGGGTGCAGTCCCAAGCCGCCCGCCTGGAAAAGCACACCCCTCCCCGAGCCCGTGTCTTTCTTATACTCTTCAGTTACCCAATATCTTGAATATTCAGCAGGTAACAAGTATTTTACCTTAAAAGGGTACTTTTCAAACTGGCGGGTGGGTGTCACCCTCCCACCTGATTGGCTCCTCACTTGATTGGTCCCACCTGATTGGATCAGGGCATACCCCCTGTACAGTTTGATTGATTGGTGACGTACCCCTCTGTACATGTACAGGGGGACCCCCCTGTACAAAAAGACACGTGGCTGATATTGTATCCTACCTCGGCCGCAATATTCCCTTGGTGTACAGCCCTGACGGGGCCTTTCACCTTACAATCTTCGCGAGACGCCTGAAATAAAATTAAATGGGAGGTAAGAAGGAAGTCCCAACACCCCGTTTCCTACTTACATAACTTTACTTATAATAAAACCAGATTATTTTATTTCTCATAATCCCCCCTTTTTGTCTTTATTCATGGTTTTATTATAAGTCTCTTGTTTTGTTGATTGTCTTTAGGTTTTCCGTGTTCGTTCCCACTCAGTTAGTATATCTTGTGCCTTATTCATCTTTCGTTTGCTTGGCAAGTTCCCACTCCAGCAGTGCTTTCCGTGCTTTCTCCATGCCTTTCGTCTGTCTGGGGGTTGGTCGCAAGATCATGATTTTCTGGATTTCTGGGTCTCTAGCTGTAGTGGTTTTCGGGTCCATTGGCATGGCAGTTAATTGCATCCCTTGGACAACACTAGAAATTAATCTCATAAAACATGGGATTAGACAGGGTATGAACAACAGTCCAGAGACAGCACATAATAAAAAGAATCCCACTTTTTTCCACCATACCCCCCCAAAGAATTTAGCCCACCATTCTCCATCAACTATGGAGTTCCATTTTTGAACAGGGACATGGGTGATTTTTCGGATGTTGGAGGCTATTTCCATGACAGCTTCATAGTTATCATCAATTTGTAAGCAGCAGTCTGAGGTGTTGAATTTCCCACAGACTCCTCCTTCCTCTGCCAAAAGGTAGTCTAGGGCCAATCTGTTTTGGTATATGGCTGCTCTACTTTGGCGCTGTTGTTCAGCTATTAGTTCCAATCCCTTTGCGGTTTGATTTATAACTATTTCTACTACAGCTTGGAGTCGTATAATTCGGTTGAGCATATAAATGGGTGTACGGTAACCCCATGTACCATCTTGTGCCCATGTGGCTGGTCCATAATACTCAATAATTCTCTCAGGAGGCCATTCTTCCTCCCCCCATTTTTGGGTTCCCCCTATTGAGTGTTCTTTGATCCCAATGTAAGGTGTTCTCCCTTTTACTTCTCTTTTTTTTCGGTTAAGGGAGTCATATAACGGGACTCCCAATTCATCTCCACTCTCCAAGGGCAATAGGAAAATCCAGGCAAAATTATTCCTATGGTACAACAACCGCTCCAATTTTCTGGTAGGACTGTATATGCCCTTTTTCCACAAATCCAAAAAAGTCCATTTGGTGCTTTCCAAAAATGTTTGGACAGGCTATCAGCATTTTCCCAAAATATTGATATTTCCGTTATTCCGGAAAAAGGGTTTACTTTGGTTTTATTACATTGATATAGTTTTTTGTTCGCATCCCACTCACAGTTGGGGCTCCTTTTTTCTGACCAATAGTTAGTTGGGGCTTGTGGGAAATACCCACTGTGAGTGGAGTTGGTTTTTAGGGTTCGCTTGCAAGGGGTTTCTCCGACTGGGTACGCAAAATGTGGTCCTGTTCTCCGTATACAATCTCTCCCTATTACTGTGGAGCTTAATATCCATCCTTCTGGCCTATTCACTTTATTATGAGAAAATGTGTAATTTCCTTTGAGTATTTCTTGGGCATCCAGACTAAAACCTCTCCAGGGCCATTCTTCTGCCATTAAAGGCCCTCCGCATACCCAACATCGACTTACTCTTAACCCTTTTGCAATTTTTTCTGCTAGATCAACAAATAGATTTTGTCCCATTGCCGGGAGCTCAAAATTTCCATCTATCTCCCCTGTCAGTTCAGAATATAGGCTGCTTAACTGTGACAGCGGGTGGTTCTTGGATTGTTTTCTCTCAGTATTTTCAATGATTTCTTCTATTATTATTTCAGGGGCCCCCCATTCACTAGTGATATCCCAGCAAATCCATGTTTCTTTTACGGGACAACTTCGTCCTAGTCGTGTCCCTTCTGGTCCTAAGTTTTGTGCTATCCCATAGCGTCTGTTGCCTATCACACAGGTTTCTAATTTTTCCTTGTCATAACAAACTTCGTTCACATACTCATGTGCCATAAAGATGGTTACCGCACCTGTTTCATAGTATGCCTTTTGGTAACATTTTTGGCAGTGGTCATTGGCAACAACCACTAGCAGGAGCGCAGCTAAGATAAGCAGAGGTCCAGTATAGCATATACCTCCACTGTCCATGCCTATCGGATTGCAGCCGACAGCAGGATGGGAAGATCTTCTTGTGGCAAGTATAGAGGCTAATCTGGTCTTGCCCTCTATTACTCTCTATTGCTCTGTCTTTGCGCTCGAGTATAGCTTGGCACTTAATAGCACAAAAAATTTTGTTGGTTGGTTATCTATTTCCTAATGCGCAGTCGTTCTCTAAGAACTATGGGTCTTAGTAGCGGTAGTCACTCCTTCGTGCTGGGTCTCCGATTTCGTTTGTTGGGAGTGGTGTTCCTTGGCTGTTGTCCTCTCCTGGAGACTGTAAAAACAAAATTTTACTTCCGGGTTATTTTCAGTTTTGGGTACTCTCCTTGGCATTTCCACTCGGGAGTGGAGGAAGGGGGTGTTATAGGCCCTTTGACTCTTGTACTATGGGTCCACCCCTTCTCTATAGTTCGTATTGCTGTTTCAGTGGTTAATACCACTTGGTATGGCCCCTCCCATTCTGCTTTGAGGGGCTCTTCTTTCCATGTTTTTATCAAAACCCAATCTCCCACTGAAATGTTGTGTATTTTCATCTCTAGTTTAACAGTTTGGGGAAGTAGTCCCTGTTGCCTGAGGTCGTCTAACCTCTTGGCTATTGTTGTGACATATTCTCTGAGGTATTTTTCGCCTAGTTCCAGAGTTGGACTTTGGTGGGTTTTATGGCACGATGGATAAGGCAGCCCAAATAACATCTCATAGGGAGATATATTTAGGTCTCTTCTGGGGGCTGTCCTGATCCGGAAGAGTGCTAAAGGTAAACATTTTGTCCATGGCAACCCTGTTTCCAGGGTGATTTTGGTTATGGTTCGTTTCAGAGTTTGGTTCATTCGTTCCACTCTCCCCGAACTCTGGGGGTGCCACGGGGTATGATGTTGCCACGAGACCTGTAGAGCCTCGCACGTTAATTTTAAAATTTTTGAAGTGAAATGTGATCCCCGGTCCGAATCTATGGTTTCGGGTAGTCCAAATCTGGGAACCACTTGCTCTAATAATGTTTTAACTACACTTTGGGCCGTGGCTTTTAAGACTGGAAATGCTTCTACCCAATGGGTTAAGTGATCTACAATTACCAATAAGTATTTCCATCTTTGTACAGGAGGAAATTCGGTGAAATCTACTTGCATTCTCTGAAAGGGTCTAGTTGCAAGTTCTCGCCCTCCAAGGGAGCGAGCTCTTTGTACCCTTTTGTTTACTTTCTGACAGATCATGCACTGGCTTGTTATTTGTTTAGCAACAGTATACACCCCCAGGTGCCCGTAAGCTCTCAAAAATGTTTCTACTAAGGCTTGGGTGCCCCAGTGTGTGCTGTTATGGAGTTCCTTTAGTACTTCTCGTGTAACTGCTTCTGATAGTATCTGTCTCCCATCTGAGAGAAACCACTTTCCCTCCTCGTCTTTCTTGGCTCCCATTTCAATCAGTTTTTGTTGTTCAACTTCAGTAAACACTGGCTGGGATACTTTTTTTGGAACTGGTATCAGGGCCATAATTTTTGCTTCAGGTGTCCTGAGGCTGAGAGCGGCCTCTTGGGCAGCCTGGTCAGCTCGAGCGTTTCCCTGACAGATCATATCTTTTCCCCTTTGGTGCCCCTTCACATGTACAATGGCAATCTCTTGTGGTTTTTGGATTTCTTCTAGCAAGGTTTCTAGAAGTTCACGATGACTTAAACCTTTCCCCTGGGAGGTTACCATTCCCCTCTCATGCCAGATTTTCCCAAATATATGTGCAACCCCCCAGGCATATCTAGAATCAGTATATATGGTTCCCATCCCACTGCCAATTATGCGTAGGGCACTGACCACTGCATAAACTTCACACGCTTGAGCAGACCAGTCCTTTGGCAGAGTCCCTGACTCCACCACTGTGAGATCTTCTCCATCAACTACTGCATAACCACTTTTTCGTTTCCCTTCTATGATTTTTGATGATCCATCTGTAAACAAATGTATTCCTCCCTCTATAGGGATGTCTAATAAGTCTTCTCTGATCTTTGTTTGGTAATCAATAATGTCTAAGCAATTGTGTGCAGTTATATCATTCTCGGTATTCCCTTGTCCATACAAAAATTGAGATGGATCTACACATGAGTTAGTTGTCAGGCTTAAGTCGTCTTTTTCCATTAATATAGTTTCATATTTTAGAATTCGAGAATCTGTCATCCACCTTCCAGATTTCTGACTTAAGACTGCTCTTACTGCATGTGGAGTGTGTACTTTAATCTTTCCTCCAAATGTTAATTTTCTTGCTTCCTCCACCAGTATGGCTGTAGCAGCCACCGCCTGGACACAGGCGGGCCATCCTCTGATTACTGGGTCTAATATTTTTGATAGGAAACCCACCGGCTTTCTGACTCCCCCCCAGTCCTGGGTGACCACCCCCTTGGCAGTCCCTTCTGAGGCATTCACGTAAAGATCGAAGGGTTTCTTTAGATCGGGCAAAGATAACACTGGGGCTTGGGTTAAAATTTCTTTCAATTTGTTAAATTCCTTCACCTCTTCTGGGGAGTATTCTGCTTGGTAGGCTTTTTCGGGTGCTGTGTCATTTGTCAACTTTTCGTACAGGAATTTTGTTTTACTGCTATAATCTAGAATCCATAGTCTGCAGAATCCTACTAATCCTAAAAATTGTCTGATCTCTTTCTTTGTTCTTGGGAGAGGGAGGTCTAAAATTCCCTTTATTCTTTCTGGGGTTAGCTTACGTCCTCCATTCTTTATAATGTGTCCTAAGTACTTTACTTCTTTTTCCACGAATTGAAGTTTATTCTTTGATACTCTCAATCCCTGTTCCCCCAAGAAATTTAACAGTCTTACTGTTTCCTTCTCTACTTCTTTTTGTGTTTTTCCGGCCACTAGTAAATCGTCTACATATTGTATGATGACGGTTCCTTCTTGTGTATCAAACTTGCTCATCACAGTTTCTAGGGCTTGTCCAAATAAGTTGGGTGCTTCTGAAAACCCCTGTGGAAGTACTGTCCACCTTAGTTGTTGTTTTCTTCCTGTTTCTGGATTTTCCCATTCAAAGGCAAAGATGTCTCGAGAATTTTCATCTAATGGACAGGTCCAAAATGCATCTTTCAAGTCAACTACTGAGAACCACTCATACTCGGGGGATATTCTACTCATTATGGTATAGGGGTTTGGAACAACTGGATGACGTACTCTAACTATTTTGTTGATTTCTCTCAAGTCTTGGACTAATCGGTAAGTTCCATCACTTTTCCTCACCGGTAAGATGGGGGTATTGTATGGTGACATACAGGGTTCTAATAGGTTGTCACGAATTAATTTCTCTATTACTGGTAGAAGACCCTTTTTCCCTTCTAGGGGAATGGGGTATTGTCTAATGCGAATGGGTATATTGGAATACAATTCTACTTTGAAGGGCGGTATTTCCAGTCTCCCTCGGTTCCCATCTTCAGCCCAGACTTGGGGATTTATCCCTAAGTCTTCACGCAACACAAAAAGTTTGACTGTCACCTCTTCCCCTTGGGGTACTATTCCCACCCCTAGAATGCCCATTAGGTCCCTTCCTAGTAGATTTACTCCAGCTTGTGATGTAATTAGTAAATCTGCTTCAATTATTTTCCCATTTCCTTTTATGGTTACAGCTGGGGCTATGGGTACTTCGAACGTTTCTCCTTTTGCTCCCATTACTGTAACTGTGCGTTTAGAAATCTTTACTCCTGGTGGAGGTTGAATTATGCAAGTTCTTTGAGCTCCTGAATCTACTAAAAAGGTAGTGTCTTTCTCCTGGGGTCCTATCTTTAAATTTATCAAGGGTTCTTTTCTTTCTTCTGACCCCAGGAGAAAGAACCCCTGACTTTCCTATTCTAAGTCTTCTTGTAATTGGTAGACTCGGATGTCTTTCCGCTTCTTATTGCATTCTTTTTGTATATGGCCTTCTTCCCCACAGTAGTAGCAACAAATTTGTCTTCTACCTTGCGTATTTGGGGTTCTTCCTTCTGTCTCCTTCCTGTCTGGTCGCTTAGTGAATTTGTTGACATATTGAGTCCTCTGTTTCCTTTGGTTTCTGGGTCCATGGCTATATCCTTTCTGGGGTTCTTCTTCTTCTTTTTGTTCTGTTGTTTGTTTATTCATCTCTTTAATTGTAGCCATCATTATTTCAATTTTATTCTTCTGTCTTTCCTCATCTCTTCGTACATACACCTTTTGGGCTTCTTTTAATAAGTCGTTCAATCCTTTCTCGTTCCAATCCTCTATCTTTTCTAATTTCTTCTTAATATCAGGCCAAGAATGTGTTACAAAACAGACCTTTAATAGTTCTTGTCCTGTTCGAGAGTCTAGTTGTACCCCTGAATATTGTTGTATATTTCTTTTTAGTCTTTCTAACCATTCTGACGGTGATTCATCTTTCTTTTGTCGATCATCAAAGGCTTTGGCTGAGTTCTGCCCTCGAGGGACCGCCTCTTTAATTCCTTTAATGATATAACTACGATAATCAATCATATTTTGCCTCCCTTCATCTGTGTTCTGATCCCAATTCGGGCGAGCTACGGGTATTTTCTGTTCCCCATTTTGACCATTTA
Source organism: Manacus candei (assembly GCF_025592945.1). Taxonomy (NCBI): domain Eukaryota; kingdom Metazoa; phylum Chordata; class Aves; order Passeriformes; family Pipridae; genus Manacus; species Manacus candei. The sequence continues at coordinate 16,496,069 of NW_026138115.1, read as the reverse complement.
CTCCTTGGGGGTGTTCTCTGTTCCATACCCGGATTCCTGCAGTTTGAATCATTTCTCTTTCTTCTACAGTGAATAAACTCTTAATTATAGATTGCATTTCGTCCCACATGAATACATTTGGGCCTAAAAACTGGTCCAATTGTTCTGCTAACCCTAGTGGGTCCTCTAGTAACTTTTTCATTTCCTTTCGGAATTCCCTGACTTCTGTACTGGTAAGGGGAGCGTTTACATATCCTACCCCTCCTTGTGCTCCGTACATGGGAACTTCTCTGAGGGGATAGAGTTTTCCTGGTGTTTCTGACTCCTGTTCTTTTCTCCTCCTTCGTGTTTGAGGGGGACTAGGAGGAGGGAGAGGAGGGGGAGGAGGGGGAGGGGGAGGGGGAGGCGGAGGAGGAGAAGAAGGAGGAGGAGGAGTTCTGTTTAGATCTTGTGCTCCATTAGCTTGGTTTCTGTCTGGGTTGTATGGAGGGGGGGTTATTTAAACACTCTTCTATTGGATCCCAATTTGGGCCTTTTTTCTTTTTCTCGTTTTTGTTTGTTTTACTGTTTACAGTAACTGGAAAGAGTTTCATGGGTTTTAACCAACATGCCGCATAAGCGCTTTCTTCTTGGTTCCATGGTTCCTTTTTATTGACATAGGTATTAAGGGCTTGACAAATCCAGTTGTCAAAAGAGCCAAATTGGGGCCAGATAAGGTAGTCTGATTTTATTGGTTCTTTTGTCCATTCGGATATGCAATATTGTATCATAGTTGCCTTATTTTTTCTCCGAGTCCACCTGGCTTCGTCCCATGTCTCTAACATTCTGCCTAAGGGGGAGTCTTGGGGAATATTAGGTATTTTTTCTGATTTTTTCTTTCCCCTCTCCTTTACAGTTGTTTTACTTCCCGTACCTCCCATTGTAATTAATTGATAGGATTATACACACTTTGCCAAAACTAAACAAGAAATACCAAACTTGAAACTTGGGAAAGGAAATACTTATCCCAGAGGTAGCGGAAAAATCTGCAGGGATTCCTACCTAGGGGTTGGTCGGGGGAGGACCCCTGCGGGAATGCCCCGCCCAGGGGTTGGCCGGGGGAGGACCCCTGCGGGAATGCCCCGCCCAGGGGTTGGCCGGGGGAGGACCCCTGCGGGAATGCCCCGCCCAGGGGTTGGCCGGGGGAGGACCCCTGCGGGAATGCCCCGCCCAGGGGTTGGCCGGGGGAGGACCCCTGCGGGAATGCCCCGCCCAGGGGTTGGCCGGGGGAGGACCCCTGTGGGAATGCCCCGCCCAGGGGTTGGCCGGGGGAGGACCCCTGCGGGAATGCCCCGCCCAGGGGTTGGCCGGGGGAGGACCCCTGCGGGAATGCCCCGCCCAGGGGTTGGCCGGGGGAGGACCCCTGCGGGAATGCCCCGCCCAGGGGTTGGCCGGGGGAGGACCCCTGCGGGAATGCCCCGCCCAGGGGTTGGCCGGGGGAGGACCCCTTTAAACAAAGATAGGGACAATATCACTGTCTCAGTCTTCACCTGGGACACACACAGCACAGCACGCCTCTCTGGCCCCTGCCAGACCACGCTTCACCCCCGTCTCCTCCGAGCACGTGCCACCCCTCCAAACAAAGGCCGCACGCTCAGGGACACACACAGCACACCGCTCTGCCCCTCCACCGGAGCGCACGCCGCCCCCGTCCCTCCGGAGCAGGCAGGCACCTCCTCAAACAAAAGCAGCTACGATATCGCTCTCCCACCCGGGACTCACACAGCACAGCACGCCTCTCCGGTCCCCAAAGGCCGCAACGCTCGGGTCTCCTCCGAGCACGTGTCACCCCTCCAAACAAAGACCGCAACGCTCGGGTCTCCTCCGAGCACGTGTCACCCCTCCAAACAAAGACCGCAACGCTCGGGTCTCCTCCGAGCACGTGTCACCCCTCCAAACAAAGACCACAACGCTCGGGTCTCCTCCGAGCACGTGTCACCCCTCCAAACAAAGACCACAACGCTCGGGTCTCCTCCGAGCACGTGTCACCCCTCCAAACAAAGACCGCAACGCTCGGGTCTCCTCCGAGCACGTGTCACCCCTCCAAACAAAGACCGCAACGCTCGGGTCTCCTCCGAGCACGTGTCACCCCTCCAAACAAAGACCACAACGCTCGGGTCTCCTCCGAGCACGTGTCACCCCTCCAAACAAAGGCCGCAACGCTCAGGGACACACACAGCACGCCGCTCTGCCCCTCCACCGGAGCGCACGCCGCCCTGCCCCTCCGGAGCAGGCAGGCACCTCCTCAAACAAAAGCAGCTACAATATAGCTCTCCCACCTGGGACTTACACAGCACAGCACGCCTCTCTCGCTCCGGTTCTGCTGAAAACGTATCAAACCCCTACTACGAGTTACCCCAAACTAATCTTTTTCAATTTTTATCCCCCCCACTGTGTTTTCTCCCCCGGGAGTTCTCAGTCTCACGTCTCACCAATCACTTCGTCTCTTCACTGGCCAGTCCTCTCGCGAGAGACGTGGAAACGCAGTTAGAAAGACTCCCTCTCGCTTCGCGCCTTTAGGCACGTCTCAGTCACTCTCACGCACTCTCCCGAAACCCAATTAGTCCCCCTCAGCCAAGGGACCCCAACTTGCCCCTCCAAGGGACTCCAATCCACCCCCTTAGGTTTAAATGACTCCCTTACCGGGTTCTTGTGATTCGTGTGTTGCCGCGGTCTTTTTAACCCTATATGCCGGCCGGCTCTTCTGTTTTCCTTGTTCTGCAGCCGTATTTCCTGGGTCCTTTTCCGCAGCCGCCCTGGACCGGGGGGTCTCGTCCTCGGGCCGCCAAGCTGGGCGGGGCGCGCGCCTCCCTGGATGTTGGCCCCCCAGCCCAAGGCTGCCGGGCGTTGGATCCCGGACGAGCCCCCAAATTGTGAGAAAATTCTCTTCTACCAATTTATAGAAACGGCAAAAAAAAAACTTTCGCAGGACAAGGAAACTTACAGAAAAGGATCCTTTATTTGCAGCGCTGGGTGCAGTCCCAAGCCGCCCGCCTGGAAAAGCACACCCCTCCCCGAGCCCGTGTCTTTCTTATACTCTTCAGTTACCCAATATCTTGAATATTCAGCAGGTAACAAGTATTTTACCTTAAAAGGGTACTTTTCAAACTGGCGGGTGGGTGTCACCCTCCCACCTGATTGGCTCCTCACTTGATTGGTCCCACCTGATTGGATCAGGGCATACCCCCTGTACAGTTTGATTGATTGGTGACGTACCCCTCTGTACATGTACAGGGGGACCCCCCTGTACAAAAAGACACGTGGCTGATATTGTATCCTACCTCGGCCGCAATATTCCCTTGGTGTACAGCCCTGACGGGGCCTTTCACCTTACAATCTTCGCGAGACGCCTGAAATAAAATTAAATGGGAGGTAAGAAGGAAGTCCCAACACCCCGTTTCCTACTTACATAACTTTACTTATAATAAAACCAGATTATTTTATTTCTCATAGTAGCACCCATAATGCTTCATTCTGGAAATCAGCCATTTGGCTTTTGTCATTAATCTCTTTACCATCTCTTGGCTGGCTTAGAGAGATTCACTGTGTTTGGAAAATTTTAACTTCAGTGAGTGCTCCAAGGGACACAATCTTCCATACCCTCAATTTTATTTTCTGCCTAATTTCAGGGTCTGACCATCTGAAATTTCCCCACTGCTCATGATATTTTGCTCCTGGGTCTCCTTCCTTCTTCACACAAAATTATTTAGATCACAGGGTACTACATGGATTCCAGAGGAGATCAAAGCCAACTGCCAAGTAGTGTGACTACAGTGATGAAAGCAGTGTGAACACAAACAGTACTTTCTCTGTGGAAGGACCACGGATTTTCCCTGAAGGTGATCCTAAAAGATAATATGAAGCCTACCTTCTTTCCCAGTACTAACTTTACATAGATTTCAAAATCAAAGATCAGTATAGTAACAAAAGTACTTGGAGTTTCCAACAGCTATGTTAACCTGTGACATACTTTCTGGCAAGGATAAAGCATATCTTTGTAGGACAGATCTGAATTAAGGTATTATTTTCTCAGAGAATAAAGGACTATCAACACAGTTAAGCTTAACTGCAAGGTGCACCGCTGTCAGTATTTTCCAAGTAAGTTAAATAACTTATGTAAAAAAAATTAAAAAAAAAAAACAAAACAGCACACCCCTGCAACAAAATAAAACACAACAAAACAAAAACCAAGAATCCCAACAACAAGAAAACCCAGAGAAAATAAACAAACAAACAATAAACACGCCACCAAAACAAAAAAGAAACACTCTTGTCTCCTCTCACAGACAAGAGAATCAGAAAAAAAAAGTCTCATTTCTTACTACCCTCCCAGAAGAAACACACAGGGAATACTTTGATATGCAAACACCTGTGTAAAATAGAATAATCCTACTATACTGTGCTTTTTGATAAATAAGTCTCGTAGAAAATCACGGAACTTGGATAACACTTTGAAATTTTTTTTAAACCCACTGTTTTCTTGTAAGAAACAGTATACCAATGGCAAACATTCCTAAAGTCAATGGGAGATTTCAAAAGAGACTTCACATGGCCCAGGAATCTGAAGTTTGGATTTGTCCTGAGGCATTGTGGCAGGATAGACCCACCCTCATAAGACCTAAAATCTATTCAAGCTATCATGCAAACTATCATGCAAGAATAACCGCTGGAGCCAGGGTGTTGTCTTGGTGTTAATTATGCTAAAACCATGCCAGTTCACCAGACTTCGAATACACACCCTGCTTTTGAAGTCTGATTTGACTTTTGATAAACTGGCCTGTAAATATGTGACTAGCAGTCCAGTCACCTTTCATGCAGACAGGACATAACCCTTCTTGGGGTGTATGAGTAGAGATTCCTGCCTTGGCTGGAGATGCCCTCCAAGGTTACTCCTCAAGGCTGAGAGAAAGAGATCTCCCCACAAGTGTTGGTATGGGTGAGTTACATCAAATCTCTACTTAATAATTATTTCTTTTTGCTATCTTTAATATAACTGCTTCAGTAATTACTTTGTTACAGTGCACTATAGTACTTTATGCTATATTATATTCTACTAGTAGATTTTTAGCGTTTATATTGTGTAGTAAATTGTTCTGATTAAGATCTTTTGTCTGATAATTTGTAATAATAAAATATTCATTTTATATAAATTTTCTCATTTTGCCAATCATTAAAATATGTGGGACAAAAGTGATTCAATCATACCTCTATAATTCCTTAAATTTAAACTATTGACATAATCTGAGGCTAACATTGGATACAGCCACACTTAGATTCCTCTCTGAGAAGGTGTTTAGAAAACAAGGCAGTCCTTTCTGCACCTCGTGACTCAATAGCAGAGCTTTTTAATAGATTTTGTCTAAACCTTCCACTCCCATCCGCAACAGACATTATAACTTTCTGCAACTGTAAACTTCAGTTTATTCCTCCCAAATGTTAAAAAAAAAAAAAGGGAGACCGAGAAAGAGCAAGGGTGAGATTAAGAAGACAGTGTTAGGCAACTGTATAGGAAACATCTACTCTTCAAACTACATAAATTACTTGTCATTTGGCATACACTTTTTCAAGTGTTAATTATAATAAATGAGAAACATTCAAGTTAAATTTAGCATAACAAATTATATTAGCCTCATAATATGATAAGAACACATATTACTGTTTCCAACACTTTTTCTGGTGGATTTACTCTGTTGTATGAACATTATTGCTGTTCTTCATTTTAGGAAAGGAACTTATCTTTGCTATTGAAATCCTTTATGGATAAAAGAGAACATTTAAATAAACATGTTAGGCTGTCACTATAACGGTCTTCTGCTATGCTTTGTTTTGTCAAGTACATATATGTAAGGCATTGTAAGATTTATAACTTTGGAGAGGTTTCTCATACTTTGGTCACAAAATATGTGGATATATTCTGATCCTGGGAAATTGGGATCTGTGTTCATTGTACTAATAAAGGAAGAAAAACATCCACTGGTTATTACAGAAGTAATTTATCTGGATTTTAAATCAGAGTTTTACTCATAAATGTAGGACAAGCTTTTGCAAAATAATTATGAATTACTCTCATAGCTGCAGGGTTTTATTTCTTCCATTTTTGGTCCCACTAGATGAATACCAAAATTTCTTAGTATACGGATGAAAATAAAATGCAGTTGCCTATCTCAGTAGAGAGAATTTAAGATCACCTCAATAGAGATTATTTGTATTTCAATTCTGGCATCCCAAATAAGTATTTGCTATTTATTTGTAATGTGTATATTCCTACCTATATTAATAAAAAGGAAATATTCCTCTTTTAATGTATTTATTGACATTTGCTGCATAAAAAATAAATACACGAGTTTAGGAAGAGAAAGGAAACAGTCGAATGATTATTTTGACTTATTTGGAAAAAGTCAATTGGATGGAGGGAAAACGTTTCTGAAAAATTTCGATTTTCTAAAGAAATTAACTCAATAAATTTCAATAACTTCTGACAATTTTAACTAGAGTATTTGTGCAATTTGAGACCATTTTGGAAACTATTCTTTTGCTGTGGCATTATATTTACCTCTGAGATGAAACACTGCTGTACAAATCTTTACAGACAGAAAAAGGATAGATACAGAAAACTAATATGATGTTTGTTCAGAAAAAAGACCAATAAGCACACATAAACAACCCCTTCCTACAGAAATCTTCAAATAATATAACTATACAAATTTATTTTTAACAAAGATAAAATGTATGGTATTTTCAGTTGTAGACTTTTATACATAACATAAAGAATTACTTACCTGTATTAATCAAAATAATGTAATATAGAATAAATATAAACATTAAAATAAACTGCAGTCAATAAGGTTCCTTGAAATTATGATGTGGTATCTTTTAAGCCTGAAAATATTGCTAAAGCCTATGTTGCCACGTTTGATCTCAAATCTAACAAAATTATCAGAAATAAACCCATTCTGCTCACTACTTTTCTTGGCTACAAGACAGGACTCCTAACCAACAAACCATTTTCTGCAATAAAATTTTTTGCCATGCCACAAGAAGTAGGCAGTACATTTACATTAGGACAGAAGACTGTAGTAGGTTGACCCCTGTTGGATGGCAGACACCCACCAAAGCCAATCTATCAGTTCTCAGCCGTAGAGGGGAGAGAAAATATAGCAAAGGTTCATGAGTTAAGATAAGGTCCAAGAGAGATCAGTCACCAAATACTGTCATGGGCAAAACAGACTCAAACTGGAGATATTAATTGAATTTATTACTAACAAAATCAGAGCAGGATAATGAAAAGTAAAATAAGTCTTAAAAACTTGTTTCCCCTCCCCCTCCCTCCTTCCCAAGCTCTACTTCCTCCACCTCAGTGGCAGAGGGAGATGGAGAATGGGGGTTATGGTTGGTTCATCACACATTGTTCCTGCTGCTGCTCAGGGGGAGGAGTTTTTCCCCTGCTTCAGTGTGGGGTCCCTCCCACCGGAGGCAGTCCTCTATGAACTTCTCCCTCTTGAGTCCATCCCACAGGCAACAGTTCTCCACAAACTGTTGCAACACTGGTCACTCTTCCATGGGGTACAGTCCTTCAGGCATAGCCAGCTCAAACATGGGTCCTCCCACAGGGTCGTAAGTCCTACCAGGAAACCTGCTGCAGTGTGAGCTCTTCTCTCCACAGGTCCCTGCCAGGACCCTGCTCCAGCAGAGGTTACCCACGAGTTCACAGCCTTCTTTTCAGCATGTACCTGTTCTGGCGGGGGTCTTCTCCATGGTCTGCGTGTGAATCTCTGCATCCCTCTGGTCCTCCATGGGCTGCACGGGACAACTGCTCTACCATGGTCTTCACCATGGGCTGCAGGGAAATCTCAGGTCTGGGGCCTGGAGCAGCTCCTCCACCTCCTTCTCCACCGACCTTGGTGTCTGCATAGTTGTTCCCCTCACATATTCTCACTCTGCTCTTTTCTGGCCACAATTACGTCTGTGCAATAACTTTTATTTTTTCCTCTGAAATACGTTATCACAAAGGCATTACTACCATCTCTGATTTGCCCAGCCTTATCCAGCGGCGTGTCTATCTTGGAACCAGCTGGCATTGGCTCTGCCAGACATGGAGGAAGCTTCTGGCAGCTTCTCACAGAAGTCACCCCTATAGCCCCCCTGCTACCCAAACCTGGCTGTGCAAAACTAGTACAACTTACATTGTCTCTTGAGGGCTGTTCTGAAGATGCTCTGAAGACCAAATTTGCACTGTGTACAAGACTGTAAGCTGCAGTGAGACATAAATATTGCTGAAGGATGTTCTTTTCTGTGTGAAACCAATGTGCTTAAGTATGCCCATTGGCTCTGTATATGCTGCTCAAGAGACAGCTTTTTGAATTTGAAGTGAGCTTTTCAGAAGACACAGCAATACTAAAGATATACACTGCTCCCAAAACTTCTGAAAGAACAGAGCAGTTATAGCCTTTTTGCATCCAAACATAAGCCCCTGTCCTTATGATGATTGGACACAGTCGTTGTCTTAAATACTTACTGCTCTAATGATAGTAATTTAGATGGAAAATACATTGTGCTACGTGCAAAAACAGGGATAATTTTGTCAGAGAGAAATACTTTCCGAAATCAACACTCAGAAGAGGAACTTCTGCTCTGTGCTTGACTTCTTTATTGACTTTAGCCTAGAACATTTTGTTTTCAATCATCTTGCTGCTGCTACTTGTAATATGCCCAGCCTTTCACTTTTGTCTTTCTTGTTACACCTATTGCTTACATTGTACCCTGTAGATTCACTATGTCATTCCCTGACGATGTATAATGCTATAAATTATGTAGTTGTGATTATCACTTACATATACAAGTAATATAAACCTTTTCCTTTTTTCTCTTTTTTTTTCTTTCAATGCAGTAGCACTTGTGCCAGCTTACAGTCATATGTACCATTTTCTCCTTTTTCAGAACCAAGCTGCCAATTCTCATCCTGAATAGCTTTAAAATTGCTCATAGCAATCAATGACAACTGAGGCATCACTGAAGAATTTCTCTTATCTCCAAGCTCCAATTTAGATCAGTCATCAAGCTTGAGTAAGCTTGAGCTGTCAGAACATTGTCCCTCATCACATGCTCTAACCACAAAAAGTCAACTTCAAAATAAAATTTTTTCTATCTCCTACTACATTTTGTAATGGTCTAGTATGAACAATAAACTTTACTGAAATAGTACTGTCAATCTTTGTAACACAGATAACTATGCTGACTTTTTATCTATGGAAGGCTGCTCTACCTCAAATATGATCCACAGTAAATAATTTCCTTATATTTCTTCTTTTATGTTGTTTGATCTTATTAGTGATGCATACTACATTGCTGTGTAGAGCCTATTTTTAATAAGCATACATTTTAAAAACATGAAATGAAAACATAAATTCAAATATGAGAAGGTAAACATCTAAATATCTAAATATCTGATATATCAAATATATCAGATATAAAGACCCATAGATATTCTTCTGCAGTGTCTTTATAGAGGTTTATTTCATCCAGAATTCAGTATTAAAAGAAAAAAATGCCAATTTCAATGCTCTGCTTAGGCTGTATTTCTGAATTTATACTGGAGCCATTTTCAACTGCCTCTTAAAATAAACTCTGGTAACTTTTTATTTCTTTATATTTATTTGAAATCTCTTTTTCTGAGCAGACTGAAACTGAAAACAAAAATCTATCCTGAACAGTTTTTTTGACTTTCTGATAGTTATCTGATTGGTTAAGACCTAGTTTGAAAAAAAAGTGCTGTAATACCTCTGTGACTTACGGCTTATAGATGCTACAATGTGCTTCGAATTAATTTATTTATGTGCTTTAAGTTCTATCAGGTTTTTAAGAGGCCTTAAATGTAGTATGGACAAGGTGATGCATTCAAATGAAGCTTTTTCATTGTGTCAAGTAAGTGGTAATCTTTGCTGGATTAGACACATTTACCAGCTCTCTAAACAAGGAGGGGAGAAAATACTTGATGATATAAAATGATAAATATAATGATTTCATATAAGCTGAAATAAAGTCAGGGAAGTCACTTACCACATGCCATCACAGGTAAAGCAGACTCAATGTGGAGCTTATGATTTGATTTCCAAACTAAAGTAGATTTGGACAATGAGAAATGTAACCAGAACCTAGAACAGAACTTTTTCCCCTGCCTTCCTCTTTTTTTCCAGTCTCCACTTCAATCCTTCATTCCCAGTTCTTCTACCCAGCATCCTCTGAGCTGCGCAGAGGGCTCAGGGGGTGTGGTTATTGTTAGTATGTAGCTGTTCCTCCCATCTGCTCGTTCCTTCTCACATTTTTCCCGTGGAAAAAGCATGAGTCTCTTCCACTGTCCTTCAGGAAAAAACTTTGTTTTGATGTAGCTTCTCCACGGGCTGAAGTTCCTTCAGGAAATATCCACCTGCTCCAATAGGGAATTCACTGTGGACTGCTCCAGTGTGCTCATCTCCATGGGCTGCAGGGGAAATCTCTGCTCCCAGTGCCTCCTTCTATTAATTTTTCCATTACCACTTTCTATTAATTTTTCTCTAATCTGAGTGTTTGTACTGAATTCTCACTTTTTCCCCCTCTCTTCTCTGACTCTGCAGTATATTTTCACTTTCTTAAGTATTTTTTGTTAGAGACACTACACACTCAGCAGTGTCTTGTGATGGGTCCATTGGAGCAAGGTGGAACCGACTGTGCTCGGAATGTGCAGCCCCCAAACTCTTCTCGCAGGGGCCACCCTTGCAACCCTCCTGCTGCCAAAACCTCATCAGAGACACCCAGTACATGAGCCCAAATCCCACATTTGTGACTGAGGACTGTGTAGATTATCACTTCTACAGGTTAGAGCTCTATCCACTAGAGTATCCTGCTCCTAAAATTACAATGACCATAAGTGTCATGAGCGTCTGAGAGGTTATTTTTGTATGTAATGTCTCATTGCAATCTTAGGACTTTTTTTTTTTTTTTTTTTTTTTCAGGACAGAGTTTTTTAAGGAACAGTTGGAAAAGTTGACCAGTTTCTAGCTTTGTTATTTCTCAAGTAATTTTTCCAGTTTTAAATATTTACCAAATTACTTCAATATCTTGAAAGAGTAGATATTTAGGACTAAATCCTATTTTAATAAATGGACTTTTAACCTACAAAATGTTCAGAACTACTGATTTCAGGAATGCCTGTGGAGTAAAGAGCTTCTTGATGTGAGTAAGGGCAGAACATGAAACAATAAAATATTTTTCTCACTGAAAAGGCAAAATAGGATTTTCTCAAAGATAGTTTCACACATTTTTCAGTCTCCCACTATAGAATTTAGTTAATAAAATTGGCTGTGATTTTTAAAACATCCCAGAATGCTCCATATTTGTCTGGAAAGAAAGATAGGAGCATGCAGATATGGATGATGAAGGTTTCTAGATTTTATGGCTGAACATATTCAATTTAATTCATCCTTTTATCATTTCTTAAATTTCTTGAATTAGGTTGGGTTTTTTTGTTTGTTTGTTTGGTTTGGTTTGGTTTGGGGTTTTTCTTGTAATGGAGCTATTGGTTGCAATAAGTTTCATACCTCCTTAAAAACTGAAAAAGAACACAGCATTAGATGTAAGCATAACCCAACACAGATATTTCTGATTAGCTGATATTCATCTGTAGTTATAGAAAGAAGCATAAATAAAAAGCAAGCGGATGGAAGAGCTTACAGTTGAACACATCATTATTTATAGAATACAAAGTTGCAAAATAAGAGATTGTTTCTTAACTATAACATCTGTAACATAGTCACTATGACCTAAGGGTTCATTCTTCAGCTCTCAGCCATCAGATTGCCAGTCATAAGGGCATATCTCCCCAGGAGATGTACGGAAGTATGTTTTGACTATGCTGCAGTGGTCAATGAAAAAAGAGCAAGTAGAACGAAATGCTACCAAGATTTTAAAGAAAATTCAGTAACAATGGTCAGTCACTCTTTATAATGAAGAACAAATTTTAAAGTAGTCTTGTATACTTTAATTCAAGTATACAGATACTTTCAATACTTACTTCATAAGGATCAGCTCGGCCAAGTCAGATATGGCGATGAACTTACTGAACCCTTTCTAATAACAAACAGCGTGAAACAAGGCTGTGTTCTTTCCCCAACCCTATTCATAATCTTTTTCAGCAGGATGCTCCAAAGGGCCATGGCAGACCTCGATGATGAAGATGGTATCTACATTCGATATCGTACCAATGGAAGCCTATTCAACCTAAGGCGATCAAAGGCCCACACTAAGACCTTAAATCATTTTGTCCAGGAGCTGCTTTACGCTGATGATGCCGCCCTCATCGCCCACACAGGAGTAGCTCTGCAGCGTTTAACATCCTGCTTTGCAGACACTGCTGAGCTTTTGGGGATGGAAGTCAGCTTGAAGAAGACAGAAGTTTTCTATCAGCCTGCACCTCAGGAAGTCTTCCATCATCCCCATATCACCATTGGCCAATCAGAGCTCAGATCAGTCTGGCAGTTTAATTACCTAGGTAGCCTCATCTCCTCAGATGGTAAGATTGATGGAGAAATAGGAAACAGGTTAGCAAAGGCATACAGTGCTTTTGAAAGACTCCATAAAAGAGTCTGGTGAAATAAACACCTGAAGAAAAGTACCAAGATCAGTGTTTACAGAGCCATTGTGCTGTCTACTCTTTTATATTGGTCTGAATCATGGGTCATCTACCGCCACCACCTGCGTCTCCTAGAACGCTTCCATCAACACTGCCTCCGAACAATCCTAAACATCCACCGGTCAGATTATGTGACCAATACATCTGTTCTAGAACAAGCAGCAGTCACAATATTGAGGCCATGTTGCTGAGAACACAGCTGCGTTGGGCAGGGCATGTCTCCAGGATAGAGGACCACCGCCTCCCTAAGACTGTACTCTATGGTGAACTTGCCACCGGCTGCCTCGTGAGAGGAACCCTGAAGAGAAGATACAAGGACTCCCTGAAACAACATCTCAGCCTCGGCCATATTGATCTTCATCACTGGTCTACTCTGGCCTCCAATCAGGAGGTCTGGAGACACACAGTTCATAATGCTGCTGCTTCCTTTGAGAATGCACGCAGGATCACTCTTGAGGAGAAAAGACAATGCAGAAAAAATCGTATCCTGCCAGTACCATCCAAGGAGTCTTTCTGCTGTGCCTTTTGCAACTGAACTTGTCTATCTGGCATTGGCCTCTTTAGCCACCAGTGCTTGTAGCAAATGTGGGTAGAGCCCTTCCCAAATCTTCATTCACAAAGCCCAACCATGACGATGACAGATTCTTTCAATTTATATCTGTATGAAACTCCATGAACTCTCCTAGGTAGTCACCATTTTTAATAGCAGGAATCTAAGGCATAGTTTTAAAAATGTAGCCAAAGATTTTAGGAAAATTGCTTCACAAGGAAGAGAGAATGTGCAGTGAATGTTGATGACTGGTTTTGGTTGCTGACCCTCAAAATGAATAATTTTTTTTTTTCAGATTATAGAGTTTTTCTGAAGTGTGACATGACAGAAAAATTTGCTTTAGGTGCTGGAGTGTTATATTTTCTAGGTAAGTGAGAAAAAATGATTATTTTCTTTTATTTAGAATAATATATACATATATTCAAAGATAAGGTGGAAAGTAAGGTATTTATTTTCACATAGATAGCAGAGAAATCCATAGTATGGATTTCCAGTAACCCAGACTTCGAAGTCTTTTTGGAACTAAACAGGAGAAACTGATGGGTTACGAATGGGAGAATTTGAGCTGCTGAATGTATTCTGCTATGAAAATGGGATGTGGACAGAGACAGGAATTTCTTAGGAAATGCAAGGCAATCATGTAAACGACACAAGGAATGCAAGCATGAGAAACAGAGGTGGTTCGTTGCTTACTGAAATAATTTAATGAAATTTTATTAGATAATAGATTTGGATTTAGTGATAACTGTGGGAATACTTGGTACAGTTAAGTCATCCACATTTCTAAATCGATCCCTATTACTGCTGTTACTGCTCCCTCCTGCGCTTAAAATCTGTGAGTGCCTGTGGGTGGCTTGTTGTGAGCTTATGGTTTCCTCTTTCTTTCCCAACCAGCGATGCTACTGCCTTCCCATCTTTCCCCTCACTCTTCACATCAGTGAAGTCAAATTAATTGTTCTGTGTAAACATACATTGTGAAAACAAAATGAAAATGACAAAACTACACCTGAAATTGCTGATTTACTTTCTGTCATGAAAGGTACCCGATTTTTTTAAAAATCAGACTATTTTTTTTAAATTATCACGGTACATGACATATTGTGAGAAATACTATATGACTAGTTATTAGTGGTGGAGGTTGTGAACAGTATTTTAAGTTTGCCTTTTGCATAAATATTACAAACCCTTTTAAAACATCCACAAGGGCTCATAGCACTCTTTTGACAGGTTTTGACAGATTAGGGTAAATCACTGGCATCTACTGTCTAGTTATTATCACAACTAATCAGTGGATGACAATGAAATATCTGTGTAAAAAACCTTTAGAAAGGGCTAATGGCTAATTCTCATGCAGCAAAGAGTCAACATAATATAGAGGAATGCATTACAGAGGAGAAAACTTTAAGTGCGGCATCAGGAACAAAGGAACCAATGAATATTCTTTTAGAAGTCTCTGCCCATGTTGTTCTCCTATGGAAATTTATAATCTGGGTCTCATTTATAAAGATTTGTTATACTGCGGTAATTTTCAGGTTAGTAAGGTTGTATGTTACTATTAGAGACTTAGCTGGGACCATACTCCGTCTGTAAAACAACATGCTCAGATTACAGATGATTGAGTAAAATATATGGGGCTGGAACTCCAGAGCTATCATTCCAAAACTTCTGCGATAACTCCTAATTGCCATACTCAGATTTTTTGCATATTAGAATATCATTAATATGTACTGTTTCTAGGAATCACACTCAAGTTGGTAGTCCTGTTCTGGTTCATTTCTATATATAAAGTAACTCAGGTACAAGGCAGTGGCATTAACATATAAGTATACAGTAACTGTAATTTAGCAATTGTAATTTGAACTGTGATTTCTGCATATTAGAAGTATTAAAAATATAATGAATTGAATTTCTAAGACTGGAAATTGAACTCTGTAATTTGAATATGAATATTTTTCTGTTTTATTAAAAGCATTAAAATATTTTTTAAAAAAATATTAATCTTAGGTGGTTTTTTTAAAATATTTCATTAATGTAATGTGACTTGAAAAAAAATTGATTGAGAAATATATTGGTTGTGCTAAATCTACACACTAGATGGACATATCCACCAAGTGGATAAAAGTGATAAAGATTTCTGCAAAATCAGTGCTACAAATATTGCTCAATTGGACGAAAACCTACTCTATTCAATATTCTTAAATATTCAGGTTATTTTATTAAAGATAATTTTTATTACCTGTGAACACCCCATCCATACAGATTATATTTTATTCTGATAGGTATCTTGATCTGGATTTCTATTAGGGCTTCAAAAATTGTTTCATGTACTGCATTGCACAAAGATGTGATATAAATCTACAATTGGATCCACAAATACTGTGAACAGTCATTCAGAGAGTTTACTGTTTTTATCTCACACTGCAGTTCTTTAAATGTTTGATCACATATTTTATTAACTCAAATCAGTATCTACAAACACTATTCAGTCTCATTTTCATAGTTCAGATTTATAAGAAAGAATATTGAATTTTTGAAATCATTGAGTGGATTTGATTCTTCTGTGTAACAAGGTTAACTATTTTAGCATATGGATCTGTTAGAACATTTTCCTTTCTTCATTTTGTGCCTAAAAGCTTAGGACTGACCACAAACAAGAAAAAAACTGAACAGAGGAACCATTTTTATTACTTGCTTACTAAATATGTCACTGTCTCAAAATGTTAAACACTAGATAAAAAACATATTAATATATTTCCTAGTCTGTCTGTTCTGGCATACCTCATAGTTCAAATAATTAGAACTCAATGATTTCGAAGTATATATAGACACAGTCTAGCTTGCACAGCATAAACCTACCTGCAAGTGATAATTTTTTAAACTTTTGATTAATTCGTGTCAGATTTGCTTTGGTTGATGCACTGAATGTTGCAGATCAATATGTCTCTGAGCAATTCCAAGGTTTGGTTTGAACCGTTCACTACAAGGTAAAGTAGCAAACTGTGGACAGTAAAGTCTGAACAACATAACTGCATGCGCTGTTAGACTTTCATATCTTTGTTCAATGCTTGAGCAAATGTTCTAGCTCGTCAATTAACAACATTCCCTGATACACTTTTGTGTTCTGTACTTAGTTCACAGAAACATTAGTGGAAAAATCTGGTTTGGTAGTAATCTATATCCACTTTGAACAACAGTAAATGATGATGCAAACTGTAAGTTAGCAAAGATCATGCCTCAGACAGTCATGCTGCTCTGATGTCCCGCATTCATTTCACAGTCTCAAATTCCCATACAGTATTACATGAGTTCTGAATCTGGTAAAAGGTGCTTAACTGATATCCTCTGGAAAAGAAA
The DNA here is from genome assembly GCF_025592945.1 of Manacus candei. Taxonomy (NCBI): domain Eukaryota; kingdom Metazoa; phylum Chordata; class Aves; order Passeriformes; family Pipridae; genus Manacus; species Manacus candei. The sequence goes on along the minus strand of NW_026138115.1, from coordinate 16,479,483 downwards.
TAGACCAGCCACGTCATTACAAATTCTTTCTGTAAAAGAAAGAAACAAGATTTTGAATCTTGATTAGAGGTAAGTCTCAGTGAAATTTTAGAGCAAAGTAGAGATCATTAGCCCAGATACTTAAAAACCTTTCAATTTATTCTTGAAAAATTTAGGTCCCAAATAATGGAAACATTCAAAATGTATTGGGCTTGGCTTTCCTTGGGCCTCAACAAACACAGGTGTAAAAGTAAATAAATAGATAATTTTGGAATTGTTTTTTGTGAATCCAGTATGTTTTAGATCCACAGGCTATCAGTAATTAATACTGTATGAAGAAGTGATAAAGAGTTACAGTGATATGAGTCCAGATTATCAAACTTCCATAGAAGGAATAGGCAAATTTAACTATGAACTGTAACCATTTATGCTCTTAGTTACTTGTTTTATTGTGGTTTTTTATTAATATTTAATCTTTAAACACTTGTAGTTTATTATTTATCAGTTAGTAGAAGATGGGAAAAATAATAACAATTACTGTTGATATAACTGAAATAATGTAAAAAGTCGCACTTCTGTATTACTGAAAATAAAATCTTGTGTATGGTTATTACTTGAGCTAAAAAATAGGAAATAATTTCCTTCCACATGTGTATAATATACACATATACACATATATATATACAAGCTTAAATGCAAAAGGCATAATACATTATCTGACTGCTTTCATTTAGTTTCTTCTGTGAACTATTATTGACTACATTTCTTCAAGTGAAAATTTAAAATATGCATAAAAATAATGTTGCATTAATTTTCAATTATTTTTTATTTAAATAAATTCTCAAATAGTCTCATTGTCATACTAATGCTATTCTTCAATTCCAAAAGCTCATGTGAATTAGCTCCATGCCTAAATGAGGATTACTCACAGCTATTTGCAGATACTGAAAAAAGCTTACACATTACAGTTAATCTTACTAACTAAAACTTGCCAACAATATTTATAAGGGATTAAGAACAGATTCAGGAAGTTAAATTCAAAAAAAAAAAAGAACCAAAACAATTCCTCAGAGATACGAAATATTTTTATTATTTATGTTAGCAAAAGAAGACCTAGAGCCTACTAAATGAAACAAAGGAGACAGACTGAGCCTGAAAGAAAAAAGTACTTTGAATTCTTTTTGCCGAAGCCATTCCAGAGTAGTCCAAGGGCACAAGAGACTGACAAAGTTCAGCACAGTGATCAATGCCCTCCAATGCTTTCAACACCGTGGTACAGATAACCATGTCTGTTGTGTTTTAAACTGCTGGATTGGTCTCTAAGTGAGTACATTGATAAAATGTAGGTGAGCAACAAAGAACTGAGGAGAAAGAGAGAGATTGTTTTTCTATTTTTCAATAAAAGGTAAAAAAGTCTTTTTATGTTTATGACATTCCTTCTCTCTCTTCTGGTAACTCTTGTTGCTTATTTGTGAAGGAAAATTTGATAAAGAAAAAAAGCTGGTTTCTTATTTATCATCATGTGCTTTTCCTTCACTTAAAACCTTCTAAATTAGTGACTGTTGTGTTTACAGAGTGCTGTCAGCTGTTGAAAACATTTCATCTCATATGGCATAAAGAAGAATACAAAAGAAAATAGTTATAAAGCATTATTATTCTTTTTCAGATTTTCCTGTACTTCTGCTTTCTTGGTGCTACACAGCAATGCATTTTACATTACAGAACAAAGTAAAATATGCAGGAAATTGGCTTCAAATAAAAGAGATATTTTAGATTGCTCTGTTTCCTCCCATGTCTTTTGCTGTCAAGATAAGTGGACTTGGTAATGAGTGACAGTTAAAATTTAAGTACATTTTCAAATCACACTCTGTACTTTAGACTAAGACATTTCCAATGATCAGAATTTAGAAGTGAAAAGACATTCCATCTTCCTATCTTTCTCACAAAAAAATATAATGTAAAGTACTGGTGGATACTGATGTTTCCACTGTGGAAGAAACTTATGCAGTGTTTTGTAGAAGCACGAACATATAAAATCTTAATCTTATCAAAATAGATATCAATAATGTGAAAACTAGCACTTGACTACATAAAGCACATTATCCTTTGAATTTGAACTACTATATTTATTTATAATGAATTTTTTACTAAAATTAATTTGTTTAAAATTAATTTGATTTTTGTGTAAGGAACCAAAACCAGAAATCTTTTACATTCCCGATACAAAATCTAATGCCCTGAAAACTGCTAACTTTTGTCTTTTGCTCTGTAACCAAATAAAAGGGGTTTCAGTTGTACAAAACTTACAAGAACACCCATTTGGCTATCCAGCCACACATACTTATATATTCCTTCTCTTGCATTGTATTTGTGCTTGAGTATATACACCTATTTTGCCTTTTTTTTTTTTTTACAAAATACTTTTATTAATCTTTTAATGAATCTGAAAGATTTTTTGCAAAAGATGTAATTTTTCAAGAAAGTAGACAAGGCTATAAACAGACCATTCTATGCAACACATTTCTATTCAACCAAACTTTTCAATGATATCTTATTGATACCCATAGAACTTGTTTCATTTATGTTCATCTCAAGTTACATTGTTTATCTTGTCCAGCATTACTTCAAACTCAGGGACCAGCTGTGATTTTTGAAACCTGTTGTCAGCAACCCACGCTGATTCTCCAGATGATCAACATAGATGGAAAATAAACTATGTTTTCTCATAGTGTGACAAACTTGATACAGCACCTCTATTTCCCCTGTGGATCAAATCTTATAATATATTGTCCTTAGCTGCATAGCTGTTCAACTTCAACTTTGCAAACTTTCACAATGCACTTATACATTCTGAGAGAGGGAAAGCTGAAAGTGTGGAAACTGGGAATATTTTTTAGATAACACATGAAATATTCTGGTATTTTTCCCATTTTTTAGTATTTAAAACAACAGACTTAATTTCTGCTCTAGGGAAGCCAGACCACAGCATAGCAGAAAGTGCAGATATCTTCATCCAGGTGTTGAAATATACCTATAACTACCTTTACTTCTAAGTTTATTGGTTACTTAAATTATAATAACTAACACTCAGATTGATATACATTAACCAGAGCTCCTATTGCAGGTTACTGCTCATTGTTTCGTCAAGGAGAGCCTCCCCAAGACCACTAATATTCACTTGTCCCAAATCTTCGAACTTTCCTTACTGAGATATTGATTGCTGGATGAAAACTACCAGCTGAGAGTTTGCAATTCTCAGTGTTTTGGGAGTTCCAGGTGGGCAAATAAATACCTATTTCCAGTACACTGCAATATATCTTGGATCTTACTGCTGTCTGAATTGAATAGTGTGAATGAGCTCTGAGATAACAGGAGAGGCAGGGACTAGAAATCAACTATGTTGTTCTCTCTGACTGTATTAAAAAAAAAAAAGAAAGAAAAAAAGAAAAATGTGCATGAACAACCCTCAGGATTAATAAAAAGTGAAAAAACAGATTTAAAAAAGAAAGGAAGAGAGGGGAAAGAAGACGATTTTATGTCACAGATAAATAATCAGTAATATGAAACATATAACATTGTTATGTGCTTATTGTTACAGATTCCGTATTGTAAGCAGTCTTTCAGCTTATAATGTTTTCTAAGCTAATGGTAAAGACTTGCAATGTCGGCAGATATGTCTCTTTACCTGTGTGTGTGCAAAAAAGGGTGCACCACTTTGTTTGTAGTCAGTGTTTTTCATCAGAAATAAAACATCAGTAAGTTTCAGTTTAGTGGTCAGGGAAATGAAAAATAGTTACATTGCAGAAGTCTATTGCATAGGAATGTGCTGTGCTTCCTTTGAGGATAATATTGAACTTTATCATGTAATTCAAGTTATATATCCTCATAAAAAGCTACTGAACAAACAGAATCTGTCATTATATTGGAATTAAAACATATAATGGAAAAAATCCAAATAATTTATATCTTCCAAGTTGGTTAGCAAAGAAAATGCTGTTGAACAATGGAGGATTTTTATATAATATCTGTTTAACTCAAAGGCTGCAGAATGAGGGGAACAATAGCCATTCTTTTTGCATGAACATGCAGAAGTGATATTGGTAGTAGGAGATGATAGGTGTAGTCTAAGCACTCTGAGACCTGTCTTCAAGGATATCTCTTTTTACATGAAGGACCCTACTGTTGCATTGTGTATACTTCTCTTTTGTGTGAGTTGTGTAAATGATGACCCAATCCTCCTTCAGGGAAGAACTAGAGTATCAACGTAACTTCTACAAATGTTTCAGAGCTACTAATGCCAGCTGAAGTCAGGCCCCTTCCTAAAGCCTATGGCTTCATGGAAGAATATGCCACATACAATTTCTGAGACATTGCCTCTGGTCAGTCAGCAAACAACAATTGTAGATGTCCAATCACCAAATAAAAGGTTAAGGTATTTTGTAAAGTAAGAAGTGTTCAAATGGAGGTACTGACTGAACTCTAATCTGTACCAAGATGCTCAAAATATCTTTGATTGACAACCTCAAAAGGAAGGGAAAGCCATTCTTTTTCATCTCTGTCCAAAAGACCTTATAAAGGTAATTATATAAGGTTATATAATTATATATAACCACCTTTCTTGGGTGGTCAGCTGGGATGACATTTTTTCTCCACCTTCCTATTTTTAACCTAAGTTTAAAATATACTTTTTCTTTCTAATGTCCCTACTGCCCTTCTAAGGCATCCAAAGTAGCAGAAGGTAAGAAATACTAACAGAATAAGAAAATCTTTGGGCAGCTCATGCAGATCAAGCAAATGCTCTCTGCAAGTAACAGTAGGAGGGGAATGTGTTACACCATTCCCAATAATTAATATTATGCCTGACGTGTTACAACTATGGAAAAATGCTGTGTTCCCTAACTCTTCTCCAAGATGTGTGAAGATATCTAGAATGCTAATTATAAATATCTTTAATTTAAAATTCTTGAACCTATGTGTGTTTTCCTAAATCATAGTTTGTTAGTAAGAAGACCATACTCATCTGTCTTACTCTGGTATCTGAGTCCTAATCATGAGCAGTGTTTAGTTGGACAAGACTGTATGTGGCCAGAATATGATGATGTTCCCTTAGTACTGCCTCTCAGCCTTGGGTTTTCCTGGAATGGAACTGGTACTTTTCTGTTTAAAAATAACATAAAATCTTTTCATAGCACTTTGATAGTTTGATAGTGGAAACAAAGCAGATGTATTCACCTGAGGTCTGAAACCTTGTAAATGTATTCTTATTTGTATTCATCCCAGGCTTACTATCTGGCATTTACTGAGTTTTCTGGGTAATCTAACTGCATAGGTTTGAATCTACAATAGACACATTATTTGCTTAAGACCTGAAGGTTAGAAAAGAACTAATGAGGTTGTAACAAAGACAACACTGGGAGAAACAGGGAGGGGAGATGGAGTACAATGATGAGTGGCAGCAAATATATGACAGTGACTTCTGGTTTGCAGTTTCTACAGAGTTCAAAACTGAGTGGAAGCTGAGAAATTTTGTCTTCCTACCATATCACAACTATGAGGAATAGCTGCCACAGGAAGCAAGAAGACCTAAAAGTAGCATGTGACACACTGAAGTGTCCTTCTATGGCTTTGAGAGGTATAAATACCTTTCATTCTCACACAAAATACTGTTTATTTCCTGGTATTGTAAGGCTGCACAACTACATGGAGAGAATACTATGCACAAATATAAAACTGGTAGAATTCAGTCTTTTAAGAAATTTTCTAACAATATTAAATTCTGCATAAAGATTTCATTCCTACCCCTTAGGCAAGAAAACAGTTTTGAGCACTTTTCGTCCAGCCGCATGTGAATCTTCCATCTGTTTGAAATGATCATTATTATTTGAAAACTGACCCTTCTTTTTCTACATCCTCTTGACATACTTAGCAGCAGTAAAAGATCGGTAAGAAGTGGAAAGTAAGAAGATAACCAGAAGCAGCTAAACTAAATGAAATTCAGAAACTGCCAGTTCTTCTATCTTGAGTTCAATACAATGTTTGACGTGAAAAATGAGGGTCGACTGGCAGGTATAGCAAATCTACTCCTGCTTGGAGCTAGTAGAAATTGTCCAAACTGCTTTATTTTCCTGTCTCTCTCTCTTGATGGTATAAAATCTGAGAGGTTTAGATTATACAAGTCATAGAAGAAAGTGAAGCTTTGTAATCTCTTCAGTGAAATAGTATAGAGGAGGATGCAGTACTTTTACTGCAATTGTGCTGCAGTCTTTTTCCACTGCAAAGAGCAGAATGGTGTGCAGCACTTGCTGTATTTCTTCATCTTAAACAATATTCTTTGGAACAGCAGCAATTTCTAAGTCCTAAATGACCACAGATAATAAAAGTCCTTTCTTTCAGCCAGTACATTGATAGAAATGCATCTGAACAGAGTATCGAGTTGCTGCAGCACAGTATAATTTTAATAGATGTTTTACTTGCTACTCCACATAATATTTTAAGTTACAAGGTTTTGTGTATAAAATTTCTTAAGTACATTCAACCATATAGATGCAAAGACATTTCTTATGCAAGCAAAAACATCTGATCTTAACCACAGCCTGAACATTTTGTAATTTTAGCATGTGTTTATCATTGTTCTTTAAAGGACTTGGAATTGTTTGCCTCAAAACTTTCTCATCTCAATGAAAATTTATATCCTGCCTTTATTCAAGAAGGGGAATTTAAACTAACATGCAAACAAAACTCCGAATTTCTTGGATATATTAACATTATAATGAACAAATGCATTGATTTTCAGTAATCTGACATAATTGATCTGGAAAATTGAGTAATAACTTTGATCAGAAATAATTTTTAATTGAAAAAGTTAAAGATGGAAGAAAAAAATCTATATAAGTAACTCTCATTATCTATGTAAAAAATATTTTGCTATTTCAAGCTTTTATTTTTTTTTCCAAATGCAGAGCAAACCACATGACCTTCAGAATCAAAATACTCGAAAATAGTTCATCAAATTTTTAAAAGTGAGATTCATTGTTAGTGCTCTTATCAGGTCTTAAAATATTACTCTGTATTAGTTTAATTCCTATCCTGCCACCCTTTGTTTGAACTCTAACAGCTGCTAAACAGTGTTCCACAAGAACAAATGAAGGCTTCACATAAAACAGATGTCTACATCAATGGAATCAATAGATATATGTGAAAAAGTGGAGAAAAGACTGCAGGTGTAATGGATTCCCAGTGGTATATTTCTAAAACTAATGGAAGTGATGCTTTCATATCTCTGTACAATTGTCCTATTTACAGGGGATGGGACTAGTTTATCACTATGTAAGCATAACCAAAACTGTGTATTCTATACCCTCTGTGTCATTTGTGATGGACTGTTCATAATGGATTGTTTGCAGCAGCTGCCCAGGGCACACCTGACACCTCAGGCTACAAGCTGGGCAGGGGAGTGTTTCATTGTCTTCAGATCAATGACTCAGCTGTGATAAATCCTCTCCAGGGGGACATTAGCACCTTCACACCCAGCCTGAAGGTCATCTCTGCTAATGGGCCATACTGGACTGGCATAATAGGCAAATGCAATGACCTAGACCATCAAATATTCCAAAAATATTCCGTGACTCATAGAGTTAAATCACCCACTGTGAAACTCTCCATCCTGGGGGAGGTATTGGGCATTCCCACCTGAACCTGAGTATATACAATCTTCATGTTTTGGGACTTAGGATACCACTCGTTGGATCCAGAGGAGGACCAGAACTTCAGCAGGACTGAGACTGCCACTCTTGACAAGATTGTGATCATTACTTTAATAGAATTGTGATCATCATCTACACCAACAGGTTTTCCTTTTCCTTTTGCTTATTCCCCCAGGGGGACCTGGTGGTGCTCAACACAGGGGCTAATGAATACCATTCTGTTCTTGTCCCAAGGTGCGGAGTTATACATCTGTCTTCAGACGTTAAAACCATTTTTTTCTCTGTATCACTGTATTTATTGTAATCTTTTTAGTAAATTGTAACTCTGACTTGTAAACTCTCTTGAGCTGGGCTCATTTCTCCTGTCGGTTTACTTTTAAACCAAGACAACAATTCTGCAGGGACTGAAGAAAAACAACATCAAAATCAATTGCCTTGTTTATTTTGGACTTCTGTTGTGGACCATTGTCTAATAGGCTGCACAGAAAACTAATTTCCTTGAGTTCCATCTTGGATTCAGTAGCAGCTTGTCCTTTAAATCGCCTAATCTCTGTATGTGTCAGTTCTCCCTGTAGGCAAACATTTTCTCATTTGCTCACTAGAGTTCAAGAGAATTAATATAAAATCATATAAAAGTGACCATGAAATTACAGAAAGTAAAAGTGGAAAAAACCTTAACTAACCATTTAGTCTCTAAGGCAGCTTCTGCTGCATTTACATGATGAGGAATGTATTTTTTCTAAGAGGTTCTTAAAAAACACCTAATAATATCTATATTGCAATCTCCTCGGGCAACCTGCTCAGGAACAATGTATGCAGAGCTTTTTTTTTTAGGGAAAGCAGTGAGGGCTTCTTCTGGAGGCAACAGAGCTTCTTCTAAGCAGATATCATATGAAAAATTTTCACTTCCATTCAAACCTTTCTACTGAGGCTGGCAGAGTGTATAGGATGATGACATTTGGAAATCTTATCTTACCTGCATGTCAGCATGTGAAACTCAGCATACGTCTGATTCCACCACTTTGATTTTCCTGACAGCCTCTCCCCATGTAGTCACTTTCAGCAACAGGGGAGGACAACAACATTAAAAGCCATGAAGGATAACCCTTCTAATAGTTCCTTTTGACAAATGTCCAATGTTTGAAGAATATATGGGTGAATTTCAGTCTGATTCTTTAAGTACTTGTTTAAAGTACATATCCACCTATCTATGTCCATCTGACTATGTACAAATATAAATTTATGCATAGTGACTTTTTTTCAGTTTCTCTTTTTGAATTTTCCAATAATCTACTCACAAAAAAATGTCATCTTTGCCCAGAATTTACCATGGGATTTATGCCCGCAGACCTGTCTTTCATTTGAAAATCAGTAGTGTCCTGTGTAGTAAAAGAATGAGTAGAAGAATTCAGTCCAGGTAGTATTGTATAAAAAGATACACTAGTCTGGTTGCACAACCAATGTGGATAAAATCTCAGGTAGGAGGAGAAATCAAATAGCATGACAAATGTATATGTGCAAACGCATAAAAAAGAATATCATCTAAGGTACATTTTCATTAAAAGAATTTTTCAAAGAAGAAAGAATGTGTGAGCAGCAAGTGAAAACAGCTCTCTTCTGGGAAACTAGTTGTGCTTTTTATATAAGTGGATGTGTGTGTTTAAAAGAGAGAGAAAGGGAAGGAAGGAGGGAAAGGAAAGATAGAAGTCACACAGGGGTTTTAGAATCCTGAAGGAAAAACTGGTCAAAGTTTCCAGGAAACTTAAGACTTTCTTTGGAAAAGCTTGAAGTTTTCACTGTCATTAAAAATCATTAATGATATAAGGTGTTTGAAGGCAAACAAATGAAATTTATATCATGAAAATCTCTCCCAGAATTAAATTCAACTTTGATTTAGACTTCCAACATTATCTAGTTCCTTGTTGTTCTTCACATATATTAAAAAAAAAAGTACTCAAACTTGTTGCTAAATCTTCATTCCTCTTCACTTAGTAGATAACTATGTGATTTTGCTGTTTTCAACTCCATATTTCTTCTTCCATTTCAGTACTTGTGAAGTGGAAAAAACGCCTAATATATTCCACAAAATGTGATAAAAAGAGCAAGCAATTGATTCTTAAACCATAAAAATAGTAACTTAGATAATGATTAGGAAGAAAAACCCAAACAAGTCCCCTCTTCCCAAATAAAAAAGCCAACCCAAACCCAAACTCAAAACACACCAGAACTAGGAGTTAATGAAGAAAGCATCTTTATTCACAGCATTTCTAAAATCTTCATTTAGTTCTAAACCGAAATGATTTCCATCAGGCTCATATTAGTTTTCAGTACAGCATTAGGTTTTGCATGCAGTGTTTCATCTAAGCCTCTAATATTTTGTGACGTGCTTTAGTTAGATATGAATGACGAAAAAACCTCATCAAAACTACAAGTTCTCTTCCATTTTATAAAGATATGGGTTGATACAGTACTGAAAGAGTAATTCTGCTAACTTTTTACTTCACACCATAAATTACTTCATGTCGTAAGTGCTCATCTGGTGGGGGTTTTTCCAGAATTTTTCTATTAATACAGACTTAAGAGTGTGTACCATGCTCAAGATCAGAGATCACTATTCAGGATCAGACCAAAGATTTATAGCTTCATTATTTTCTTTTTCCTGTTCTGTCTTACCAAAGGCAAGTAGGCATTCATTCTTGTTTCATGGGGTGTTCTAATACTTTCAATGGCCTTAAATATAAGCATGGATGAACTACTACAATTTGCATTTTTTATAGTGTTTTATGTTGTGTTATGCATAATGTCACTTTTTATTTACCTGCATTCCATTTTATCACAGTTATAAAAAAGAGTTCTTAAATGTCAGTAATAATTCATACCACAAAGAATATGAAATGAAGGGCAAAGCTTACACAAAAGTAAATTAACTGAATTCAAATTTTATCAGGGATATGTAAAGAAAATGTTTTGCTGTGGGTATGATAGTGAGCCTTTTGCATTTACCCTTAAACTGCAGACCCAGATGGGATAAACTATATACCATAATATACCAGCGTATAAAAAGAGACATTCTTCAATCGAGTTTGACTACGATTATGGGAAAGGCAACTGCTTCAATATCATTGTTTACAATGTCAGAGAGATAGTCTACTGCAGGTACACTAAGGCAGTCAACTCCATAGTATAATTAAGGTGCAGTAGGCTGCATGTGTCTCTACACAAATTATTCTTGCATCCAGCAGTACCTACAGTGTATGAGTACTAGGAGTTCGTTCAAAGGCTGCCTTTGGAGGTCAGGCAGAAATTCATGTTTTGACCTGCTGTGCCACTCTTTGCAGCTACCAGTTTTTGGGCATCACTGGCTGTAGAAGCACAGAAGACAATGCTGATGCATACGTCCCAAACACCAATAGCTGGATAGCCGTGGAGCTAACCGAGGACTGTTGGTAAGAATATGTAGTGGAAACTGGTGAGAAAGAGAAGGGGGCCATAGGAGGTAGGAGAGCACTGTTCTGGGACAAGTGTCTTTGTTCTGGCTCCTGGAGAAAAGCTCAACACAATATAGCACAAATGCAGAAATGAGGTCGAGAACCAGGCATGGACTGTTGAACAAAGGTTGACCCAATAGGGTGGGAACAAGACCACTAAATACCCCCAAAACCCTCTGACCCATTTCCAGAAAGGTCTAGAAGAACAAACTGCTCATGATAACTAATTTGCATAGAAAGGGAGAAACTTAACTCCAAGGTAAGGAAAACTATAAAAAGGTACCCCCACAAAGTCTCAGTGGTGCCCCCTCAGGACCCTGAACACAGCTGGAACAACACTGGAACAAGGACTGGTGATCTTCTGCCTTGGTCCCCAACTCCCCAATTTTTCCAGTTTAAACAGTCTATGTTCTGAAGCACAGCATGTGATCAGCCTTGTAATTGTTGGTACAATCTCATCTCTTGATTAACTGGAAGATTCAAGGCATGTCACTTTTGCTTAGTATAGGTGTTATGAAAATTTACCAGTTGCATGTAACAAGCAGCAGAGTTCAATTTTGGATATTTCTGCCCCAGCACTCCTCCAATCACTCCCCTAATAACTATGTGCCTCCTCCTAATATTTCACAGTTAAAGCTGTTGTTTGTGCCATTTGCAAAATGCCCTATATGTTTCTGCCGTTTACTTCTGGCAACTGAATTTCTAGAGCAAAGTTACTGTGAAGGCAGCGAATACAGTGGAAAGCCTGCCACCTCCACAGGTCAGAGCAGTTAACCTTATTCTTTTGTTCAAAACAACACCTTTCTGATGAAACAGTAGGGGTTTTGTCCCACTGTCTTCTTCTCAGGGGTACCCAATATGGGCCATTGTTTTTGTGTTTTAGATGAGCCTCTTTTCAGAATGTGTTCAGAAATATAAAGTCATTCAATTGTAAAAACAAACCCCTGGATTAAATATCACTCCACTGTAACAGTGATATTCCATATTTCATACACTAATCCAACAGTCTTAGGTTTTTTTTTTCAGCTAGGATTGCACAGAGGGGCAGTGCAGTGAGATCTCATACAATTCAATTTTCACTGTTGCTGCATTACACTCAGTACTTTAGATAAATCTGTTCATTCTCTCTCAGGTGTTGTGACAATTAATGTTTCATCACATCTTACAAATTACAAAAGAACATTTTATGCTGCCAAAGTCTGAACTGTTTGTGTTTTAAGTTACTTTCTGTTTATTGGCTTACTTTTTCCCGGAGTGACTCTCCAGATGGAAAGCTCCTCAAAAGATGTAATCACTCAACCTAAAACATGTAAATTTTTAAAATTACAAAATAAAACAGGTCATCCTCTTTGAAAGGAAAAAGAAAACCCTCTTGCTTTCTTCGGCTTGTCTTATATAGGGATATATAATATCTTAGCTCTGACAGGCAAAGACTTGGCAGAAGCCCATAACCACAAGCCATATATCCATAAGCCATATATCCATAACATGTCTCATATCAGAACAGTAAAAATAGCAGTAATTGTTAGCTTTCTTGTCCAATTTTATCTTACAGTATCTCAACATTTGTAATCCGTCAGCAAAAGAGGAAAAAAAATCAATTATACAACTTTAATCAACTCTATACACACAGTTCTAAATAGGGGTACAAGAATACAGAGAATATACTCCTGTTTGTGTGTTTATACTTAACTCAAAAATATGAAAAATTGGTTACAAGCAAAAGTGTAGTTTTAATACCTCCAGTTTTATGACTAATTTCCTAAGTTTTGATGCTTTTTCTCAGGTCTTTTTTATGGCTCATGCTGAGCTTCAACCTCTTGTATGTTTACTGTTATTAGCTTCATTCTCATAGTTTAAAGCTAGTTCAGGCATTTATACACAGGTTTCAGTCATCCTTTTTTAGCTTCAGCTGGCATATTTTAGAGGCCTGACATAAAATTTCAGCCTTAGGCACCATGTTTTTTTCTGCCAGTGAATCTTTCCGATATTAATTAAAAATACACCTTTAAATTAAAAAGCAAAGCAGATTAAAACATTTGATGGAGGATTACTATAATATCACGTACTCTCTTTTCCAGAGTCAAAGCACTGTGTTGGCCTTATTGTGGTATATAAATAGAATTATTATCAGTTGCTCACAATTTCCATTTATAATTTTGACTAGCCAGAAACTAAGATTTCCGTTACATTTTGGTTTTACAGCTGAGCTAGGAGGCTTCCAATGTGCTGTCATATTGATTGTTTGAGAAGAAACAAGTCAACATAGTACAGGTAAAATTAATGCTAATATTAGTTGAACAGAAAATACCAGGCCTCTGCATATGAACTCACATGGACAGATACATGAAAATTTTATTAATTTTGCCTAATTTAAGGTAATCTGAAACCAATTTGGATTCAGAAGTTATCTAATCTACTTTTTATGCTGACTGATTTTCTGAAGTTAGCAAACTTCAGGTCAGCTAATAAAAGATGTGCTTTTGGCACACACTACCTATTATGTTTCTGGTACCCTTTTCTTCAATCAAGAATTTTAAAGTACAATAAATAAGTTGCATTTCAAACACTGTTCAGAAACACATTTCTTTAAGAAATTAAGGACAGCTTCAACAAAGTATCTTTAGATTTCTTTCAAAAAATGTTATTATGCTGCAGCGATAAATTACTTGGGATTTTTTCTCCAAATACAAATACTCTTTTTACTATCATGTAATTCTATTATTGTGGATCAAAATTTACAGAGGGTTTTTGTTGTATGTGATCCATTTTGTTGTATGTGATCCATTAAATTGTCTTTCTCTTCTATTCTTTGGAGTTCTTTAGTGAGCATAGGAAGAACTAACAATTACAATGCTTACACAGTTGACACCACCATAATCAATAGATCAATAGTCATTAGTATGAATTTGTATGTTGGTTCTCAGTGTAATCTCTAATGCTAAATTGCAGGTTTATGGTACCTTTGTAAATTTATACTAGACAAAGTTTTGACATCTGTACAATATGTGTTTCTAAAGGAAATTAATTTTTTCTAGTTTTTCTCTGCTAAATCACATTTTGATTAAAATTTCACCAGCTAACCTCTGCAGTCCTTGAATTAATACTTCAATACAGAATCTGGGAAAAATCTAATCAGCTTTTTCATGGTTTCACAATTTGTTGATCATCTTTAAGTGAGAAAGTATTTCTGACAGACTGAATCTTTAGCTGAACAACTAGTTATAGAGATCAGCTGCTTAGTTACTCTGTGAAAGAAACAAATCACACTTATTCAAATCAGAAATATTCAGTGAGAGAAAGAAGAATGTAAGTACAGTATTATTCCCTCCCCATAATCACAAATAATGACATCATCTGACATCATCTTTCTAATTCATTTATTTTATGCTTTTTTTTTTTTTTTAAGGTATCATGTCTTTCAGATAAAATACTTGTCTTTTATATGGAAGCAATCCTGTTACAATTACAGTGATCATTAAAAACATGTTTCAGGTTAGGAAGCTAGTCCTTAGAAGAGAATGTGTACAGGAATCATTTGCACTATAGTTCCCATGAAGTACAACTATTTGGACACAGATGAATATGGGCCTAAAATCTGAAATAGCTTGACTTCTTTTTGAAATAATTCTCACAAGAATTGTTACTGAAAAAAGATTTTTTATGTTGTTTTCCTCTATCAATGATTATAGAATTGTTGCCTCTACAGGGAAGCTAAACATTTAATGAAATGCATTCAAAACAAATCCATGCAATTTTGAAATCAATACGCCTGTTGTCATATGCATGTATAATAGTCTCCTAGTGAGTCTAAAAAAGGAAAATATTTTGTATTCTATGTGTTCTTTTCTCTACTAATAAACTAATATGAAATAGGGCAGACTAAATTTAGAGCTGCAATCTTTTTCATACAGTAAAACTTGACACATAAGATCTTAGATTAACCTTTTTTTTTCTTTTTTTTTTTTTTTTTTTAAGAGAAAAAGGTACTGATACATTTTGCAGCAATATACATAGGAAAATACACCTAAAAGAATCAAGGGTGAAGGGGCAGATTATTTTATGATCTACTGTAAGTAAAATCCAACACTTTAGTTTTCCCTGCTGTAATTACAGCAATGATCTATCCTGATATGGACTACATGTTGTCTGGGAAGTAGAGGAGTCTGTTCTAGGTAGAGATTTAAGTTATATTTCCTACATGATTCCAACCTCAATTATATAGTCAACACTTATTTTTGGTTTAACTAATACACTTCCCAGAAACACTGGTGCTTCTTCCCATGGTCTTTACATGTGCACTTATTGCTGTAGGCATTAGGGTTTTTTAAATAGATTTATCAGTAATGGTACTAAAAAACCTTTTACTCTCTTTTAGTTTTTGAACCTGTTTATGGGATTTCATTTAGCCTCTTTGTATAGTAGAGTTTGTTCAACTTCAATGTACAAAAGAACTTGGATCTTTTCCATAAAATCTCTTTTCAATTCATATCTTATTTTAAAGACAGTTACTCAGCCAGCTGTGTCAGAATCCACTGTACTGTTACCATAAGAACCTTAATATAATATGTAGGAAAGATGAGCACTAGGTATTGCTACAAACAACATGTCAAAAGCTTTGTCAGGTTACTTATAAGCCATTGCTTTACTTATTTCTTTTTCTGAACTTCTGACAAATGTGGTACTATGGTATTCGTGAAAATTAACACCAGAGTTAGCAGCAAACATGAATTAGTATGGTAAGATCAGTTGATGAACTTACAAAATGCATGAGTGAAGAGATTATGGCCAAACGTTTCTTCAGAGACTGTACATTTACTCTCTGTTCCTGTTTCTTCAGTGCCTCAGGATGAGCTTAATTGTGGACTGGTAGCATACAGATATGAACTGGGGACATAAGCTCTAACTGAAATATACTGTGTGCCCAGGAACATTAAAAAGAAAGTGTAGGAAAATGGTTGTTGAAAAAGTAGTTGCTTGAATGTTGAATTTATAGTACATGTTGTGCATAAAAATAAAGTTTGAGTCTGCAGTGCATAGAAAAGAACTTTAAAAGGAACTAGGTGTATTATGCACATGAAGTAGGTGAGCAGAACTTAGTTCATACTGGAAAGGGACTTCCTGAAGATTACAGAGCTATGTCTCCATGAAGACTGAAATACTTATTGATGATACCTAAGGTCTGATGATTAAACATTTGCTGGATTTATATAAGCACTTTTTATAATTTTCAAACATGTCCTGAGCTCAGTGCCTTATACTTAACTAAGACAACTATGCTATAAGTGTTCAAAGATTGATTAGGAGGCAACAATAATATGTTCTGTTATCAATACATTTTATTTTTATTCTGAGCTTGTTTGATTGCAAATTCCAGTCATGGGTTTTCATTAGATGAACTTGTAAACAATAACGACCTGATTTTAGAGCCAATTTTCACTGTGGAGGAGACCTCAACAGACAGGAAACTTCATGCCAAGAACTTTTGCAAACATCAAATAGTAATGTTAAACCCAAATTAACTCCATTCACTTTAATTTATGAACATTAATGATAATGTTAAGTTTAATTTTAATCTAGCATTGTTAAGATGGTAAAATTAATAATAGGTTAGGATTAGTTAGATACATGGCTGTCTGTCCCCTTTCTTAGAATCTGGGAACATGCTGAAGTCTTTTGAAATACTGTCCCTTTAAAAATATTCAAGGTATGTTAAGATATTTGTAACAACACATGTCCAAACTTCCCTAGCTATGCAGAAGGATGGAAGGACAGACAAATGACTTAGCAATAAACAATGGATTATAAGCAGAAATTTTCCATGTTAAATTTAGGAATTTACTGCAGAAGCAGAAGCTGAGTTTGAAAGAATAAAGCAAAAGACTGATTATACTCCTATCACACTATTAGAGCTTGGGAAGGAGCATCATCCATGTCCACTTAAAGATAGCTGAATACTGAAATGATAGATTTTTATATTAATTCATGTTGTCTCACACTTTATATTGTCATCCATTCCCATTTCTTTCAGCTTAGATCTATTTTGTGCAGATCTTTTGCAGAGCTTTCAATGAAAATGCTGTGATATTTAAGATTCCTTATTTATTGAAAGAATTTGAAGGCTGATTATGAAAATAGTTACTGGTACTGGCTTTTTATCAGAGCTGCTTTTCTGCATCGGTACACAGAGAATGCATATTTTTCTGTTGTTGTCATGAAGACTGAAACCCTACCTTTTATTTAGTAAAGACTTGTACCTTTTGTTCAATAAAAGCTAAATATTGCAAGCTCACAATAAAACTTAAGAGCTGGTAAAGATGTATCCTACATGCATTTTTAAATACTTCATTCAAAAAGAGACCTTATTGTTTTAAACCCAGCAGTATTTTAGGCTTGGTTCTTAGCTATATTAATGTAAGCTTACGGGTGAGATCAAAGTTAATATATTAACTATTTCATACGGTGCTCTGGTAGTCATTGCTTTGTTTTATTCCCCATTTTCATACTGATTTACAAAAAGCAGGGCACAGAAAATAAAAATATTTCTACAAAGATAAACTTCTTATTTAAATAAACATTTTTTTACTGCAGTTGCATTAAAGCTATTGGAACAGTGCACATTAGTGGTCAGCTGTATTCAGTGTAGATTGATATGACAATGTTACTTACACAAATTAGTGCTCTTTGTACACTCCTGATGAAAAGTTTAAGACAGTTGAAAATTAAGCAGAAAAATATATCAGAAGAGTGCAGTGTAAGAGGATCAGAAAAGCAGGGATCTGTTACAACCTGCTGGAGTTGATATAGTAGCAAAGGTTTAGTATATATGAGAGTTTACAGGAAGACAACTAGGGTGTTCTGAGCAGAACAGAAAAATTATAGGAAATATGCACTGTCACACATTTAATGCTAAATTTTCAACATATCATGAAACTTAGGTGGTGCTAAAAGCTTGTCTGGATTTTTAGGCCAATATTATGATTTCAGAGTACTAGAGTTATGATTTTTGATCTATTTGTGTTAACAAGACTACAGAATCTCCTTTCACATGTTGGCTGACACAATACAGTTTTTAGGAGTCAAATTTGTGAATAGAACATTAGTTTTCTTTCCTATTTTGCAGCTAGTGTAAGAAGGGAACATTAAATATGATTACTATTTTAATAAAGAGTTCAAGAATTCAAGAGTTACTATATAATTAAAGAGTTCAAGAGTACGCTGCAGTATCTTCTGCGGTGCAGGGAGGCTGAATTAGGTCAAAGTGGAGAAAATTGCTGAGAGGGGGTTACAGTTTAAAAAAGAATTCTTCCTTCTAATTTTATTGCATTTCTACAAGCTAATTACTTGGACTGCTGCTATGAATCTTCTGGAAGCACTTACAATGCCCCTAATATACTCCTAATTTTAGTGGTGATAAGTACATATGAGTTAGATGGCTAGCACTGTTCAAGGCAAATGGTGTGAGGACTTGCTCTAAGTTGTCCTTGTGGTCCAAGACTCCTATGGCCCAGGTCGGAACTCAGAAGGTCCTACAAAAGACTAGAGGGAGATAGGTTAGTCTGGCAGTTTTGAAACCACTCTTCTGAGTGATATACCTTTCAGCAAAAAGAAGATATATACACATCCAAAGCTTCTCTCTTTACTTCTTTCAATGTTCCTTGAAATACATTCTGAACAATTTAGTGCACAGGATTGTAAACTGAATCATTTTCACAGACCTGTTACACCATGACTCTTGAAAGATTCACATTGTTACAGAAGATGCTCCAAATCTATTGAAATTCAATCAGTAAGGGAAAAAAAATAACCCAGCTGTTTTTAGAAATAGGCCAGTAACACAGACAGGCTTCAGATAATGTGTGATTAAAGCTGCTTCAGAGACATGTTGAAACATGTTAACGTGTGAGAGAACCCTGTATCTGTAACATGAGAAATCAAAAACTGTTAGTTTTCAAGACAAATTCAGTAAATTTCTGGATCTATGCCATGTTTGCACAGCAGGAAACTGAAACATGCTGCTGTCCACTCCAAGAAGGCTGAAATTTGTGATGTATGTGTTGTCTATCTATTCTCAATTATAACATCTCTTCATTGCTAAAGAATACAATTTTTCACTTTACTAGGTATATTCTGTATTTAAAGATTATAAAACTTTTGAAGGAGAAAAGTTTTTAAATTTTCCACTTCTTAACTCTCTTTGGTATCAACAGCAAACTTCATTAGAATACACTTGATCCCATCATCCAGATTACTTATGAATATTTTAAACAGTGTTGGCCCCAATATCAATTCCGGGGGTATCCCACTCCTAACAGGTTGCCAGCTTGAAAACGAGCTATTCAGCACCGTCCTCTGGGTGCTGCCTGTCAGCCAATTCCCCCTCCACTACACAGACCACCTACCTAGATCATAACACATACGTTTCTCCAGGAGGAGGCTGCGGGAAACCATACCAAAAGCCTTGGAGAAATCCAGAGAGATAGTGTCCACCACTCACCTCCATCAAGTAGGCAGGTTACTTTGTTGAGGAAGGTCATCAGGTTTGTCAAATACAAATACCCTTGGTGAATCCATGCTGGGTTTTTCCCATCACATGCTTCATCCGACCTGTGCTAACCCCCAAGAGGACTTGTTCCATAGCTTTCCCAGGGACTGAAGTAAGGCTGACAGGTCCATAATCTCCTGGATTCTCCTTTAAGCCCATCTTGCAGATGGCTATGTTACTAGCCTTGTTCCAGTCTTCTGAAATGACTCCTGATCTCCGCAATTTCTCAAAGTCCACTTCCCTTACTTTTAATGAGGATGAACTGGCTTTGTCCTTTCAGGAAAGTTTTTTGAAAATATCCCAACACTTGCTAGATCCTTTATCTGCCTCAGCCATAAAATAGGAATAAGATACTTTGAAATCAAATAAGAGAATAGGTCAGATTTAACAACTATTGAGCTCATTTATTTGCAAGGAATCCATGACTACAGTAACTAAAATACTTACTACGTTTTAGCAGAGATCTCTGGGCCTCTGTAAATCCTATAAACTGAAAAAACCTTCCAAGTACTGAGTCTGTGTACAGAAGTAAATTACTACTGTTAACAATGGAAAAAAATGTAGGAAGCTGTAAAGTTGCAGATATTGTGGGAATACTGAGCAACCATAGACAGTGGAGGAAGCAATATCACACACTTATGATATGGTTGTTCTGGAGGCGTAGGTGTTGAAAGTCAACCACAGGACTCTGAGGTCCTAAATCCCAAATCAGTTTCAAGAACACTACAGCAGTGAGAATATTGGTTAAAACTCGCAGCTCTGAGGTGCAAGGGGAAATAGGCATGAAACACTTTCAAATTTATGCTAAAGTTTAAATAAGTAAATAATTTTTAAAGCAATATTCTTTTTAATTTAAGTCATACTAAATTATTGGCTATTTTTATTATTTCTGTAGTAGTGGCCCTATTTCTGATATAAAACTGTAAAAATACAATAATTAAATCATTTTAGGAGCAGCTATAACATTACATCTCAAATGGGAAGAACTTGTGTTTTTTCAGGATCATATAATTAGACATACAAATCTGGAAATATCCAGAAATGCAACAGTCTTTTTATGATACATTCATTCTTGATCTGGCTCAGATTAAGAGCAAACATTGTTTTCAATACAAGAGACTAGATTTCCATCAGGCATTATTTAAATTAGTACTTAATGTATTTTCTGTAAGCACATGCTCTTATTGCATGTGAGAACAGCAAGAGAATAACACAGTGCTCTCATTACACGCTGATTGATTTACACCAAGAATTGGTACAATTTCAATATTTCAACCTGATCATTAGGGTTTAAATGTTGAAGTGGAAAAGCAAAGGTTAGTCCATCTGCTCTTACCAACCACTCTCATGGTACTGAACACAGAACTGGAAACAGAAAATCTTTTCAAATGTCTTCCATTGGGCTTTGCGTTGGAGCAGCTGTACAAAAGTTTGAAACTTTTCTGATTGTGTGTGTGTATCTTACAATGATAGTCTCTACATTTCTTCAAAACGCCATTAATCGACTGTTTAATCAAACACATTTCTAAAAATCAAAACCTTTAATGACTCATGCAATCATTGCCACTAAAATCTGACTGTTTTTCTGCTAATGTGTGATGCAGTGGAATGTGGCTTGCAGTCCCTCAGTTTTTACTGCTAACAGTATAAACATGCTTTGAGAGTGAAGTAGACTAATATGATGTACAGGGATAAATGTTAGAAGCATATATAGCTTCTGGTGTTAGGAGTGGCATTTTTCCCTTTTTACATGAAAGCTTTATTGACCATAGTGGTGAGACAAAGTATAAGAATTATAAGGGGCCAGTTCATCTGGTATATGTCAACACCACAAATCAAAGCCCAAATGATTTTGAAGATAACTGATATTTATCTAGTGAGTTTAGTTACTCTGCAATGCATTGGTAAAAAAAGGAAACCAGAAACATTGGTCTGAAATCACTCTAAATTACTGGAAATATTTCAATTTTTACCTTTAGAAGTAAAAATTTATACCTTAGAGCCAACTGAATTCTATTGTGCTTCAGATATCAAGAGATTGGCATTTCTTTATTTCATGAAATAGGGCTAAAGCAGTTTGCCTTTTAGAGGCTGAGTGGAGTTTGCAAGAAACTAGCAAGTATGCTAGAAAATTCTTAAGTAAATAAAATCCTAAATCCTTTTTAGGCATGTGTAAGCCCTGAATGGATGTGTGCCCTGATGACAAAACCAGTAAAAAATGAAGTACTGCAACTACAAAAATTCAAACAAAGGAAAACATC
The DNA here is from genome assembly GCF_025592945.1 of Manacus candei. Lineage (NCBI taxonomy): Eukaryota > Metazoa > Chordata > Aves > Passeriformes > Pipridae > Manacus > Manacus candei. Next base: position 16,457,507 of record NW_026138115.1, on the reverse strand, counting down.
TGATTACTTCAATTAAAAATCACAATCTAGTACATAATCATTTGTATACTATTTATTTTAAAACTTTTTATTTTCTTCCAGGTTTTCTAATTCTGAAATCAAGTATGAATAATATTAAAGGTGATTTGAAACCTTACAATAGTCGTATATTAAATTTAAGGAGATTAATAGTACCAGTTTCTGTTCACTCTTAAAATGGTGTATATCTATATCTATATCTAAATCTAATCAATATGTATATAGCTATAGTTATATCTATCTTTTTCTTTCTATATATCTGTCTATATCTATCTGTGGGTAGACTTACAAATTTCAGAAAAAGAAACATTTTATAAAAGACTGTGGATTAAATTGTGAAAGTCTGTGTAATAGAACCAATTTATTTGATCTGAAAATGGAATTAATATAAGAATTCATACATAGCTCCCCAACCCACTGAATTTTAAAATATTTGTTTCAGCTATGGTGGTCAATTACTTACACTGAAGAACAGATATAGTCTTCACACTAAAGAATTATTTTTGTTAAAAAGAAAAAGAATAAAATAGAAAAAAGAATAAAATAGATGAGGGAATTTTAAAAAAGTTCTTTGACAGGAGAAAAATTGAGAAAGTTATTTTATTAAAAGGAGATATTTTCTAAGAGACAAATAGTTGGAAAATAATGGAAATTAGCCATCATTATATATGAGATGGAAAATATTCTTGACAAATTATTTTCTAAGTTCAACTTTTGACACTGAGATTTTTTCTGGGAAAAAGAAAGGAAGAAACCAACACCCAAAACCCAACAGTAACAAAACTCTCACAACTATCTAATCCCTTGTTTTGACATTTTTGTACCAAATCCTTTTTTAAGACTTTCTAGAAATCAATGGGATGACCTCATTGGGCTTTACCTCTACTTATGGATTTATTAAGTCATAAAAAAATGATCCATTGGCATGTATTTTCACCTTTGTAATTAGCATTTTCTTTATCAAAATATACAAGGTATGCTAAGAAAAATCCTGGGAAGAAATATGAAAACCTCTAATGTTAGCTGTCATGGGTAGTTTTATAACAGGTAATAAGTTGTATAATACTGAAAATTTGAAAATATTATTAACATTACCTTTTTTAGCATTTGCTTGCTCAATGAGATACTTTACAAGTTTTCACCTCCTGAAATTACTTACTGCATTCCCTCAATTTCATTGAGGAATTATAGCTGTAACAGAAAGAAATGAGGAAAGAAATGAGAGCAGCAGCAAAAGTCAAGCACTACAAATAACTGATGTAAGAATAAATTATGCCTTGTTTATATCTTCACAGTGACTAGAAAGGTGAAGAAATATAAATATTTGGTACCTACATTTCTCAGTGAAAGACAGAAAGTTATAATGATGTGTGAAATATTTTCAGGAAAGAATTAGTCATACAAACATTCTCCCTTTGCTTTCTTTTTTTTTTTTTTTACATTTATATTTAAATACCATACATGCTTATTCTGTGAAAAACAGTAACAGTTTACAATCTTCTCGATGCCTGTTTGCTTCAGAGAAACAGAGGAAAACCATTTAATTTTATTATTTTTTTTCTTTTTAAGAGGATGATATTCAGACCAATGTAACATAGCTTGATAAGTAAGCATGAAAGCTGCTTTTGGTAGTAGTTAAGATAATTCCTTAAAGGTTTGATCCAAGTTTTCTAGAATTCTGTGGGAAAATCCACTAACTCAGTGATGAGTTGCTGTGATGATCAGTACTAATTTAACATCAGTTTGGGCAAGGGGCATACTTAATAAATTGACTAACAGCAGAAAGAAATTTCTAATTCTTCTACAGTAATTAAAAAAAAAAAGGCATTTTGGAAGACAATATGCCCACCGGCTACTGGTAGAAACAATATGCTAGACTCAACTCCATACTAAAGTTCAAGCATTATTGTAGAAACTAACACTGTATGTCTTATCTGAAATTAATTTCTGAAAAATAAAATATCACTGTGTATTAATCAGCCATGAAGTAATATATTTAAAATGTTTTATATAGATTTGAAGAACTGGAAAAATAATTGCAAGTAATATCCCTTTCAGAGTATAACTCTGTATGTTCTGATCACTGCAATTCTATACTGGCTGTTTAGTTGCACAAAAAAGCATGAATGAGAACTATGAAATACTCCAGTTCTCTTTACTACAAAGTTTTACTATTATTCAGCTTATCTTCACTATGTCCTCTCCATGCCAAAAATTCTGTGTATGTCACCATTTTTTAAATACTCTGACTTTACTTAGGACAATAAAAACTTCTAGGAAGGGACCAGGAAGAAATTTTCATAAATTTTATAAACTAAAATAATTATTTTATAAAGTAAAATAATACAAAGAATGCAGCAATAAGAAAAAATATAAATAGAATTTAGAAGTCTGCTACTGTTTGGCAGTTGGTATTCTATAATTTGGTAGAAATGGAAAAGTGTGGTGTCATGGGGTAAGCCCAACTGATAACTAAGAACCACCCAACCACTCACTCATTCCCTCCTCTGGGTAGAAGGGGGTGAGAATCGAAACAGTGAAAGTGAAAGAGAGTTGAGATGAAGACAGGTTAATAGGTAAAGCAAAAGCCACGCATGCAAGGAAAGTAAAACTACTTCCCACGGGAAGGCAGTTGTATTTGCTGAGAATATGGTATTAAGAGATTACAATTGCATGGTAGCTAATTTAATGATTTCTCCTCCTTAAGTCTCCATAATAATCTATTCATATTAATTTCTTCCTTTTTGTTTTCTCTAATTTAGAATAGGGAGCCACTTTCCTTGTTTGTGAAAGTGCCATGAGTACTTGTAGCTCTGAAGAAACAATATATGCTATCTCTGAAGACATCACTTCCTTACTGTAGAGTGCCAAAACCCTTTAACCCTTTCTTTTTGACTTAACAATGCTTTTATGTCAAATGAACTGGTTGATGCCCAAATATTAACCAAATACAACTACATTAATTGCAGGTTAAGGTCATGATTCAAAGTCTGGTTCTGCACTGTAATTCCACAGAACACAGCCCAGAAAGTACAGCTTTGTAAAGTAACTTTATTCCTGAAAAATTCTAGACTTCTTTGAAGGTCTAAAGGGTATTTTATTAGAGTGGTTCCTGATCATTAAAATGCAGAAGATCCCATTTTCAGCTCTTTGCAGACTTCCAAAAGGACTTACTGTAAAGTTGTGAATCATAGGCAGTGATTCCAACTTTTTCATAGGAAAGTCTCACTAATAAAATTCTCTGTGCTGGGTATGCAGTTGTTCTGCTTAAACACTTACTCTTAGAGATTGCTGCTGCTACCTGTTCTCCACTACACACAGCACAAGTACACATTCAGAAGGGTTTATTATTCCATGTCCTGTGATTTGCTCCACAATTCTCATATTCTATTAAATATTCTGTAGCAGTGCATTGGTGTGTAAAACAAGAGCAATGATTTTTTTCTTTGTTTTCACATAAGGCAAGGACCTTTAATATTTAATGTTAGGGGTTTTTTTAAAGTCAAATTCTAAGTAGTTATAACAGGGAATATTGCTGCTGGGGACCTCCCTAGATGCAAAAGCCACTGGGAAAACACCAAAATGTACATTCAATTCAGCTTCAAGTACATAAAGGTAAATTCGGTTTCAAGGGACACAAGACAAAGGTGACTATTTAAAAGATAATCTAAAGTTATGTGATTCTGATTCAGAAGGGTAAGACATACTTATTTAAACAATACAGTGTTTTTCTGCTTAGTCTAAGTTCTCACAGAAACCAAATTCTCACTGAAATTAAAACTAATGGCATTTAATGCTTCAACTGCCAGTGACACTTCTCTAATTTTGTTCCCTGTAATGGAAACAATTTCCAGCTTAAATTACCAACTAAGCATCTCCATGGAATCCTAATATACATACAGTCCTCTTCCTCATTATGGAAAAACTGGACTTCACTGAAGACAATTTAGATAGCACAGTAGTGAAGTCTTCCTAAGAAATCACATAACAGAACAAAGTAGGAAAGTTTGTACCCCAGAATGACATGGGTTTAAAATAACTGCTGTACTCCTGGGACATTCTGGAGTATAGGACATATACTGATAATGCAGCATCCCAAGAGATTGTTCTTAAGGCGACAGCTTTGTCCACTCTATTTGCCTCTGTCCATGAGACAGAGACTTTCTCTCTTTCTTTGTACAATAGTAGAAAGAGCAGGATTAACCTACCTTATACAGCAACACCGTAATACAGAGAAAACCATTCACATGGGGGTGGGAGCTGAAGGGGTAGGAGGGTGTTTCTTTCTGAAGCATTTAAAAAGCAATTTTATTTCCTAAAATCTTTGTCTTTTTGAACCATAGTACACTTTTTAAAGGTCTGTAATCATCTGACTTATGTTTAATTTCAACAACTCTTTCGGATGCCTTGTTGCACTTTCTTTTTCTCCTTAAGGCTCAAATATTCCTTTTTTTCCTTTTCTGGTCTTATGAGTAAGGTTGGAAGGGATCACAGTGGGTCATGGAAGGGACTACAGTGGGTCATCTGGTCCAACCTCTCTGCTCAAGCAGGGTCATCCTAGAGCACACTGCATGGAATTGTATCCAAATGGTTCCTAAACATTTCCAGTGAGGGAGACTCCGCAACTGCTCCAGGCAATATGTTACAGTGCTTCGTCACCTGCTGTCCTGGTTACAGTGAGGACAGGGTTAATTTTTTGCAGTAGCCAGGAGAAGCATAGCTAGGACCCAGAGGTTATTCTATACTACCTCATGTCATTTGCAGGGAACAGGGGAGGGGAGTCCCTTCCAGGTTGGGGTATGGTGGCAGGGGTCAGGTATTGTCAGGCTCTACGTGGTGTAGTGGTGAGCTTTTGTATGTGAATTGCTCACCTCTCTTTTACAGTTTTGTTATTAATATTATTGCTGTTACTGTTTGTTTTCTTATCTCATTGCTGTTTCCAGTAAGTTGTTCTTACCTCAACCTGTGATCTTTACCTTTTTTTTGCCTCCAAGTCTCCTCTCTAGCCTGCTGCAAGGGAGGGGGAGAGGGGGGTAGTGAGTTAGTTCATGGGTGGGAGTGGTTTCAGTGGGAACATTAAGTTGGAGAATAACATTCCTAAACCATGACACCAGAATAATACGGAAGGTCTTCCCCATATTTAGGTGGAACTTCCTATCATCAGTTTATGACCATTGCCTCTTGTCCTATTGCTTGGGACCACTGAGTAGAGCCTTGCTTCATCCTCTTGACATCCTCCTTTCAGATACTTGTATACATTGATGAGTTACTCTCTCAGTTTCTTTAGATCTTATGTTTAACACCAAATATAGAGACTGAAATCAGGTTTGCTAGAGAGAAGAAGCCTATCAAGCAAGTGGATGTAAACCTATGGGGATTGTTTGCCTGAACTGGCTGGTAGAATTAGCAGGGCGCTGCTTCTCATGCTAATGAGAAAGCTAATTAAAGTTTAGTTATGTTAAAACTACAAGAATCTCTACTATAAAATGTCTTCATGTATCTACTATATGCAAAATGGAATAAGAGCCTATATTGAAAGATTTGCTTCAGCTGTTGCAATAGAGAAGAGTATATCAGTCATCTGAAGCAGAAGAAGTGCCTGTGACATAAGAACTGTAGGACTCTGTTCGGATGTGCTTTGCTTTGCAGTGCATCAAATTATAGTGATGACACAGACTAGCATTAACAAAGAAAGTCTGTATAAAATACTGTACCTTTCTGCTGTAGAGTTTTGAATCACCTGCATATTGATGGATCACTTTCATTTAAAGAAGTAACAGAAGACATAGCCTGCAGTCATGAACACACTCCAGAACTGTTTTCAGAAGCACACTAATGTAATAAATACAATGTTAATGTTCTCCATTAAAAAAAAAAGGAAAAAAAGTGATCATTATACACTATGTTCACAGAGGTTGTAAAAGTGCTTCGAAAGGTATTGGATGTAAATGCATATATAGAGCGTTCACTATATGGACCTATGTTTACAATACAAAATTGATTTACCAGTGTAAAGAGCTTTATTTCTATAAAGATCCTACTGCAAAAAAAACAACAATATATTTGGAAATCTTGGTAATGTCTGTTATAATCTCTATAATAGATGAAAAAAATTGCAGTTTATGTGCAAACTACTTCCTGTGTCCATAGTAGATTTATTTATCAGGCAGTTCTGACTTGTTTTAAAAAAGGACTTGCTTTTTTGGTTTCACAGAGATTATAACTGCTAGAAAGTCTTCTGTAACTAGTTCTGTAATAAATCAGGGACTGAAAATATTTAGATGAATTTGAAAGTTTTGCTAAACATTCTGATCTGGCTTTTGAGGTGATAGTTTCTGGCCACAAACCATCTTGAAGGTTGGAGTATTTTCATTTACAGACAATATAGATTTAAAACAAATAATAGGAGTCTAAATTTCTCTCCATTTAATTACTGGTGTGTCTCAAACCTATCATGAAAGTAAAATAGGATCTCCATACTCCTTTTTTTGAGACTTTTTTTTAGTAGAGGACAGTATTAGTGTCATTTGTGTCAATGTGTGTTAGCTGACCTGGAATACAACCCATTTCTTGTTTTCACATGGACTATGAGAGTACATTTAAATAGTAATTGTAATTGTCTTAGAAACTGAAGATCTAAATAGGAGGGAATCTATCCTTTTCCCTGTTTAAGCTATACAGATGTTCAGCTAATTTTTGTATCCATTATGCTTTGTATACACTAGAATTATGGAAGATTAGTTATTCTATTTTTGTGATGTGTACTCGATACACTGATAATTCTAACCATAGCACAATTCAGATGGCAGTGAACTGTGGTGAACTTTCACTGACTGGCAACATCAGCAATATTTTATTTCATAATTTTATTGTGAAAAGCCCTTACTCATTTCCCTGAACTAAAATTGTCTTCAACTTCAATTTTAAAAGAAAGGTTGTCTTACAAGAGATTATTTTAAAGGAAACCCCAGAGCAGCTAACCACTGAAATGTTAATTTCTTTAACTCTGCTAATTTATAAATCAATAAATGTATTGAATCATAGACTCATAGAATGGTTTGATTTAGAAGGGACCTTTAAAGATCATCTAACCCACCTGCCATGGACAGGGATATGTGTCAGTGTTTAAGAGGCATTTGGGCAATGGTGTTAATAACTTGATTTATTTTTTTGTCAACCCTGAAGTAGTCAGGACCCTGAGATGGATCTCATCAGATCTCACAGACTTGTGCATGTTCAGGTTCCTTGATTGGCCTTGAATCCTGAGATGGGTTTGACTTTATTTCCCAACACCCTACCTGGAGATTCAGAGACAAAAGATGTGTGAAGAACAATTGCCTTTGAAAATTTTGGCAAAAATGTTGAGTTTCTCAACCTTCCTAATGTCAATTGTCACTAGATCCCTTATCTCATTTATTGTTATTGCTTTAAAACATGACATTTGGATCAGATTTCTCTCACTCCAAACTCTAAAAAGGACCATGTGCAGAAAAAAACCCTCATCTGTGTCCTTTCATGAAAAATCTTTTTTGTAGTGGTAAGGCTACAGAGAGTGTAATTAATTTTAACACAGATTAAAAAGAAAAGCACTGCTAAAAAAGGTGAGTTATTTTTGATCTAGTTTTCATCACAGACTAATTTCTTGTGGATGTTTTATCCCTTTTGCAAAACCACCATATAATTTGCCACAGTTGAAAAGCTTTGACTGAGATAGGGACACTACTGAAACAGCTGGGATATTGCAGCTTAGATGTACCTACACTGGCAGAACTTACATCACATGCTTATCCTCAACAAGGACCAAATACTGTCCTTGAATGTGTATGACAGAAAATCATATGAAGTTCTGTGGCAACTGGTTATTCAGTTTTAGGAGGACAATTTTCCTCATGCTTGTCAGATCTTGGGAAAATCACTTGTTTTTATGACAGTTACTAATTATTTAGAAAGGACGAAAATTTTTTCTAAGGAAACTTTTCCCATATTCATGTCCTTTGAGAACGGTGAACAGAAAAGTGTGCTAGAACACCTGACTATGCCATTAATTTAATATCCAGGGTAAAATGCTATTTGTTAGGAATTATGCCTTTTTACACATGTCCCAACTCATGTACAGGAGAAATGTATTTATGGAGAAATGTACTTCCATTAACTTGAATACACAGGAAAAACTGCAGAAACACATAAAATCACACAAAGAAATGACAGTCTCAACCCTAGTGGACATGGGGACTTTTGCTGTGTGAGGTAAATTGGTGTATGGAACTGAACTTGGATGCAGAAGAACTAAGTCATTTAATGATATGTTAATCAGATTTGATCTGTGCAAATACTCTTTTTAATTAGAAGTATCTATCTAAAGTTTAGGCATTTTTTTAGCTATTAACTGTGACTGTAACTAGTTGGGCCCAGCTACAGAGCTAGTGTACATCTCACAGGTTTTTTACCCTAGTGTTTCCCAAGTAAGCAAAGGTAAGCTCATTTCTGCTCCCTGAGGAGGGTGGCAGCTAAAAATAAGTTGTATTACAGTGAACAACATACTGGGTAAAAACTGTGGGGATTCTCCCTCCCTACCCTTTCTGTTCCAAAGGAGGCATTTAGGAACAAACTGTAAGTCAGATGATTTTTCCGTAAGATCTGAGGACTGGTTGAGTGTTCTCTGGATAGAGCCAGATATGCAGCCTGTTACTAGTTGCTCAGGTTGCATACCCCATTTCGTGTTCTGTGACTGCTTTCCACTACATGATGAATAGTATTCTTTCCAAGCTGTCTTCTTTCCATAATAATACTGTGCTATGGAAGAAAGTAGATGTCTTCACATAATGAACTGCTATTTTTATACACCAGTGCAAATACAATATCCATGTGCATACCAGTTTGCCTGTGAAAGGATCATGGGCAAAGCTGAACCTTGCAGCCAGGGGCAAGAATTATCCGTCTTCTTCCAATTATTTCTGAAATCTTCACATTGCATGTCAAGTTTTTTTATGATCTCCCAAATAAAATCAATCAGCTAATCTTTTCAGTTGTACCTTCTGTATTGCTTCTGATACTTCTCCTTTAATTCTGAAAATGAGAAGGTAGATTCCCTCTGCTTTTTTTCTTACTTTTCCTTCCTTTGCCAGGTTCCTTTCTCAGACAGTTTACACTTCTTGCTCTTTTCTTTTTTTATATTACGCTAGAGAAAAGATGAGTTTCAAAAAGGGTTGAAAATACTTAGCACTAAAAAAGAGAAACATCAGGCCAATGTCTATTCGTACGTCAAGGGTTATTTGTTTCATTGGTCTATAAGGTTATGCACATTCTCTCAGATATATATATATATGTACATATATACGTATATATCTATGTAAAATATAGACAGATAATATATATATGGGGCTTTTTAAAAGGCATATAAAAATAAAATCTGATAATATGATTTTGAGGAAAACACGTTATAGTAAAACAAAGTGTCAAAAAGCAATATGTTGCAAATTACCTTATAAATGTATTCAAAATTGTAGATGACCAGTGTTGAAGTTCCAAGACATTTAAGAATCCCTCCAAATTTTAGCTCTTTAAATATAATACTTCAAAATAGAAGCCAAATGTCTCAAATGCTGAAATCCAGACCAGCTGAAACAGCCTTGAGAAAATAACATCAAAGTAAGAGGAAAAAAAAAAAACCCAAAGAAACTTAAACTTAGTGGAAGTATAGAAAGGTCACAGAAGAAAGGATATTTTATGTTGTGAAGTATGGATGAGGTGGCCAACAGGGAACATGTGCATTGTGGACTTGCAGCAAGGAGTGAAACAGTAAAGACTTACAGCAGTGATTCAGTGCCAGTCTAGAAGCACTACCTTTCTACGACTGAAGTGTACCAGTTTTTTACTGAACTCGTTCAGAGCTACCTTAAAGACACTTGCATCCCGTGGAAGAATGTATCTGTTGTGATTCAGACACACCCTGACATTGTGGGAAACATTAAATATTTGTTGTTGATTATATTTATGATGTGACAACTTTTTTCGTGTTGAATATTTGTATTAAAGGTTTTGAGCTTTGGTTTGTTTTCCTTTGGTTGGTTTGTTTGTGCTTTTTTGTTTGGAGTTGGGATTTTTTGTCTCCTTTTTAATTGCTGTAATTTATTTTTCTGTTTTAAAATATTTTATTTTTAATGAACAAATTATTGACTTTTTTTGCCTTGTTTGCAACTTTCAAAGCAGAAAAGTAATTAATAACACATTTCTCCTGATGTTTAAATTTGAAATTAGCCTCCTAAAAGTTCAGAATTCAGATTGTTTTTTATGAAATAGTAATTACCTTAATATTTTTAAATAACATGATACTGATTGATATAAGGTTCATTACATATATTTGTGAAATGTCATAAGTAAGCTTTAATTTGAGAGAATGGTTTCAACCTTTTTTTGAGGGGCATATTTTCCATTGATCTTCTGAACAACTGTCCTCTAGTGAAAAAAAGAAAAAAAATAGTTAGAACCAATGTGAGGACTCTGGCAATGGTATGAAGATTGTGGCAGGGTCATCTGCACATTATCAATGGTAATATTCCTGGTTAATGACATTTTAATTATCCTTACTACCACTATCTTTATGACTTTACTTTTGGTCCATTATAGAAAAAAATCTGAAATTCCCTAAGAGTTGGAATCCCCTAATAAAATGCAAAACAAGCAGCTCAGTAGTGAGTAACAAAGAAAAAAACTGACAGTAAGGTAAATTCCATTCATTTAATAAGTTTTTGAAACTATGACTTTGCTCACAATGTACCAATACATGGATTTTCAGACATTTCCTTTAGGTTTCTAAGGTGGTTGCTTGTTGTCTGCAATAGAACTTATTCCTGAAAATATCTTGAAGTATCATCTGAAGGTTAAGCCCAGCTGACTAGTTTATAGAACTTGTTATGTTATAGAATGTATTTTTTTTGGTGCAAGTAAAACCATAATCGTATTCTTATTTTATTATACGAAGTAATTGACATATTGGAATTTAAAAATAACTGAAACAAAACATAACTTGAAAATTTAAAACATTCCTTTGTTTTGCTCTGTCACTTTTATTGAAAAATGGAATTATTCTTTATGTAAAAATGCAGTAAAACTAAGCTTTTAGCTTAGCATTTGGTGGAACATCTACCCAGTAAGCTTTGCTTATGTTGCAGACAGCTACCCTGAGGAGTGATTTGAATTTAAATGTGATTCCCTTATTAGTTTCTGCTAACTGCAAATATCCCAGTCTCTTAATTAAGTGGTTGAGTAATGTATGAATGCTCACTTCTGCTTGTCATGCAGAACAAAGTGATGTATTTAGATTCCATGCACAATATGAAATTTAATGACACAGGCAACAGTAATTTAAAAAACCTTTTGTTTTTTATTATCCTTGGTTTTGCTTAGACAATCTCCTTGTAAGTGTTTGCCTGCTGCAATGTTACAAAAGTTTGTCCAAACACTGCTGTTAGCTAATGGATTTTTAGATTAAAAGGTAATGTGTTACAAATGCATGGTTAACAAATGCATAATATACTGTTTATATCTTTTTCTCCTTATTTTAGAAATAATGTTCAGAAACCAAAACAGACCTTGATGAAACGTTCTTTCTTGGTTTGGCACAGAATCTAGTGTTAGATTCAGTCAGATTCTGAATGGACTAAATAGTGCACTGTAAGACGTTTTACAAAAGGGAAGATAAAACAAATCAAGCTTTTCTTCTAGTGTTGGTGGTTCCTACTAGCTCCAGTCACTTTCTGTAGTTCTCCTGATCTCTTTATAGATTTTGTAGCTTATAGTCAGTCATCAAACCTCTCTGCTTCTTCTCTGGTGTTCAGTAGTTTGTATGTTTATTTTTTCCCAGAGTTATCTTTGCCTTGATATTTTCTCCTGCTCAAAGAATCCTCTGCAGACTCATAATCTGAATGTATGTGTGTGATTTTGTAAAAACCAGAGTAGCACATATGTACGGTAATTTGGACAGCTGTTTGAGTTGTCAGATTTTCATGTTATTGTCATGTATAACTAAAGGAACTAATGTTCATTTAGTTATATATGACAATAACATGAAAATGCTCTTGCAGTTCAAGCTCTAGAACTTGGCTATCCCTTTAATTAGAGCTCTAACCATCTCTCGTCTTCAAATTCTCATTTAAATTGCCTCAGTACTTTTCTCAACAAATCTTTAGCTGTATTCTTGGCAAATTGTTGTTCCTAAATGGTATAGGTTTTTAAACTACCTGTGTCCCCAGGCAGTCTCCAGTAGCCAAATGTTTGCCAAAAAATCTTATCTAAATACTGTAATTTAGATGTGTAGAGGTAGATTTAAATACTTGTAATTTCTTTTCTTTTTAAGGACTAGTCATTGATACTGTTATTTATATTACAGGACTCTCTACCAGTCCTGCCTGGTAGACTGACTAGGCTCAGGGAAGTATATGTTAGAAGTTATATTTAGATTTCTATCTGCCTTAGGCAGTAACACCTACTTGGACGGTAATCTTCAAGCTCCTCTCCTTACAGCTCTAAAGCTCATATCCCTTTTTAAGATAAGGGTCAAAATTTACAGAAAAAAACTGATGGAAAATATGATTTATCTCATTGGTCTTTAACCATTTTATAAATTAGACATGCATTCTAAGCTAGTCATATGAACATTTCTTAAGCCAAAGGGAAGAAAAGAGATGTTCCAAAACATGATTCAGTTCAGCAGATTTGACATATATTTTAGGACGGCAGGAATTGCCCTCTGGAAGTACCTACCTCTACGGGCCACAGAGACAGCATGCTTAATGAACTGAAACTAAATACTTTTCATATGAAACTACTTTGGTATCACATGTTTATCATTATTTCTACCAAGTATTTGAAGATGGTAAAAAATAGATGAAAGGTATCTTAATCTTTCCTGATGAATTGAGGTCCAACAGGAGATACGTAACTAAGGTAGAAATTATATGTAGAACACTGTCACTAGACTGCATCCTGTCAGTTAGAAAGAAAATTGACTGCTTTAGAGACATTGTACTATGACATAGCTGTTCTAAATTCTTGTCCACATAAACAGCCTTTGGCCTTTGGCCACTGACAACTCCTTACAAGAACATAGAAGAACAATTTTCTTTCACCATATTTTCTAAAAATAGGCTAAGAATGTCTAAATAGACCAGTTAAATAAAGTGGAAGAACAGAGATTGCATTTTTGGTATACAAACAGCTACAAAAGGTGATTCAAAACTGATAACTAAAGACTGTTAGTTACATTTGTAAAACAGGTTCATCAGAAGTGAAGTGTTTGAGGGTTTGGATTTTTTTCCTTTTGACATTTAGAACTTTTCATATTATTCAGCCTGCTCTAAACCTTGACATAATTTTGGATAATGTTATAAATCATGATTTATTTGCTTCTTTCCAGAAAAACAACCATTAAATATTCATCCCACATATTTTCTTTGCCTTTGTTTCCAGCACAAATTGCTCATCATTGTGAAAAAAAAAGCAGAAATATGAAGACTATGTTGCTGTAAAATTCCATCTAGTGAGAATTTGTTACATAATTTATCCCAGATCTATTTACATAAAGAATATTAGTTCTTGCGTATCTCATCTGTCATTATGAACTACACCCATATTACGGAGATTGTAGGATGACTTGCTACAAATACTTATCCCCATAGTCTACTGTTTAATAATAGAACCAAGGAAAAGTATTTCAACTCTCCTGCCCTTCCTTGCAGAAAGGAATTAAGGTAAGTGACACAAATTAGTTTTCAAGCTAAGACAAAATTAAATCTGCAGAAAGTAAGGGCTTGTTTGGATCAGAAAGCATGAATCACTGTTTGATTGCACAGTCTATACAGAACTTGATTTCTTCAAACATTTATATTCTTTCTGCAGTCAAAAGTGGTGGACTTCTGTAATTGACCATGAAATTCCTAACTCAGTCAACTCAGCAGAAGAATTACAAAGAGCCAGGCCTCAGAGGCTGCCTGACAGCACTCCTTATAGATACATATATATAGATATATAGAGATATATATTTAATTGGTCTTTTTCATTAGATTTGTTTGACTATGGCTAACTTGCATTGTGGTACCTTAAAGTATTAGAATCACAACTAGTGTGGATCAAAATGTTGAAAAGAACCTCGTCTCACCAAAAAAGGAGCACACAATTCTGGCATATCTGTAGATTCTTCCATCTTTTTCTGATATTCTGAACTGTTCTCCAGCTTAATCACAGCATCACTATAGACAGGATATTTTATTACTCTTACATTTTTCTCTACAATATCTAATCTTGGCAGTTTTTCAGTTACTGCTCTTTGAGTCACAGTATATTCTAATGTGGTACAATGAACAGTTGCATAGAGCTAACTGACCCCAAATGAGCTATTTCAAGTATTAAACCAGTAAAGGCATGATAGCCATGTGTCCCAGAGGAATTCATTTGTTCTGTTGGGAAGCGCTGCCATGAGATAAAGGAGTATGCTAATAAGAGTGCCCTTTATTTGGTAGCTAATGAGCATTGAATGCTAACTGGAATACCTCTGCATTGGAACTCACTGTGGCTCTAAGTAAATCTCTATTTTGACTGCTTGGGAAGTGATGATCAGAGAGAAAAACACTTAAGAATATCAGTTATTTATCTACACAGTCAACTGTTAGGTAGTGCAGGTGCTTTGAAGGTTTGTGCTTCTGAAATTACTTTGACTTGTTATGCCTTTGAATTAAGGAGTTGACTCAGAATGTCAGCTGTATCACTGGACATCAATTCATCCTTTTCATCCATCCTACATACTACTGGCAATTTCAACTGTTTTCTTACATTCCTCTTCCAAATCTAAGGGTCTTTCTGGTTAACTAGAAGATATAAATACCACGTAAATCCTTTTTTCCATTACTCAATATGCAATATTTTGTTTTGTGTAAAGAATGACATAACTAATCATACAGGAGTGGCACTGGGAATGGCATAACTACAGAGAGAAACAAGACACCACTTGTATCATTGTGGTACTTATTAACTAGTCCCTGCAACCTAAACAATGCCAAAATCAGCTGCTATTATGCTTGTCTTGGGATACACAAAGGCTCTGCTACCCACCTTTCTTTTCCCTTTTCTCCAAATATGCCTATTAATTTAGACTGTAGGGAGGGACTTAAGGGTGGTACTCTCCCAGGAGAAGAATATATTCACCAGTGTGAAAAGACTGGAAGGCTGATGACTCAGAAGGCATGTACACCTGCCACCTCAAGCTACGAGCTGGGTATTTTTTCTTTGTCCTTACACAGATGACTCATCTGTGATAACTCCCCTCTGGGAGACATCAGGACAATTCACTCACACGGTCTGAAGATATTCACATCTGCTGATGGCCATAATGGATCCACCTGTGTTTAGAAGGTGTAAAAGACTCTTGAAATATCCTGTGATCCAGTATTAATCATCCAGTGAAGAACTCCCTGCCTCAGGGGAGATACTGGGGGCATTCCCACCTACCCTGAGCCCAATAAAAGACCACACTCAAACTCTACTTGGTAGGTCGAGGGTCTCCTTCTCTCACTCCATGGGACTTCTACCACCCAGGCCTCTACCACAATCTCAGCGGACCAGGAGTACAACCACCATCGGAGTTGCAGAGACCAGCTCTCATCGCTGGATCCGGTGGGTGTCTTGTGGGTCCTTCCAGTCACAGCCTTGGTCCAACTGCCTGTGTGTGAGATCCTGGATCTGAATCTCACTGAATTATTGATATGGGTTGGAACCAACTCACTGAGCGTGCGTGTGCATGTGGGGAAGGGCTGGGCCTAGACCTGCAGGTCCATGGTACGGCCTGCACACAGGGCCTGTGCTGAGGGCACAGGGCAGAGCCGGAAGGTAAGGCCTGTGCCCATGCAGAGCACTGGCAGAGCTCAAGGCCCTGCAGCCGGGCTGTCAGTCAAGGTAGACCTGCCTGGCAGCCCGACCACACCACACCCCTGGAGCCTGTGACTGCCTACAGCACAACTCACTCTGGCCTGGGAGAGTCTGACCAGATGTCTGACCAGACATCCTGCCTGGGAGGGAAAACTGAACTCTATAAATACACAAGACTCCATGACATCTTCTCTCTTCTCCCTCTCCAGCCGGCACCATGCGAATCATTGAATCTTATTGGTTACTGTTCTCTCTCCTTTCTATCTCTCTTTTCTTTATTCCTTTAAATCTGTTTTTTTTCTTTTACTCTTTTCCTTCTCTTGTGGGTAGCTTAAAACCAATGAAATATGTTTCACTAAAGCTGGTATATGGATTGTTTTAGTGGGTATTTCCTGTGGAATGGGTCTTTGTGCTGAATGTTTTAGTGAAATGCTTTTTTCTTTGTTGTATTTTACTCCTGTAAAAACCTTTTACCAAAATATCTTATTTTTCTCACTAAATTAAAAAGAATTTCTCTTAGAGAATAGTGTGTGACTCTTTCTCCGGATGCTAATTAGAGGTTATAATGAACAAAAAGGCTTTTAAAGTCTTAAATAAAAACGTAACTGCTCTGGGCAGTTTATGGCTTAATCTGGAGCGTAACACCATGCCAGCACTGCAGCCTCACTCCAGCACTGACCCTCCAAACTATTCCTGCCGGGTTTTACCGGATGGGGGGAGGCCAGCCGCCATCCAGTTTTGGCCTGGTGGGCAGGAGCTTGGGGATTTTTCTGGTTAGCTCAACCCAGCTTCATCAGTGCTGTTTAGCATTCTTTTGATAAAGAGTTATTTTTTCACTTACATCCAGGTGTATTTGATCTCTCTCTCTCTCTTTCTCTCTCTCTTTATTGAAAAGAACCAGGGGTATTGAATTGGAGGAAGGAGTTTTCCATCCAAGGTCTCTGCCCCTCCAAATTGTCTCAAACTGAGACAACTTGACTGTCACTAGTCAAGCCGGATACATCAAATATAACTTAAAAATGTCAGTACATGACTATCATAAGCATATTTCCTTATGCAGACATGTAGAAGGCTCAAAAAGTCTAATGTGTGGAGAATTAATAAATACAAATAATGGTAAAAAGTCTTTCACTGGTAAGGGAGCCAGTTCTAGTGTGATATAAGTACTGTCGTGACAATATATCTGTTCTATAATGTGATAGATATTTACTTTGAGAACATGCAGCTGTTCTTTTAAGTTTATATAGTCTTGACATACAGATAATTAGTGGCTATTAATACATTTTTGTACCAATAAATATATTTTGCTGTATATTTTATAAATTACATGCTTCAAAATAATGTATCTACATAGTTTCTAGGAAAAATACTCAGACGCGTATTGTTAGATAGCAGCTCATCTAGGCACAAATAAGTAGATGTGGCCCCAAGACATATATTCTGCCTGTAAACAGGTCTGAATATCCATCTAAGTAAATCTGCAGCAAGGAATATCTTTATCTGAGCTAGGATTGTTAACTAAGTACGTCAACATGTCTGCAGTCCCAACTGGAACTGCAATGTATACGTATCTCGTGTTGGTACAGGCAAACATGTTTAATAAACTTGTGGAATTTTTCCCACAACTCACTTCTAGCTCAAATTTATTTTCTAGCACTGAAGTATTTAATTTCAAATGTGTCCAGTAGTTTTATTTTAATAGTAGATATCATTGAATGTACATGAAAATTCTGCAAGATCTCTTCCAGTCCCCTCTTATGTGATTCTGTGAAATGTGTCAAAAATTTACACTTCTATTTGTTTGTTTGGATTTTTACACATGAAATGGAAAATCCAGGGGAGGACACTTCAGTAAGACATCTTGAATCTGGTGTTTGATACTTTTGTGTGAGAATTAACATTTGTTTCATAATTCCTTACTGAGCTATGGTGGATGCTCTTAGCAATCCAACCATAGAATGAATAGGCAAATATACATTCATTAATGTTTTCGGGTGGCATATGATATATCTGCTTATATGTTTAAAAACTGATGCTAAAAACTGATGCTAAAGGTGTGGTTTGGATAAAAATTGTAATTAAAAGAATATAACATAAAAATAAAGGAACAAAGTGCTGAGTTCTGTTTTTCAAATCATATGCTTTTCTTTACATGTTCTTTGTGCAACAGAGACCCTATGAACTGAAGTTTTCTTCCTTTAGGTAAAAAAACCAACCAACCAAACAAAAAACAAACCCAAGTACAACATTAATCCTTAGCTTGCAATTCTCTTGTAAGAAAAGTTATCTGAGTAACAGTATTATCCTGTATCCCACTTTGAGTCTTGGGATTTCCTAACTGAGGTATTAAAACAGAAAATGGAACTATTAATAAGAATGAAAAATGTTGCTTTTTCTCCTCTTTACAGGAGTTTTTTCCTAGATATCTGGGAGATCTATTTGCAGAGTATTTATTTTGCGTATTTTTACATATTTTATGTATATTTTATGTATGTTTTGTGTGTATGTGCTAGTGTGTTATAATTAGCACATTAACCAAAGACCAATCCAATGCAAAAACAGAGGTTGTTATTTTCAATATATTAGACTTAGAAAACAAGCTTGTTTTGTGCCAGTAAGTTTGTTTCCTTCTACTGAACTTAGTAGGGACAGAAAACACTGCAGACGCCACTGAGAAACTATTCTAAAGGAAGAGCTTAAAAATATATGTGTATGTATCTACATACACAGTTAAGCTAGTCTGCTCAATCAGCATGGTCCAGGACAGATGTAAAGTCATGATTAAAATTCTGCAGTACAGCATCATTTGCTGAAAGAATTATAAAATAATTGTTTATTTTATACCATCACTCCTGTTCTTTGTTTCCTGCTTGTTCTTTTTGCTTCACTTAAGAATTACTCACAATCACTAATGCCATTGCAAATGGAAATCCAGCGATAGAGGTATAAAAATATTCTGGTTTTATTATATTTTAGAAGAATATGTAAGTTTCAAATCCATTCTCTAGTAAATAAAACAGATAAGCTGAAGCCAGATATGGAATTGATTCAGCTTCTGCAGTTATGTGTATAAAACCATAGAAACACTTATGTAGATGTTTCCCTTTACTCACATTAGGACGCCCACATTACCTTGAATAAAATGACACTTTTTTTTGTGAAGTGAAAATAAACATGTAGTTTTATTGTTGCTCTCCTGAAAATGTTAAGTGCTCTTTTTGTAGTCCAGATACACTAATTGTATACTTCAATCATTAAAGAGCTTGTGTATATACAGATGGGCACATGTATACCCACCCCTCACTGCCCTCCACCCGTATTCTGTGGAAAGGATTCTTAGTCAATAAAGACCATGGTAAATATGGACAAGTGTGTGTTGAATGCTTTTTTCTGAAAAAGCACTTGGATTTTGTGAAGTCTATCAAGTGTTTTAATCCAAAATCAACAATCCATTGTGTTTAAAACTGGTTTTATTTAATATGTTAGCTGACATTGGGGACAAATAAATACATTTTTCACCTTCTTCAAGAGGTATAACAAGAATCCAATATGTGGTTGCTCACAGGAAAGGACTTTATTTGGGAGTGGACAAAACAACGTATTTCCAAATAATTCAAAGACTGACCTCAGCTGAGATCAAGATTATAATAAAGAGTTTTGTTTGTGTCTTAAATGGCTATATGGACTTAGGTCACTCACCTGAACTTTGGATCTCTACTGCCTTTTGAGAACACAATTACACTATGTATGTTGCTATCAAGAAGGACAGGAATTTCACCTAACGTTGTGGTTACCTGAATGCAGCCTAGGAACCATTTGATTAAGCAGATTGCTTAATCAAATGTCTGATTGCTAGAACATTTGATACATATGTAAGGAAAACCTAAGAGAACACAATAACACAGACTTAAGAAATATCCACACTGATACAGAGGTATTCTTCATGTTGCATGACCACCTGCTCCAGGGACTTTTGTCTTAATTTATTTGGGCTACTCATTAACACCATCTACCGCTGAAACTGAATCAGGAGGTGTAGTATCCCATTCTTTATGAGTGCCTGGAATCATCATTATTAAAGTAATTTCAGATAGGAATCTGCAAGCTGGACTTGAAATGTAGGAGAATTAAAGGGACAGTGCTGTCCCTTTACTGGCACCAGTATCAGGGTTAACTATTGCCCCCTCAGCGCCAAGACATTATTACCTAGCCTTTACCTCACTGTGGTAAGCTAAATATCTGTTGAACTCCCAAATTATGTCAGAGAACATAAAATTGGGAGCTTAAATGTAGTTAAGAGAAGTAAGGATACATTCAAAACAATTTTTAAAACAGTTAGTTAGCTACCATTGTTCAGACAGTGGTTTCTATGGTCTTCTTAATCACACCAACACAAGAAGAAATTTCACAAAACTGTCTTATTTTCATGTCTTCTTTTACATATATGGTAAAGTTTATTGGAGGAGAACAAAGCCAACAAATACCTCAGTTACAAGTGAGAAAAGGAGCTGAACAATAATATTGATGATAAAGTGATAGCTATCCAGACTTTCTGAAGTAGCACCTGGTACAGAAGAGAATAAAAGTATTCTAGATTCATAAACAAGAGGTGAATGCGAGGTGTTCTTTTATGGAGCAAGACACGTACATTTCAGAGTTTAGCATGTGTTTCTACAGAGTTGTTGCTATTAAATAAAAATAGATATTATGTAAGTTAGTATTTGGGTTTCACCACAGCAACTGTTTTTAAAAAGAAGATAACACATCAACTAGCTCATATTAATCTGTAATGATAAATGATCCAGTGGCCAATTTAAGATGTTGATTACATTGGTCCCTTAGGGGACTCTAAATGTTGTAAATATTTATTTTCGTAATGACATATGCTTTGGAAAAAAGATAATAATAAAAGTTGTGTCTCAAATTCTCATCTATTATCAAGTCAGCTGTTGCCTTTTACCTTATGTTGCATCATTTTTAAAATGCATATCCAAGTCTACCACGAAGTCAAATATTGATGGATTACATTTGATATACCACATGAAACAGTGGTAAACCTCTTTTAACTAAGTGGCTGTGCTCCAGTATTATTCCAGACTAAAATTAACTTAAAAATGGTAAACTTAAAAATGCCAATTTGTGTTAAGCTGAGCTGTAGTTGCTTTTTATAGCTTTTAAGGCAGAAAAATCTAACTACTTTTAGAACTACTCCTTCAGTTTATACTAATAGAGTCATGACACTCTCATATACATGGAGTTTCCTTTCTATAGAGAATAATTAGAAAATGTTAAATTTATGAGTCATCTGTGAATATATATCAAAACACACTTCTGAAAAAAAGAAGAAATAAGCAACTTCAATGAAGAAAGTAATGCTAGTAAATCCTCCACAATGGATGTTAGTCTTGGTGTATAATAAAAAAAAATTGTTATTGCAGTAAGAATTTTAATAGCAAAATATATTAATTTTGAATGCTAAAAAGCTGAAGCTGCTGGTCACAAGAAACATGCAGAAACAACTTGAAATAGAGGTATGTACATGTAAAATTAAAATGACAGAATAAGTTATCTCAAAGAGCTTAGTCATTGTGATTTATGTGATAGTGTAGTTATATTTTAATATGTATATATGTCTGTGTACATGCACATATTTTTGTGTATGTACACGTCTAAATATGTGTACACTAAGTCTTTAACTTCAATTTCACATAAAATCTGTGTATTCTCTCAGAGTGAACACAATAGACAAGCTTCTCATGAACCTTCTAATTTTAGATTATTAGAAAAAATATAAATTCAAAGTTTTTATAGAGGTTGCTTGGTGCTTTTTTTTTCTTACTATCTAAGGTTCAACCTTAGGTTGCTGATTTAAGTAAGTGACATTATCTGGGGAATCTACTTAAATTAGACACTGAAGTAAAGTTAACAAAAATATATTTTGAATTCAGGCTTCTACCTAGGATGTCTCTAAGACAAACGTAATGTTGTAGCTGTCAATGCAACCTGGGACAAAAATTGTACATGAATTGGCAGTAGGTAGAGTAATATCAAAGAGGTACAGCCTACAAAAATACTGGAGTGTCATGCAAAGGAATGAAGTAGCAGGTAAACAATTCCTCCCCTTTATCCCCCCCCCCAAAAAAAAAAGTGTCAATAAAGTACGATAAAAGTACAATAAAGTCAATAAAATATGAACAGCTTAAATAAAAAAAATAGATGAACCAGAACATCTTATAATACATATATAGAGAGAACAAATATTACTGGATGAAAATTACCCCCAAATGTAACAATATAGCACTACTCTTCATGTAAGGAAGTATTTTCTCAAGAAATGTTGGTTTGGCTAAGAAATTATTTCTTTGCTCTAGTACTGGCTCAAGTTGACCACAGAGATTGTTAGGGGAATGAAATTAATATCATCCTTTTAATAGGTATTTATAGGTATTTCGTGGGTATTTGTTAGAATTAATGGAGTCAGAAGGTCCACTGATTAAAAAAATGAAGACATTAAGCAACACAAAACCATCAGGGCATAATAAGGTATATTATAAATTTTGAAGGTAGTTACAAAGGTCATGATTAGATAGTGTACAAAATATCTGTACTCTTCCATCAAAGTCACTGATAGTGAAACACTCGGGAAATACTTTCAGAAAATTTAGGGCTAATATAAAACAGAAGGCTTCATCAAAGTTGAGTTTTATTTGGGAATCTAAGTATTAGAGAACTAATAATTCTCCATGGTTACCATGCTCTTCCTATGAAATAACAGTATGTCATGTAGTTGTAGTGAGAACTGGTTTTGTTTATTCAATGAAAATTGAAAATTTCTTTTTATGAATACTCTTACTGGACCAAATTGCCCATTTGTAAATGTGCTGCTCTCTCAAATTTCCACACATTACAATCTATTCCCACCTTGCACAGTAACTGGAGGAGTTTGAAGTGAAGCTTCCCCTTCCACAATACCCTCAGTATCAAACCTTAATGACAAGTATAAAATATATTTATATATTTATATATAATGTATTTATATTTTATATATGATATATACTATATATATAATGTATATTTTATATATATATATATATTAGAGGGAAGTTACAAAGGACATGATTAAATGGTTTACAAAATATCTGAACGCTTCCATTACAGAACAGCATCATCTGCAGCCCAGCTTAGGCTCCTTAGAAAGCCAAGAATGCATGAGGCCAGTGTATCAGATTGAACCACAGACTGGCAATCAGCCTTCTTAGCTAAGAGGGAGGATGAAATATGATTGAATTCCTTCAAGTAAATGGTGAATCTCCCTCAGCTGTCATTCCCAAGAAAAAACTAATTCAGTGCTGTCGTTACCACCAGTATCAAGATGCCTCAAGACAAGAAGTCTTAATACAAAACATTGCAGCATAAAAGTATCTTTGTGAATTTATTCCTGAGTGTGATCATTTGGAAAATGTTATTTTCTCTCACTAGTGGTAAATTCAAAAAAAAGAAAAAGTTTTCATATTAACTTGTTTAAAAGATTTATTTTTTTAGGAAACTGTTCATAAAATATTAACTACTAGAATGATTTTTTTCCAGGAATGTGTTAACTCATAAGTACATGGAGATACCATTGCAAATGTTTTGGAGCAAGTTCTACACCACTTATTCTCAGGAAACTTCTGAGGCAGAGTAAGAAGCTATTTTCTTGTAAATTATGGTAGAAACTACAGAAAAGAGTAAAAAACTAAACCCCTACCTTTTACCATTAGATGACTAATTAAATAACATATTCAATATATAATACATGTTTTATGAACAAAATCATTAAACAATAATGAAACAGTTATTAGCATATATTAACCTGGCTTTCTGACTAATGAAGACTTTATCATTTAGGAAAGATATGGCTAGTAGAAGGATTGTAATCTAATGTGAGACAAAAGTTTCAATATAAGATTGAAATGAAGCCTTATCTTTAACTATCCATTTGTGTGAACATATTGGACACAGTGTGGGTTTCAGGAATATGTTCCTTAGTTTCTATTTTGTCATATTGTCTTTTTTTTTTTCCTTTATAGAATCATTAGAGCTAGTACTAGATGTTCCTCAATAATTAAGCTTCTAAAATTAATGCACAGAATTTGTGACACAAAAGCATTTATATGCACAAAGCATCTCTTAATCCTGGGTCCAATCACAACGATTCTCTCTGATTCCTATTGATAGGGCAAAATATGTGGAAAGATGTGAAATTCCATGGATAGTTGGATTCCATGAATCTATCAGATCAGTAGTCGGTCAGATTGAATATTCAAATTAAACATCCTTGTCTAGAATGTTTCTGGATCAAATTAATACATTTTCTGTAGAAAATAAAAATACCAAATATAAATAAGGGTTTACCCTGTAAAAAAAAGAATATTATTATTATTTTTATTATTGCTGCTATTATTATTATTATCATAATCATCATCGATATTTGCATTTGTTTCTGTTCATTCATTTCCCAGTAGGTGTCTCTATACTGCAGCTTTACTGAAGAAGAAGGAGGAAGCAAGCTAATTGCATAAAAATGTTTTAAAAAAATGAAAGAAAAAATAGGCAGATTAAACCTTACTATGACATCACACAACACAAAAGGGGGAAAAAGTGCTGCAAAGAGAGTCTTCTTATGAGCTCTTGGGTACACTCTTATACACATATGCAGAAACAAAATGGGCTTATTAACTATTGATTCCAACAGAGAGATGTATTTAAAATAGTGCACTGGAAAAGCAAAGATACAAAAAATAAGTGTGGGTTTTTTGTAGGTTCTGGGAATAATAGTGACCTCTCCAATTTCCATATATAAATATATAACCCAACAGCTACTGGAATTTGAAGTCTCACAAAGAAAGTGTTGAAACCTTTGCTGGGAACATAAATGGGGAGGTTAATGAAGAATGCAGGAGTCTGGAAGAGTGGAGAGGAGAAAAGAATAATTAGCAAAATAAAATTGTGCTTAGAGATAAAGATTCCAGTTTTTCTTTGCTTAGGGCATACCAAAGTAGCTTCATTTCATTTGCAACCAGTTGCAAAACAACCTCAAAACATTTTACCACTAAATTGACAATATGCAATCTTTTTAGACAAATAAAACTTATGCTTTGATAGATGCCAGATATATTTCTGAAGTGATTTAAGTTGAACAAAAAAATCTTGACTTACCATATAAAAACACTAATATTCTGTTTAGCATTTGATTTTAATTGCAGATTTTACAAGCCAGAACACTCTGAGATGAATAACTGATGATGCTGAACTGAAACAACTGAAATTCCATGTATGATTCACAACCTAGAATTAAACCTCTGAAAAGTTATATTTTAACGTCTTGCTGTTAACAGAAACAGTGTTTTGAGGTGAGTAAAGGCTGATAGTCCCTAATTTGTCCATTAATCAATAGTTCACTGAGTATTTGTTAAGAGTTCCATGAGCCATAAAAAGGAACAACATTACAAGTTTTATTGATTGTCTCATAAAAAGGATAAAGAAGTGACAGATGACAGGTCCAGTTAGGCCTTTACAGGAAGCAGTTATAGTACTCATGCTACATTACTTACAAGAATTTCTATTTTTGGAACAGGAAGTGATAGGAAAACATACAGCATTTGCATAAAATTTATTTCTCTCTCTCACACACACATACCCACACAAAAAAATCCAGAAATTGATTGTGGTTAAAAAAATAAAAGGGATTAAATAGAATTATATCATCACAGCTGAAATCAGACTCTGATCTTGAATTCTGCTAAAGACTATTGTTTTCTTGTACAACCTCGCGTACAAGGCATTTCATGGTATTTATGTTCTTGTCCTTGATGCATTTTATTTATGGACTCTCACTGTTCTTCAATATTATTTATAAGGATTCTCTCAAATTCCAATGTGTACTCAAATGTGAGGTTATTCAATAGTGTTTGGCCAGAAATCATTGTGCTGTTGCTAGGACTTTGCTGCCACATTAATCCTTAAACATTCAACTTAAGAGCAGGGAGTGGAACATGGGAAGTTAATGAGTCAGATAAGACCTTTACCTCATAGTGCTGTCAAAATCCAAAAGTTTAAAAGTCAGGCTGGGGAAACAACATTCTGCAACAAGAAGGAAGCTATTACTGAGAAGAAGTTTAAGGGATTCAGCCTGAAGCAGTCATACAGACTTCAGATACTTCCAACTAATTTTCTTTTCAGTATTTCCTTTATAAACACTGTGCCTTCAAAGTCTCTACAAAGTTACATCTCTCTTTGTCATTTCATTCCTCATTTGCATTTTTTACAGGTTCCCATCTCACTAAGGAATACTGCCTTTTACACTGTTGGTTGTTCACATTTAGATAGCATGAAAAATATACATGAAAAGTAGTTAGACCCGTAAAGAAGAGTTTACATATGTTTAGTTTGTTGATTATGCAGTGAGAATTCTTTACTTCCTTCAAAATTCTTGAAAGAAAGGGAAGAAAGACTGAGCTTATTTCACTTCAATTAGGGAACAGACCTCACCAACACTTCCTCCTCTAAAAACAGCTGTTTCTTTAGTGTAAGAATTAAGTTATTTAAGTTACTTAATTCAAAGAAGGAATAAAAAGGAGCAAATCCCCCTTCTCTGTATAACACTTCTTGAGGCATTGAACACTGTCAGTGGCAAGAAGGCAAAGATAACCAGTTCTTACAAATAATAGTGGCCTATAGGGAGTAATGATGAAGCTGAATATGTTTCCCATCAAGGGTGGGAAACATTAAAAGGGTTCTGATTTAACATATTACAATGGACTTTTTTGTTTGTTTATTTTCTAAAACTATTGATAGGTTTGATGTACTTTAAATATTTAAATAAATATTTACTTGCTGATTGCTTAGCTGGACAGGAAGTTTAAATGCTTTAGAGTCAAGTATGATTACAATTTCAATCTTTCGCATAATTACTTAATCCAACCATATTATATTGTTCTTGGTCAATTTCCTTGTAAAAAATATTTCCAGACTTGGGTAGGGGGGATGGTTTAAAATTGAATTGCTTATTTAATTAGATAAATACAGGGTTTTTTTTCCTTCAAAGGTGCCTGTGGTAACTGGTGTTCATTTAATAAAACTAGTTTTTACTCATTAATGCAGCAGGGATATTTCAAGATAAGTCAAAGAAAAGCTGGGAAAAACAATTTTGTTAACTCAGTTGCACAGTAGATTATATGCTACTGAGCATACTTTCCAAATGGTGACTTATTTTGTTGAACTATCATCTGATAGTTTTACTTTTGCTGTGTACTAAATAGAAGGTGTAGGGTTTCTATCTTCAGTTACAGCAATACCATCACAAGCCAGCACTCAGGAGTGGGCATGCCAAGTTCATGCTTGAGTTAAATATGTGCTGAAGTGCTCTTCTGAATCAGAGCCATAATTGCAGCAATTTATTTAGATCATAATGCGGTTACTTAAAGAAAAACAAATTCCAGAATGAATGACATTTCAAAAGGCAAGATTTCTGTCTTGGAATCATGTTTCTATGATAGGGTTTACTTCTGCTCTTTTTTACCTTCTGACATAAGGAAGTATATATAAGAGTATATGACACAATGATATTAGGTTATAAACTCTATGAAAATGGCAGTGATTTTGCTGTCATTGTTGCATATTCTTCTTAAACTGTCCCATGCTACTACTAAGTCAAGATACCACAGTCTTCGGAAGTGTGACCTGGATGTTAGCCTGTGAGCAGTTTGGTTAACACCATTCTGAATCTAATAAAGTTTTCAAATATATAATCTACAAGAGTACATGAATCCAGCCAGCGGTACCGAGTATCATGACTCCATAAATGGCATAAAGAGGGGAAGTAGGATGGACGGACTGACTAGCAGTGTTGGCAATCACAATGGATCTTCCCTCTAGGATGCTTTCTCATTAATATTTGTTCACTTTTGCCTTCATTACTGCATCAGTGATTCAACTGCTGGACATCCGTTTGCCAGAACACATCATCTTGTTCTGTCCTGCCAACGAATAAGCAGGTGGCAGAGATGACACAATGCCAATTTTGAGTGCATACTAAGGAGCAGGCTAGGGGCAACATGACCTACATGTTTTGCATAACACCAGTTCATTAACAAAGCTAACACACCTAATCAGGCACTTTTCAGAACAGTTTATCAATCTCAATGATCTGCCCTGGCTGACAAAAATCCTGCATCAAGTATCATCTAAGTGGCAATGCATTTGAACTGGTTAGAAATTCAAGGGGAAATGAAGCAGATCAAGAGAGAAGAACAAATTTTTGTCATTGCATCATTTGTCAGCCAGAATGTTTAGTAACTGTGTTTATGAGGAGGATTGTTTCTGTTGTTGGTAGGAATATTTGTTTTTAATAAAACAAAGACGAACTCTGAAAACAGAGTTGGATGTAGAACTGTAGGGTACATGAACTAATGGATTTTGCACTTGATATGAGACTTCCCATAATGCATATAATACTTTGATACCAGCATATTACATGAATATCAATGGACTATTTTAACAGTACTTGTATGCTTTGTAGCTGGACCACCTCATA
Organism: Manacus candei; assembly: GCF_025592945.1. Lineage (NCBI taxonomy): Eukaryota > Metazoa > Chordata > Aves > Passeriformes > Pipridae > Manacus > Manacus candei. The sequence continues at coordinate 16,428,997 of NW_026138115.1, read as the reverse complement.
TATTTATAACAACAAACCTTTTTAACCTTGGTAAAGGACAAGACAATGTGTGTTGCACATACATGGAATGGAAAATTACAAATCAGACAGATGACTATCAGGGATAACTATAGTTATAAGTGAAATTTCCTATAACCAGAATATTTCTTGATATTTATCTTCCTTTAGGTCCTTTTGAAATTCAGTTAGAATTGGATGTTTATCTGTTTTAAGGGTATTTTGAAAAATGTGTAAATTATTGTATGAATTAATACACAAGTAGTGCATTTTAATGTTGAATCCTCTTGTTCAATCTGTTTATTCACAGACAGACTGGTAAAACTGAACTACTGTGAAAATTTTTAAAGCAGGTAGATTAATGAAAGATTGTGGTACCCCCCTTTCCCCCTTCTCCTGCTCCCCAGATATATTTTGACCGCACATGGGAGACAAGCACAACACTTGGCCACTGCATGTTACAGCAGCAAACTGAGGAAGAGAAAGCTGAATGTGAATGTTTGTAAGACAGGAAATATGAAGAGAGGGTCAGACTGGAGAGAAGTTTATCTTAAGTACCAGATCTTTGAAAAACAACACTTTGAAGTGTTTTCTCTAAACCTTTCAAAGGGATAGAGACTGAAAAATGAGCAAAAGCTAACTGGAGGATAAGTACTGGGAGGATAAACCATCTGGAAGATAAACCTCTTTCTTTGTAGCAACTGTGTGTGAGCCCTTTAAAATCTGGTTGATTAGATAGGAGGCACAACAGTTGAAGTGTTAAACACAGAGCATATACTACTGTCCAGCTCCACTCCTGTGTGCTCATAATATGAAATGATGGCTCCTCAAAACAAGTGGAATTACTAAAAATAAAAAAAAAGAGAAAGAATAGTCTGAGTGCTTTTTAAATTATAACAACAGGGATCAGTTTATCAACTACTGAAATGCAGCCATTGTTATAGTGAAACCCAGTAACTCTTCTGTTACACAAAGCCAAATGAAACTGCAGGGGATGTCAGTCAAAGGCAATGCAGTTCCTTATGGGACTGGGACAAACAACCATGAAAATCTAATGACCTTCTCATAAATAACTGAACTGCAAAGCCATCATCAGTATTCTTTAAAAACAACTTTTTTTCGTACTAGAAATAAAGAATAGAAGTATAAAACAAAAAACAATTGGAAAGTTTCCAAATCTAAATTTAAGCACGTATTAAGAGCTAAAGTATGACAACTGATTTCATAGACATAATTTATTTAACCATCTTCCAAACTGTCTATTCACATTTTATGTCCTGAAAAGGCAAATTAAAAATAGACCCAAAATCTAACCCATTTTCATCCACATCTGAGAAGTAATTGACACAATCTTTAAGCAGAAAATGTAGACTTTCTGCCTATGCTTTAGTGCACATAAATTTCTTTAGCTGCTGTCTGTGTTTCAACAACCAGTCACAGTTCAAGAAGCATTTGGACAACACTCTCAGGCACATGGTGTGATTCTTTGGGTGTCCTGGTCAGGGCCAGGAGCTGGACTTTGTTGATCCTTGTGGGTCCTGTCTAACCCAGGATATTCTATGATTCTGTGATTTATCTCAAATGTTAGTGAGAAAATTTCACAGAAATATTTCAAACCATTAGTTTCAGAATGAGGAATATTGGTTAAATATGTGAATGATATAAAAAGGCTGCCAGGCAGGCAAGGTGTATCTCAGCTGTTGTTTCAAAGGGATCTTTTATTCTACAAAACACTTTTAAATTCTCATTCATGTACAATATATTTGGGTTGAAATACCTCAGTGTCGGCAAGAATTTTTCCTGTTAACTTTTGAGTTCATCCATACTTTTTCTCGCCCTGTTTTTATTGCATTTATGAGATTTCCATGCATCATTAAAATTCCATTTAGACTAGTGAGATATTATAACATATTAAACATTTTTTTCTCTTTTAGTATTTCAAAACATTGTCATAATTTTGAGCACTCGATTTTGAAGAAGAATTTTTTTTCCCGGTCTCAGTAGTTTCTATAATATCAGCAATATTTTTATTTCTATTTCTTTATACTTTAGATGCTATAAGTGATGATAGAAAGAAAAAGCAGATATATTTGATGCTGGTCTTCATGTTCTTTTGAGAGAGAGAACATGAATGAGAGAACATTAACTCTCAAGATTTCATATGACAGAAAGTTATTCCAAAATGTGAGCCTACTCCATCAGACACATTGGTCTATAAAACTAAAGGTCTACCAAATATCTCTGGTGTTTTAATTGCCTTTAAAATTTATTCTTACTAATAAGTAGTATGATTCCTGTAGAGATTTAGAAATCTATGAAAAATTTCAGGATTTTTCCATATTTCCAACCATTGCCATATATCTCTTTTCACATGATGCTTTCACAATACGAGGCACATTTGCTCTGCAGTGTTTTCTCTGCTTTCTTATTCTTTGCTTTTCCCCACTTTTTATTTTTCTTAATTTTTTTCTAGTGCTCTTCTTTGGCTAGCTTCCTGGTCTTTGGCTTGAAGCACTGAAGCTTCAATTCCCTTGCGCATCTCATTTTTCTTCCTTTCTAGTCTTTGCCTCTGTCTCATAGATACTCAGTTCATCTTGAGCTTCCCTTCTTGGATTTATTTTCATTTTGGCAAAGTTAAGACTGTGGCTGTTCTTGATATGACTGTTCAGTGTGCTTTTGCATTTGTTTGAATATAATCTATTTGATTTTCTTATTCACCATCTGGTGAGTTTGTGTTTGTTAGGTAACATGAAGTTGGAAAGAACTAGGCTGTTCACTAAACACAAATCAATGAGTTTCTCATCATTTTGATGAAGATTTCTTTCCAATGCTTTCCCACTGTTCTCTTCAATTCTTCATTGTAGCATCCTAAACAGACATTTACAGGAGGTAAGTCATGTTTTGATTTATTTCAAACAAGCAATGGAGGATTTGTTCTTTCTGATTATATTTCTTTGTAAGGGAACAGTATGACTCAATTGACATCCTTCAGAAGCTGTTGTTGAGTTTAGTATATGTATCTTATTGGATTAATAAAACTGATTAAATTCTAGCTGAATGGCACTGGGTATGCCATTGTCTTGAAGATCTTTTAGTTGCAGAAGCATGTATAGACAAAATGAAGGCACCTGAAATGCATTCCAAATTTTTAACTATCATTGTTCTTTGCCCTTACCTATTGATAACATCAATATTTTGAGGAATTTACTCTTCTGGAGTTTTGTTGGATGCTGTGGGTTTGTTTTGTTGGGTTTTTTCCTTGTTTGTTTGGTTGATTGGTAGATTGTTTTGGGTTTGGTCTGGTTTTATCTGGTTTGGTTTGTTTCTAGAACATTAGTACAGGGCAAGGAATGATTCAGTTCTTGTGAGTGGCCATACTGATAGAATAGTAATTTAATCTCTGATGCATAACTAGAAAAATTTTTATAAGTATTCATATTTACATGCTTTTGCATTTATCCAAACTTAGGAAAGCAGTTTTACAAGGTAATCACAGCAGCAGAGCAATTGTTTTGTAACATTGTTGTACATTGTGGTAACATGGTTACATATTTAAAATATTTTCAAGTAAGGTTTAAAAACACTGCTCATTCAAATGAAAATAAAATTTTATACTACTTGGATGTACAACTCATTTCCATTTCAGAAGAAGAAATTTGAAAGTCCACGGGCATTTTTTTCATAATAAGGTAATAGTTTTCTCACAACTGTCACTGTTTTCAACTTCAGATGAATGTCAGTGAGATTTTGGGAAAGAAATTTCCTGTTGAATTCTAATGGATATGGTTTGAGACTGCTATGTACTTCCCTCATGAGGGTGTACTTAATGCAGAGGCTTTGTCTTTCCTGGCTCTGCCTTATTGTGGCAGAGCCTCTTCAGTTAAAGAGTGGTGCCCCCAGAAATGCCTGCAAAGCAAGTTCCACTGTGGTAAGTGCTACAACAAAGCTTTGCAAATTTGTTGAAAACTGTTTCTGAATCTTAGCAAAAGTCAAAGTCATTACCCATTGTGTCCATGAAGACGCAGAAAACCACTTCAAGTTATGATGACCTCTAGTTCAAGTACATTAAGCATTAGAGAGAGGAGATAAGTGGAGTTTTCTACCCTTTGCCACAAGATGCTCATTTTGTGCTTCTTCTGTTTTAAGACTTGTTAAATTAGGGAAGAAACCATTCAGCACATATTATTGCACTCTTTTGATTGAATTCATTAAGACAAGTTGCTAGTAGGAGTAAATAACCAAATTACAAAACAAAAGAAAGAGAAGACATAAGCTGGTAAGTTGTAAGTGCAACACCATCAGCCACAAGAAGTCAAAGCTAAGGGATGAAAAGATTGCTGAACAAATCCTTCTAATAAACCTTTATTAGAAATTCCATCAGTTACACATTATTAGCTCCACTACGCTGCAGAAACATAGGAAGGATAATATGAACGACATTATTTACAATACAACAAACCACAATACCTCCAGGGTGTATATCATCAAAAAAATTTTATTTTACCACTCATTGCTACATTTCCTGAATGTCAGCATCTTGTTGCCTTACCAGCTGGATTGGTACAAAATATCTTGCTATTAACATAAGTCAGTCATCCTCAGTGTTGTTGACCTGGCTTCACGTGATCTTCATTTCGACTGAAGACTGATCCTTCACAAGTCAAAATGAATAACTTCAACAAGGATGGGATACCACTTTAGGAAAGAAAACTGTGTGAAAAGGTCATAGACTATCTCACAGTGCAAAACGTTACAACATTGCCTTTAAGAGACATAATATCAGTGCTGCATGCAATTAGTAATTTAGTAAACACAGTAGATAACCAAAAGTGTGAACCTTTTTTTCAAAAGTTACTTCCTAATGAATTTGGCCATGCTAATTTTGTGTGAAAGCTCTTCAATTTCCTCAAAATACTACTGAAATAAAATCCTAATTACAACCCTTACAACAAATTCCATCTTACTGGTGTGGCCTCACCTTGAATATTGTGTGCAGTTTTGGGCACCACAATATAAGAAACATATTAAGCTCTGAGAGAGTGTCTAAAGGTGGGCAATGAACATGGTGAAGGGCCTTGAGCGGAAACCATATGAGTTTCCTCATATGAGGAAACCATATGAGGTCACTTGGTCTGTTCATCCTGGAGAAGAGGACACTGAGGGGACACCTCACCGCAGTCTGCAACTTCCTCGTGAGGGGAAGAGGAGGGGCAGGCACTCATCTCTCCACTTTCGTGACCAGTGACAAGACCCAAGGCAATGGCCTGAAATTGTGTCAGGGGAGGTTTAGGTTGGGTATTAGAAAAAGTTCTTCACTCACAAAGTGGTTGTGTGCTGGAACAGGCTCCCCAGAGAAGTGGTCAGAGCACCAAGCTTGTCTGAGTTCAAGAAGTTTTTGGATGATACTCTCAGGTACATGTTGTGATTCTTGGGGATGTCCTGCGCAGGGCCAGGAGTTGGACTTGATGATCCTTGCAGGTCCCTTCCAAGTCAACATATTCTGTGACTCTGTGATTCTGTGACAGTGCCAACCATTGCAACCCTAAAAGGGAATTAATGTAATAATTATAGTCATACTAAAGAAAGACTCATATTTCCTTCTAAAAACAATACTATTCCCACAATCACTATAAAGTGAGAATTTCAAGGCTATATATCAAGCATATTTTCAAGTTTTGTTTTTCCAAGCTACTGGTGAAATGATAAACAATACAGAATGCTGTGTATGCATCATAGAGCAAAACAGTGATCAGAATGGGAACTCTGTGCTTGAATATTTTTTTCCGTCCTATTATTATCCTTGTCAGACGTTTTTCAGCCTTTCATGGTTGTTAGATGTGTGCTAACATGTTCACACTGTTATGCAGAGAAGCACCTTTTTCTCTTCTATTTACAGGGAAAAAAAATTCTTCCTGAACTATAACAAATGCAAAATGAAAAGAAAAAAACAAGTCAGCTAGAAAAATTTGTTTTAAAGAAAATAGTTCAACTAGCTAAAAATTTAAAAAAGTGAAACAATATTTCATGAAACTGAACAAATTCAGCATACTTATTTTAAATATATATGCATCCTATTTGATCAACTTTGTGAGATGGATATGAATGAACACTAAATTTTAAATATAAAGCTGACCTAAGAAATTTCTGGTAGGCTCTTAAATCAATTCTAAAACCGTGTCTGCAGATGCAAATAGGTATCACTTTCTCCTATTACTCATATAACCTCAAAAGGTTCATCATTTTTCTCTTATTTAGTTCATCCACAAGTATTTGTACAGTCTTACAGTCAATATGTCAAATTAAGAATTATGTTTAGGACTTGTTTGTAACATTTGTGTTTATTATTATTATTATTATTATTTCAACTAATCACGTGGCTTTTTTTCTAGGATAGCTTGACAAAAGTAGCTATTACAGTTAGATGGAACTGGTGATCCTACGAGATCTAAATTTTTCAGGAAGTGAAAGTTACTTATGACAAAGCATGAGATAAGAATTTTAGAATATTTTGAATCTTTTTCACACTAGAGTCCTTGTAAAGCAGACAGAGGAAAAAAAAAAAAACTGCTATCATTGTGAGAACTTTTTATAGTTTTTTTCTTCAGTCACAGATAAGAAGTGTGTATGTATCATAGAGCCAAGTTGTAAAGACTACAGCCAGAGACCTCTCTGAGTCATTTAATTGCCTCTGTGCCAAAGTTCCAAAGAAGGACTTAGGGAATACTGTCTCTTTCCTTTTTAATAATTTAGTTCTATGCCACATATTGTATAAAGAACTTCCCATGAGTGTATAAAATTTACCATCTAAAGTATCTGATTGTGCAATCCTAATTTTTTTCTATTAGCATTAGTGCAGGTAGGTATTGACTTCTGGAATGATTTAAAGTAGTTGACACAAAAAAAATGGGAATAAATACACTGAAGTGTCTGAAGCTTTACACTATTATTATTCAAATAATTAGCTGTAAAACAAAGATCACAAATCCTACAGATGAGACAGAGCTCCTACAGAGCTGAATGAGTGTGATATAACTACAGAAAGCAAGACACAATTTAATAGTACAAGAAGCCTTGAGAAATAGAGGTAAAAGATGATACCTGAACATAAAGGACCTAATTCAATCAAAAGGAGGCTTAGACATTATTCATAGAATAAAAAAGAAAATCTTATAAAAATCCTTATTTTCTAGTCCACAGTGTATTTTGTCATCATATATTTTGTATTGTAGTGATAAATATCTTCAGACACTATATTATTAATTGAAATATTAGAGAATCTAAAATAGTGTCCACTCAAGTATTTAGTAAGGAAAAGAATTAAGTACTCTGCATTGAATCAAACTGTAGCTGAAATACAGATCTCTGTAGTTATTCCGTCAGAATGAGATTCTTATCCTTCCCACTTGTGTGGTTTGGACAACAGTAGGCAGATGATACTCGAAGGCTATAGATGATATTATTTAGATATAAAATTTCTCTGGAAAAAAGAAACTGTAATAAAAGACATTTTTTCACAGAATCTACAATTTTTTTGACACATAAGAAAAGAAAAAGGAACAAAAAGGAGACAAACAGTCAAATCTTTTGTTTCACAAGTTTTCCAAACTGAAGGAGTTGCTCTAATGTTACGGTTTTGAGATAGGCTATATCTCAAAGTCCACATTTCACAAAATAAATATGTTTACTATCTGAAATCAAGTCTCATGGGTTTTTTTCATTGCAGTGGAGTCCTTAAATTTTAGAAAAAAAAATCAAAGAAAAATTTCTGGAAAAAGTTGATATCTGTATGAATTCTCTCATATTTATAATTAAGGACTGAAATGGTCACTACCTAACTGGTATTTAAAGGTATATATTTACTCTTATTGTATAATGTGACTTCTTCTTTTACATTCAAATTGAAATTATGCATTTTAAAAAGCAATTCCTGAAGGACAATGGAAGAATAGACTCACTACATTACCTATTATTATGTAACACTTGAAAAATTATACAGACCACCAAACTAATGGTAAAAAATTTTATTAATGACCTTGTGTCTATATATACAGAAACACTCTTCAGGCAGAAGATATTTGCTTCCACAGCAAGGCAAGGTAATTACCTGTGTTATGTTCCTTTTACTCAAGAACTGAACATGGTACTGAATGTACAGTATTTATAATACATTTTATGGACTAGACTCTGACCTTTCACGAATCTCTAAAACAATTTATCAAATCAGGATACAAAATAAATGCATCGAATAATCTATTTACAGTACTTATTTAAACTGGTTAGAAATGAAGTGCCTGTTCAGACATCCTTCTGATACCTTCACTTGTCCTCTGCTGTCCAACTGCAGGATATTACATTAATTAGTTTATAACTTTATTTGGTCTTACATTTATGAGGAGCTTTATGATTCAGGAGCTACAAGATGGAATTTCCATGAACAATGAAAAACAGTGTAAAATTTTGTCTTTTTGGTGAACAGTATAAGGACTGCCAATTTTTAGCAAACTATCACTGTCTAATTGCTAAAAACAGTCATCACTAAAATTCAGCATTTCATTTCGTACTCATCCCAATCTTTCTTATGTAAAGGTCTCTTTAACTTAGACATTTCTTTATCATTATATGTTCTATAGTAAAAGTATTCTCTTTGATCTTAAAAAAATAACTCAAAGAAACCTTAAGGCATATCCTAAGTAATATTCATGAACAAGTCCCCATAAATTCCATGATTCTACCATTTTTAGCTCAAAGTTTTAGCCTGTTGTACTTCATACCATGCCATCAAAGAAGTTACGGATCAGCCAAAGTTGATAGAGTTAAATGTTACCAAGAAAAAATTGGGAACACCCAGATAGCCAAAACTGCATATTTCTGACAGGTGGCTTCTGTCCATGCCTAGTAGTGGTTCATCGAGATTTAGTATAACAACCCCCTGAACTATTGCTTGCTTAGAAATAAATGTATTTTCTGCAAATGTAGCAAACATGTTCAAAACAGGTAATATTTCTTGCAGCACTAAATATACATGGTTGTTGACTCAAGTGTATCTGACATCCTATGGGGACAATAGGTTAAATATTAATCTACTTGAACTAAATATAATCTGTATATAAGTCTGCTGTTTGTATCTATTTAACAGGTGAGAGCAAGACATCAGGAAGTACTGAATAGTTACAGTGTGATTAGCTTCAAAGTCAAATTTTCTTAGAGGGCAAAAAGAAACGAGCTGAAATATCATTCTGAAGTCAGTGGTGCTGAAAAGTATAAGTCACTTAAAAAAAATTGTCATCTCAAACCACGTGAGAATTTTATTTTTAGTCAGACTAAGGTGGAATTATGATACAAAACTGACTTTAAGAGGTCACTTATCTCATTTTCCTGCCTAAAGTCAACTGTGCTTATGACACTTCTGATATCTTTGACTTAATATTGAGCATCCACTGACAGAAATTCCATAGTTACAATGTGAGTTTTTGTATGTTACAAAAATTTATGGCAATTTTCCCCTTGATATTTCTCCCTCTTAAATGATATATCTATGTCTATATCCTGATTTTGTTGGGCTTGCAAACTGTCCCTAAGCAATTCATGCTCACTACACTTTTCACAATGTGCAAGCACTCTGAAAAAACAGTGTTTATGACACTATGCATTTAAATTAATATTTAAATCAAAGAATCTTTGACTGGACTGTGTGCTTTCAGTGAAACATTTTTGTCTCTGTTCTCTTCCATAAACATCTTAATAAGTAAGAGCCTTACTGTGCCTTGAATTTTGAAACTACAGTAAAAGTTTTGAAAATGCAGTTTGAGTATATACCAATGGAATATATCAGAATGTTCCTGTCTTCTGCAAAAGAAATGGATCCAAGAACTTTCCTTAGAAACGTATTTTCTAAATTATATAAGTTTGAATTTTACTTGAATTTAGACAGTCAGAGGTATTTTTACATGTAGAAAAGATTTTACAACAACAAAAACATCTGAACATCTATTGCAAAAGGTAGTGGTTGGCTGCCTAGTCTATTGGAAAATCCCAAGAAGCAACTATTTGAAATCTGCTAATGTATTCTTTGGCATATAGATTCTTCATGTTGATAATACTTTCAGTGCCAGTCAGTTCACGAGACTGAAAACACAAACCATAGTTCAAAGTTTTGAGGCCTTTCAAACATTAATGTTGGTAGTTTAGTGATCTTTGTCTAAACAGTTTTGACCTAATATTGAAGTGAGGAATCAGAGATTAGCACTGATTTGTTGACATAAAGGTTGAAAACTAAGTCTGAGAGAGAAAATAAAAAGAAAATAAGAAAAGGAAACTTTGGGGCCATGTGTGAAAAATTATGTTTTTATTTATACTTTCCAACACAATCCACAATCCAGACATACAGGTTCTCCAGGGAAGGGGTCACAGCATGAAGCCTGCCAGACTGTAAGAAGAATTTGGACATTGCACTCAGGTACATGGTGTGACTCTTGGGGTGGGCCTGTGCAGGGCCAGGAATTGGACTTCGATGATCCTGGTGGGTCCCTTTCAACTAAGGCTGTTCTATGATTCTATGATAAAAATTAATGTACCTTTTTTTTTTTTTTACCAAAAGTTTGGACATACATCATATGTATAATTTTTCAGCTACCAGCAGTGAGTACAAACAAACTAAGGAAAATGTTTGGAAATATCTTGAATAATGTGTTCATTTACTGTGCTAAATGGTTATCAGATACTTTTACTGCTAACATAGCTTTTTTTTCCCTTATAAAGGGATTTTCTTTTCCTCCTGAAATAATTTCCATTAGCAAAAAATGCCCCTACAAGTCAGTGAGACAGAACTTTTTATCATTGACACATTCAAAAAATATTTGATATAATACTAAAAATAATATACTTTCTTTAAATTTGGAAAACAACTAGATTTAGGCTGCAATTATTTTGTAGTTTTAACTAGTATATCCAGTTGAGTTTTCTTCAATATGGTAAACAACTTTCAGTTGTGCAGGAGCAGGTTTCAAGAATGAAATTTTACTATTGTTTGGAATAAGTATAAATCAGGTAATACGCAATAAGCGGGCAAAACATATGAAACCCTTATTCTTACAAAAATGGCAAAAATTTCAATTTTATACTGAAGTACTTTTATAGTCAGTTCATTTTTCTTTGCAGTGATCAAGTGAGATGGACATTCTGTGTTTTAGGAATATAACTGACTCCTTTCTTTTCCAAAGATTGCAAAAGAGATTCCAATGGATCACCTTGGTAACCATATACAAGTTATCAAATTTATCAATGTTCTGAATAAGCACAGAATCTCTGAATCACATACTGTTAGCATTTATCTTGAGAAGCATTCTGCTTTTGAACTTTAACAGGTATATTTTTTGGGAGTGATGAACAGTAAAGTAACAGATAAATGAACAAAGTAGCTTGTATACTGACAATAACAATCTGAAAAAAACTCCAGAAGATAAAGATAAGAAATCTAAAGATTTCTCCCACTCTTTCGTTACTTTATTGATTACTGAATGAGGAAACTGAAAAAAAAATTGAATGTTGATTTAATTTCTACCTATGTAATATTAACTATATTCAACTCAGAGAGGTGACAACTAGGAAAAAGCGAAAAAATTTAATTTACTTTATTGACTTGTGTTGCCAGCCATTTAAGCCTGAGGATCACAGACTGCACACTGTTACACATATACTGCATATCATGAAGAGTTTGCACTTCAGTATTAGTGTAAAGCTCACACAGTAGTAGAGTTGCAGTTTGTTTGCTATAGACCAGTGATCCTAGATCCAAAACTGAATTCTGGTTGCCATTTATTCTTATGCTTTGAACAAAACTAGAGATAGATATACAAGTTCCATAGCCTTGGAAAATAAGCATATTAACCTCAATTTAGCAAAAAGTTATCTAAGGTCATGCTTTCTACTACTTACTTCTTTGCATATATTTGTGATAAAATGACAGACCTTTGTATGAACACATATATTACAATAGATGCAGTTATGACAATATAACTGCAACACTAGTATGTGTAAATTAAATGTGTAAACCATAATGAGTCTTCTCATTGTACAATTCATGTTGAAAGTGTTTTATAATGCTTCCTATATGCAATCATGTCCACAGAGTGCCTCTAAAAATAAAAAGACAATGTAAATACTATACACTTTATTTAGAGTAGTAAAAATGCAAAATATAGCACTTTATTTTCTGACTATTCCTAAAAGGTTAACTTATAAGTGTTTGACTCAAGTGATTTCAGAGCAGATGAGCCAATTATCTCATCTCACAAAAAATGTAGGTTATGGAACATCACCCAGCAAAAGTTGTATCAGCCTCACACTTTCTGTTTGAGTAACCGCACATGCATTAGAAAATTCTTTTTTCTCATTTAAGGTTTTGAGTGTTATATCCTACTGGTATATTTTTCTCTAGTATATCACACTAATTAAAATCAGAAATTTATTTCCAGGATGGATTTTTGACCTCCACTTGAAATCATGTTTCTATGAGAAAATGATATAAAAATACTTGAAAGAATCTTTTCCACTAAGAAAGTTCTTGTAGATCCTGACACTAACTCTTAGTCTTCAATCTGATTTGTCATAATTGGAAAGATTAAAAATCAGAATTTAACAGTTATAGATTCTTGTTATTATCATGCTTTCTAGGACAGGTGGGGTTATTCAAAAAGGGTACAATTATTTCATTGAAGTTAGTTTTCTTGGCTTCCTGCAACATCTGTGGAGGGATAAAATCTACCAGGGATTTGATAATTTTGGAGTATAAATATAAACATAAATATAAAAATAAACCCCAGTTATCACAGTTCTTGCTCTGGATACTAAACCTATCTCAATCTCATTGAGGTTCTCTGGATACTCTTTTTAACCTACTGATATTCACGTGATTGTTTTCCACATATTTATATTTTGTAGGATCATAGAATGGCTCAGGTTCAAAGTGACCTTAAAGATCATCTAATCCCAAACCTACTGCCTTCAGCAGGGACACCTCCTACTAGACCAGGTTACTCAGAGCCTCATCCAGCCTAGGCTTGAACACCTCCAGGGATGGGGCATCGACAACTTCTCTGGGCAACCTCTTCCACTGCCTCACGATCCACACAGTAAAGAATTTATTCTATATATGTATTACCCCTCTTTCAGTTTGAACCCCTCACACTTCTTGTCCTATCACTACAATTCCTGATGAAGAATCCCTCTCTGTAGGCTTCTTGTAGGCTTCTGTGAGGTCTCCACACAACTTTCTGTTCTCCAGACTGAACAGCCCCATCTCTATCATCCTGTTTTCATAGGGGGGATGGTTTAGTCCCCATATCAACTTTGCAGCCCTCCTCTGGACTTGCTCCAACAGTTCCATGTCATTCTTGTGCTGGGGACACCAGAGCTAGATGCAGTGTTCCAGGTGGGGTCTCACAAGAGCAGAGTAGAGAGGTAGAATCACCTCTCTTGACCTGCTGGACACGCTCCTTTTGATGCAGCCCAGGATACGGTTGGCCTTTTGGGCTGTGAGTGCCCATTGCTGGCTCATGCTGAGCCATGTTTGGCTTGGTTGGCCTGGTTGTTTTCATTATAGAGAAATTAATTTTTGACTAACAACTCTATTTCTTATAGACACCTAGCAAGGAATCGCTCAGTTTTTGAGACATAGAGTACATCTTCTGTATGCTAAATTGTTAAACATAGGCTTTAATAATTTCATATTCTATGTTTTATAATGGAACTAGATGGGAGGTCTGGAATTAATTTCACCTAACTTTAGATTTCTTTTAGTCATCTGCATGCAAAGTAGTCCTCAAAGTTCTAATTTATAGTCAACAGAGAGAGTGAGAAACACTTTTGGAAGTACTTTAATTGCATACCCTAGGGCAGGATGAACTATATTGCATAAATTCATGTTCCTCTTGATATATTTTAAAGGAAACCTACTCCCTCATTTTCAATTCCACCTTACATCTTTTTAAGTTCATATCTAGGTGCTATCTTAACATATAACCCTTGTAATAAGAGCACCATCCATTTTTTTTCTATCTACAGTCCTCATCATTGTACTTTCTGAAATGCTGACAATATCAGTGTGCTTTATTTTCTTTAATTTCTTGAGGAATGGTGAAACTGTAATGCAGATATACAGGTAAGGAATTATATATCATAAATAACTTGCTAAGTCATGAAAAGAAGATTCTGTACAAGGGCAATATTGATTGAGAGCAATGTTTTGAAGGCCAATCAGTGTCTTTATCCTTACAGCTGAAGTTACAGCTCTACAAATTCTGTTACACAATAGACTGTTATTGCAACTTTAGAGTTATAGATGCAATTACAAAAATTTATGGTATCCCTGACAGAATTCTTGTAACATACATATGTATACTTTATTGAATAGATAGGGTATTATTAGCATCTTAGTCCCCCTTCTAGTCAGGCAACTCAATAATACTTACTTTTTAATATATTTCTCCCTGAAATGCACAATCCTAATAGTATCCTGCAACTAGAAGGGAAATATCAGATGAAAGAAAATATGTGTAAAAATCATACTCCTGTTTAAAATATCCAATTCAAGAAAATAATTCCAGATGAATTCCAACAACTTTTAATTCCAACACTTTTAAGGTAGACTAGCATATCAAAAATATTCCCAGAAGATCGGCCTATTGAGGTCTTGCCATGGAACTTGGCATATTTTTATACTGTGCCAGCTGAAAAGCTTTTGCTTTCATCTGTAGCATGTTTTTCCTAATTTTCAAGCTTTCTACAGGAGATAAGGATGCCAAGTTAACATTATACTTATGGTTTATTAATGAGGTTTAACATACTGCAAATTGAAGAGGGGTGGGAATTACTGAATAGAAAAGATTGAAATTAAACAGCTGCATGTTAAAAATACTTTCTTTTTAATATTTAATTTTTTTATTGTTGTGACCATATGTCTACAGTAAGGTCAAATGGAGTTCACTCTTGTAAAGTTACATTACTATTTTAAACTACTCAACAATAATTGATCTTTGCAAAAGCAAATGGACACTTTCATGTTGAGCTAGGTTAAACTGGTTATTTAATGATAGGGTTAATTGCAACCATAATGTAAATACCAGGATAGCGCTAAATAACAAAATACAGTATGAAGATTTTAAGTACTAGGTACGATAGGTCTGGAGGTGATTTTCATTTACAACTAGTTATAGAGTTAGTCTCCAAAATCAATTTTTTTTATTAATTCTGTTATTATGTTTGGCACATAAAATAGTTGTATATCATAAGCAGATTGAATTAAACACAGGGGTGTTGCTGTTATTATTTTCTAAAGAACTACTAATTTAATTTTCATAAAAGAGAACCCAAAAAGTGAATTTCAGTCAAACTTATCCAATATTTTTGTGACTGACATCTAAGTAAGACAAAAATTAGGGCAATTTTTAATTTAGCTGTTGAGTTTCTAATCTGGACATGATGAAAGGATGCATAACTTCAGAAAACATGGAAAACCTCTGTTCTTCCTCTGCAGAGAGTAATTAAACTACAGGAATTAACCTAATTCTTGCCTTGAAGGCCAGCAGATTTCTAATATACAGAATTCTGCAGTGTATATTGATGGACATCTGTTTAGTGTAAATGTTTTCCTAAAATATCTTGGAATAAAAAGCTGAATAGATACGTAGATCTAATAAAAAGACCAAAAATCTTTTTAATGAGAAAGAATTTCAGTGTATCTAACTGCAGGCAATCAGGGCACAGCTGTAGAATATGAAGCAATCATGAAAGTCAATGTTCTTTTAAAGTAGGCTGGACTGAATCACTTAGGAACATACCAGGTGCCAAACATGAGAGCACTTGCCGTATTTACCAAGGCATCAGAACTGCAGGGCACTGAGTCGTAAGCAGCTTTTGGAGGAGGTTGGAATGAAAGACTTTCCTGGTTGGAATGAAAGACTATGAAACCAAGATGAAGAGATTTGCAAAGATTTGAGAAAACTGATGTAAAATATAAAGGAAGGGGATATATTAGAAAAAAGTTTAAAAGTACCTATCCTAACTTAGGACCTCCTCCCCTCCCCCCCACTATTTTAAAAACAGTTAGGTGATCTAAATGCCCTATCTCTCAAGCCCTCAATATCTCAATAATTCTTGACACTTGAAACATATTCTGAAGGTACTCCTGTATGCTTTACATTATGCCATATTAGCAAGGCACAATGATTAAAACAAATACAATTTTATTTCTTTTTATATATATACATAAAACTTAGTTCTGTTCTTTACAACAATTCAAAACTTCACACTTAGTAAGATCAGAAATGACTTCATCTACCTAATAAACTTTCTGTTCTGGTAGAGTGTCTTATGATGAACTAATAAAACTTCAAGGGCAGCATTCCTGCAGGTCTGGTTCCTATGTGTTTCTGCTCCTCTATGAAGGTTATTTAGAGAAAGATCAGAATTGTCAGAATCTCATACCTATAGTTTCAGGGTTTTTGAGAATTCCAAAGACTAAAGGAAATCTGAACACTTTCTTTGAAACTTCTTGCCCGTGCAAGAGCTGCAACTTCAGTTATTTTGCTTGTTAATGTTTAACTATAATCCTTAGTTACAATGTCTTAAAAATTCCTTGCCTCAGAAATTGTGGCTGCTGAAATGATTCAGTAAGATCACCAAACTTCCCTTGTTAAGCTACTTGCCTTTAAATTTTAAAGGTAAGCTACCTTTGCAGTTCCCATGCCAAGAGTGTGAAAGACACTGAACTACCATGAAAGACTTAGTCTTTTAAGTGGAACAGTTAACTTCCACACCTGCACTTTAAGGAGTTTAATCTGTTGGGCATTAGCTGTCCTGGACTTGAATATACTCTGTTGTACTAGTAATTTAACCTTATTAAGGATGCTAGGTAGTTAGACCTGCAACTTTTTAAGCACTACTAAAAAGCCAAGTATTGTATTGGAAATTATGTTGGCTTCTGCAGACAATCAAAAGTAGTTTCTCAATGGCTGTGTTTTGCATTTCACTTAACTATCTTTGTTTGTGTAAGTTGTATAACATTAAATAATTTTTTTTGCAACTCTCAATTTGAGAGTTTAAATGTGAGCATTAAATTACTTCCTGAAGGAAAGCAGAAGTTGACTCCAAGGCTATGAAAATTTATTGTATATAAATTTTGTTAGACAGCATTGCTTTATTGCCACTCTACTATATTCCTAAATTTAAAATCAGGGGTTTAAATGTTGAATCTGTGCTATTCATTAACAGCAACATTTGCATTTATATGTGATGTCCTAATAGATACATATTTGACTTCAGTAATTACAGATTCGTTCATCCATCTGTGTGAAGCATATTTGGTAGGCATCACTGTCAAAATCTATAAAAACATCACCAGTTCGTGATGACAACAGATGGCACAGAAACTGACCAACAAAGTTTGCATATCTGTAAATACCAGCTCCCTGCTGATGACTAGCTTCAGAAGTTGATGTCTAATTGATGACTGAGATATGGCAATAACATTGTTTTATTCTCTATCGCTTGTAGCACTAATAATGTGTCTATCACTTGCTCCAGTGTGTGACTGACAAACAAACCCCTAAAACAGAAGAAAGCTCAGAGGACATGGGCAAGGCTGATGTGCCTGTGAAGCTCAGGGAACAAAACAGGGTGTGATTGACCACAGCTATACCAAAGCTGACTTTATCTCACCACAGAGGAGAGCAGAGTATGGCCAGATTTTAAAAAGCTATCAAAACCTGAGTGGATCAATGGAGGTGGAAATGTTTCTTCCTATATTCATTTAAAGAGCATGAATATTTCCCAGAGGTAGTCAGACCAGCTTGAGGGGAGTGAAGCAGTGGTTCAAACACAAATTCTAAAATGTCACAATCAGGCAATTATATCAATTTAGAAATTACTGTTGCTTCTATGTTCTGAAACACCACCCTCTTTGACCTTCTAGTCTAAGAAAAACAACTTAGTTTGGGAGTTCAAAAAAGTAGTCAGTACCTTCTGGACCTATTATTTCCTACAGCAAGACTTGCATTTAATTCTGCTTACACTACCCTCCAATCTAAGAAAGTAGTAAATGTTCTCAAAATGGTCTGATAAGAAACATGTCTTCCTTGGTTTCCAGAATTCCAGGCTCCTGTCCCCAGTACTCACTTTATACCACTGGTCAAGGTTCCGAAGGACTGTGACACAGACTTGATTGGACCTCAGCCTGGGTCAACTGCCGCTGTAGTTCCTTGCTCAGTTTTTGCAATTATACTCTTTTACATTTGGGACCATCAAAGCTGAGAGGAGGGGTCCTACTCACCTGTGCTAGCTCTTCTCTAAAGGGAGCATGCAGATGAGAGTATAGACTTCCTAGGAGTGGACTACTGGGCACACTGGGAATCTATCCCAGTCCCAAGGTCAATACCTCTCTCAATGTATTTTACTGCTATCTGAAACAAATGATCTTACTCAAGAGATTGTATTTGTGTTTCACTGCCCTAAGTCCCCTGCTCAAATGCTACTGCACTTGCTCTTATATATCAGTTAACTCTTCCTGCCTGAACTTGTTGCACAACTGCTGAATGTGAAACATCTACAAGCGCACAGTGCTGAGTCTCATACTGCCAGTTTTGCCCCTTAAACTTTTTTTTCTAGATTTTAAATACTCAAATTCTGTAAATTTCTCCCCAAATCCTTTCTTGACTGACTTTAACAGACTATTCAGATTATTTGTAACTTTACACTAAGCTGTACTTCAGCTGCCTTAAGCATCTTCTGTAGATTTAGTTATCCTGGGGGAATACAAATAGTTTTCCTGCTTTTTACTTGAAAGGTTTAGTTTCCTTTGCAGATGAGCTGTTCCCCTAAACTGTCCTAAACAGGAGAAAATGACTCTCTCCATTATCTTCAGCATCCTAGTAAGAGCACATTACTTAAATTTCTAGTTTTCCTGCTTCCACATGGGACCAGATGCTTAAACTTGTATTTTAAATCCAACCCAATGAACAACCTTTGTTAAAAAAAATGAACAAACAAACTGTATTTTTTATTTTAGTTTGTATGATATTAACTGGAATTTTAATATGTCACAGTCTTCCTCCTTTCCAAAATGCTGAGACTTACACAAAATCACAAAAAAAATAGATTTTTAAAAAAGTTTAACTGCAGAGTACAGGAAACAAGCATTAGCTGTATTGCATTGCATGCAAATTCAATGCCTTTAAGTAGTTTTCTAATATATGAGAAGAAATAACTCTAAAAAAATTTTGTTGCTGCACACAAAACTTCAAAGATAAGTGTTTATTGCCATAAGTTGTAGTTACTGGCAGCAACACAGCTGACTAGGGTCCTGAGAATGGGCTGAGTGTGAGTTTTATTGCCCTAAAGATTGATATTCACTGCCAATCTAGCATGAGATAAAGCTAAAGATATGTATTTAAGTTTTAAGGAAAGATTTTACTCAGAGGAGCTATATACAGAAATTTCTGCATTGCTATTCTATATATTTCTGTTTACATTCTATTAAACATAGAAGTGCTGGTGGTGCAAATCACAGTCTGGTAAGCTGCTCTTTTTTTTATTAAAAAAATCTATATTTAGCTAGTTCTGTCTCAAAACCCTTTGAAGCTGAGTTTTATCAAGTAGACAATTTCTTCACTATAGTGTAGCATGGTGATCTTCTTAAACAAATTTTATCACAATTCTGATCATTTTCTTGCAAGAAAAGCTTGAAATATCATAGATAATGCTAAACTGTACTAATGAAAAATCTTGGGAGTCTATCTCTCTTATTTCTGGCAGCAGAAATTAATATTTCAGGTAGACTGTCAGATCTTTATAGTGTGAAAGTATTTACTGCATAGTTATGATGATACAAAGTGCACTTAGTCAAATTCCTCTGTTTCCCCAAACAAGGTAGTATTGCCTGAGATGAGGTGTTACAGTAAAATGAATTGCACATAACTGTTTGTGCAAAGCTTGCTGTTTTTCACTCTTTATCCATGTGAACACTTGGCTATAGTTTGTTAGACCTCTGTCAGATTCTCCAAAGCCTGTATGAGGAGCATACAGCATTGTATGTCTCCCTACAGCATGTAAATGCCTATGAACCATGGTGAGCTGTAACTGCGCACAAAGCTGCTGAAGCAGGTGACACTGGGGATCTTGGATGGCTCTCTATAGACTAAGAAATCATTCAGAAGGTATAGAGTCTTTAAAGAGGCTGTTGATCATTTTACTATTGAGTTATCTGTTATATTCCAAAACCATCCAAAAGATACTCCAAAGTCTTTTTTTTATAACTTAAGTGAACTTGAATTAGAAAAAGTCCATCAGAAATTATCATTTTGGTATTACTTAGATTAATCTTTCTTTTTTGTTTGTTTTGCGTGATTACAGTTCCAAAAGCACATTTAATTTTATGTCTTTTTTTAAAAAGTATTTAGTTTTATGGATCAACATTCAACTAATTTCCTCTCATGTTCCTTGTTAGGTTTTCTTCCCACATAAACTGTAGAAAAATGAAGATTACACTTTATTTAAGAGTGCCATTGCACACATATTATTTTGGGAAGAACTAAAGATGAGTAATGTGCACTCTACCACATAAATCAGAATAAACAGGAATCCTTTGCACTCTCTCTAGTCTGAAAATGGTCATATGAAGCCAGTAAGCTACAAGTTTATTAAAATAGACATTTAATCATATTTTTAAGCACCCTTCATCCAAAAAATAAAATTAAGGAATTAATTTAAAAAATAATTACAGTCTGTAATTAATCTGACTGGATGCATTATTAAACAGTAACTTTAAAAAATAAAAAATAGACAGCTAAGAAAACCTTTGTTAATTTTCTCCAGTATAAAATAAAATAACAAATTTGATAATATAATTCTAAATTTAGAGAATTCTGATTTTAATTCTTCGCAGTTTCTAGAACACTAGAAAAGAGTTCTATCTTGTTTAAAATCTGCAATTAATTTTAGATTTGAATGTGGTTTTTTCCCTTATTTTTCTAGTGAGATAAAAATATGCGTACAGCTGAATCTATGAAAACCATTAATTTCTTGTGGTTCTATGATGAATTTCATAAATATATCAAGTAATTCCTTTCTGTATAATCCAACTCTGAAACTGTATGACTTTGTGGGGTCCAGTTTCCCTTCTCCCTGTTGTCTGTTAATATCTAAACCATATATATATATATCAAAGAACATTGGATTGGCAGATAGAGCTTTTATAACCAGTTTATTTGTACTGACAGTATCCAGCCCAAAACTACTGAATGGTACTGATGCACAGTAGCAGGAGTAGTTCATTATCTGTGCTAGGGCTCCAGCTCTTTCAGGACAAGGAAAAAAGCTACTTTAATCAAAAGCTGACCATCTTTGGGTTTACTTGAAGACCTGATTCTTTGTAAAGTCTTTGATTCTTTGAAAGAGGTCAGAGTGACATTTCAGTAATGGTTTTTCTTTATTCCACTTGGCAGAGCAGGTAGTCTATCTTGTAATCAGACTATGAAAAAGACAGGAAGAATCAAAGCAGCTACTGATGTTTAGATGGAAAAATGGCTTACCTAAAAGCTGCGTAGGTATTTTATGAATACCTTCTGTAAGTATCCATAAAAGAAGTAGTAATATGGGCTTCAGTTCAGAATTTCTTTGTTTTGTAGGTTTGAGACTGATGCCTTAGAGTTTTTTGATATTTTGATTTTTTAATTTTTATAGACTTTAGAAGTAGATATGTAGTGGATGTAGATTTTAGTGTATCAGTATTTCCAGTAGAAGTAACTACAGCAGCACATAATTCAGGTATTATTTTCACACTGAAGTCTCTACTAGCATAATTAACATGCATTCTTTTACTGTCCCATGGTATTATATCTTTTACCAGTATTTTCCAGTAAAAGTAACAGCAGTAGCTTAATGGTTGCACATACCAAACCCTGTCCCATATCAATCCCTCAATATTCCATTAGCTGTTTAGTCTTCTTTTCAAGGTGGAATTACAGAAAACACCTTAACATCTGCACCAGGAGTTTTAAACATAGGCACAATGATCTTCGAGTCCGGAACTCTGGAGGGCCTCCAAGGACTCAACGTGGTGAGAGGAGGATGAAGATGATGAAAGAGGGGTCCCAAACTCCCCCCGACTAAATTCCTGAGGGGGTGTGCTGAAGGGTGGAACGGGGCAGAATCGGGGGGTGATTGAACGGGGATTGGATGGACATCATCATAAAATCATAGAACCTGTATCCAAACACATGGGCAGTGGTTTGTATTCCTGGGGCCTGGGGGGTCATTAAAGCTTCTGTTCTCCTTATCTCCTATACTAAATTGGCCTGGAGTCTTTTTTCCTCCTCGGTATTTTAGGCAAAAGGACTCAAGAATAAATTTGTGGGTGACTCTTGGAGTTAACCTTACATTGTCCAAATTTCAGATATTTCACTTGTTTGTGTAACATTCTTCCTCAAATTTGCTGCACTACCTATTTATACATTATGTATAAAACTGCAATGATTGAAGAGTTGACTTGCACCTTTACTGAGATAAGTAGCTTTAACTCAAACATACATATTTATGAAAGTGTCAATTCAAGTGGCATTCCTTCTATCCTTATCCTTATCCTTATATTTATCATTATCATTATCATTATCCTTATTATTGCTATTGTTACTGTTATTATTATTACTTTACTTTGCCATTCCAAGAGGGTATTGACTCTTATAGAGATTTTCCTACTTTCACTTTTAGGAGCCATGGAATTCCACCATGAAAGAATTAGCCCTGCACAAACTGATATATTTTACCTCATGTATTGCTCAACATATAGGAATGTGAGATTTTAGCTAACAGTGAGGACTTATTTTTGTCTAGTACATATAATTAGGTCAAACCAATGGATTACAAGTTACACAAGAAGGGCATTTTGCTGTGACTTGGAGAACTTAACTTATCCTCAATCCTAATATTATATGCTCATTGATTTAAGAGGCTGGTTATTTATTGACAACTTTAGCTTGAAATTGTCCTTAATAAACTAGCTGCTTTTAAGGTCTTAGTAATTTACTTGACTCAAACCCAAATATTTCTTTACATTAATTTCATGTTTGATCATATGTTGAACAGTTACCGAGCCCTTAAAATAAAACCATTAGATCTTTTACTTGTTCTTAAATAAAAACCCTACAACTCTAACAGACTTATGTCTTACCTCTTTTTACCATGCCTAGTGGTTTTAAGCAAGTTTTTCTGATGTCCTTGCTGAACCATTTACAGGCTCTACTAGTTTTATATGGAAGGTTTTTTCTCTTTTTAACACACTTTATATTTGTCATATAACAAAGATTTATTTGACTGTGTTACAGTCCTCCCTTTCTGTTATATCTTTAATATAGACAGATTTAAATATCAGAGATGATTTTATAGATCTGCACCATTTTCCTTTCTCTCTTTTCTTTTAATTCTCATTTCAAAAGTCTCTAATAAATTGAAGTTTTTCATTTATTCTAGTTCACACATCAATGAATCAAGAGAGCTAGTTCTGAATGCTGTCTCTATATAATAAAGAGTGGCTATTTGAGGTTCTCTCTGACTCTAACACATACAGAGTGGTACTAGCTAAATAACTGAGGTGCTTTGTTTTGGTTATTTTTAAGTTTTATCTTGCCCACCAGAATCCTATGCAAATTCTTTGGTATCTTGCTAATTCATCAATATAAGATCTACATACATTTTATCATTCTTCCTTCTGTAAATTAATTTGAAAACACAAGGGACAAGCTAATTAGAGAATATGAATTTCTGAATACAGTTATTTTCTCTCTTTCCCTCTTTCTTTCATGTTATCTGAGCTTTTGTTTTAGAAATACTATGGCTAATACAGATATATTTACATCCATTAACTAATCCAAGTACTCTGAGAACCTGTCAGACTTAGATGTTTTTTCTCTTTTTTTTTGTCCCCAATTAGATTTGTAGATGACAGAAAGAAAAAAAGAATGTCATGATTGTTGGTAAATAAAAAGTCCTGCATGAATGCTTTTTAATAGCTTATCATCAACATGTAATCGAACTGAATAATTGCTGCATAAGAGAATGACTCTGAACCAGCAGCTGCCCCTAGGCAGTACTTTGAGCAGTTGAGGAATGTCACTGCGACAAAAAGTGCTGGACGTATAATGCATCATCAGCATTTGTGCTACAAGCATGTCGTATAGGTGGATAGGAATCACTGGGGTGTGGTAAACATAAGTGTGTCAGTGACATCTGAGTGGTACCAGATGGATAGGGGGCAAGTAGAAAGACAAAGAAGGCAAAAGACAAAGAAGCCAAAAAATTGAGGAAAACAGCTTTTACGATGAAATGGAAATTACCTTCAGTGCTGCAGTGCACCACTGACTTTGACAGCTGAAGCAGCAGCAGAGAGAACTTGACAAAAATATCGTTTATAGTGATTCTTTTGCAAACAGCTAAGTCTGTTTGATTTTTCTGCTGGCAATATTAAAAAAATTAGACTGAACGGAAGAATATTTTCTTAAGGCAGTAAGAAATCATTTGAAACACTAGATTTATGTGTGTGAAAATGTGTCTACATATATCTAAATTTGTGAGTTAATGAAGCATGAGAGTGAAAATAACTGTGTACTTTTTCTCATTGGACTTGTCCTGATTTTGACCATGACAAAGTTAATTTTTTTGCATCATCCATGATGGGGTGGAGCCTGGGGCCATGTGGGAGTATCTAGGTTGTTATACTATACCACCTCTATCATCTCTGGGGGCAGAAGTAAGGGACTCTTGCTCCTGAGAGTGACTTTGGGTCAAGAAAATCATGTCAGGAGGTGGAATACCATCCACCATTGTTCATTGTCACCCTTGGGCTCTGGATGAGCATTTTGTATGTAAATCATCCTCTTTTTGTACACTTTTGGTATTAATCTTGTTGCTGTTACTGTTTGTTTTTCTTATCTCATTGTTGTTTCCAGTAAATTGTTCTTAACTCAATGCATGATCTCTGTCTTTTGTCCCTCTCATCAGGAGGGAAGGGGAGCAGCTCATGGTTTTCTTTTTAGTGGAAGTACTAAATTGGGGAATACCATTCCTAAGCCATGACAAGATTAAAGCTTATGCTATTCAAAATATGAAAAAAGTTCTGTAACGAATATATATGTTCCATTTACTTATCATAACTTCCCCATATCAGATATTGTATATCAAAACTAAAAGTTTATATATTAGAACTAATTTGGACCTAGATACAAACTTACTAACTTGTTTCCTCCTTCTGGAATTACATTTCATCCTAAATCATTATTTCTGAAATTTTTTCTTCAGTGTTTCACTGACATATCAAAGCTGAGTAGAGTTTATATAGTTGTTACCATAGAAACTGAAAAGGGAACTTTGATATTATACCATTGGGAAATACCATTAAACATACTTTATGTTTAGATATTTAAGTGAAAAGCATTGTATAAAGTCATAGGCTATGTCAGTAGCGGAACCCTGCATAAATCTAAGTCTCTAGATCTTCTGTTTAGAATATATTGTCTCTTACCTCTATTGCTTTCACATTTCTTCATTTTGAAATAAAAATCATAGTTTACCTTACTGAATGTCAAAATTTGACTATCTCTTTATAATACTAGAATGAAAAAAGTAACACATTCACAGGCCAAATTCTACTCTCATGATCAAGGTTTCCTTTATACAAAAGCATTTGTTTTTATAGTATGGCTCTATTTTCTACTTCAGCCACGGTATAGATATTTAGTGCCAGCTGCTTGCAATAGGGCATGTTTAACAGAACTGGCAGTGACAGCCGTTAGTGGTCTAAACTGACATTCTTGAATTGCTTTGAGCCCCTCAGCATTATGACAAGTAACTTAAGCTGAGAGTTTGTTTCATTACTTTTACAGAAGAAAAAGATGAACACAGGTGTTCACTCACAACCTGGATGCTTCTGACAGCAAATATGAATTAAATCACTTCCACGGCATCACAGTTAGTGTGGGGAGGGAAGCATTTCCAAAGTGTTCAAAGCTAACCCAGCCTGTAGATAAAGTAAAATGCCTCAGTGGACATTTTATATGAACATTTTATAACACAAGTAAATTAATTTACTTGTCTGAGAGGCCATCATTATTCTGCTCACATACTGTGCCAGAATAGGTGGACTGGTAGAGATTCAGGTTCAGCATGCCTGCCTGTCCATACCCCTGTCTGAAGCTAATCACTCATAAGCAGAGCAGAATCTGTGTACTGGAATTAGTATGTCACACAAACCTCCGCTGCAGAGCAGTTTTAGCAGCGAGTTGTATGTCTGCCTGCATGAGTTTTTACACATCTGTCAGCTAACCCACAGATTCATATTGAACTTCAGCAGCTGGGGCATCAGGCAGATATCCAATTCTCTCTACAGACTTGTGCCTCTGCTAACTAATGAATGGGCTGCACTCATCCAGGCACATGATATTTTTTCATCTACGGTAGTTAAAACATGAGCTATTTGCCTATTTAATAAAGAAAAAAAAAAAGTATGTTTCAAGAGCTGATTGCCAAGGATGACCCTCCATTTTAACAGGGTTGAGACTATAATTGTCAGAGGATAGAAATGGAAGGTAGTAGCTGTTACTAGCAGCTGAGAAGGACTGTGGTATTTTTGACATGTAATCTGGCTGTCAGTGAGGTGATCAACTGACACACACCAAGCTACTGTTGTGGAGCACTGTTGCCAGCTAAAAGCTTTGAGATGCCTTTCCTTTCACTGAGGATTTCCCATTTCACAAAATACTATCTTTTCACTGAGAATGCATGTTGGGCATAAGCTGACATACTTCAATAGAACATAATTACTCTAACCAGGGACAACATAGCATAGTCTGTACTTTTTGCTTAAATATCTGTTCATTACTATGTGGAGACCCTGCAGCAACCATCTTAAAGTTTAATTTCTCAGGTTAGGTCAGTCTGGGTTAGTAAAATCTTAGCTAAATTATATTCAGAAATAAAGATGGAAAAAAAAATATAAACACACATAGAAATCCAGGAGCTCAACTTTAATGCTTGAAATGGATAAATGACTAATATACTATTCTTTGGCTCTGGTGGTTCTTTTTCTTTGAAATGGAGATGTATGGATCCAGGCTGGGGTGATGTAAATAAAATCTAGACCATGAAAAGTGAACAGGAGGAGTCAGAAAAATAAAATAATTTTTTAAAGCAAAAAAAAGAACAAGAAATAAAGATCAGCAAATTCCGAGTTTTGTTAGTTTCATTGACTGTAAGGTAATAAGGGATAACCAGCTCTTCTGACTTAAGACTTTATATTAGGCTTTCTTTGCTTGGAAACAGTATTCAGATTTTCAAGTATGAGCATTATATCCCAGAAAGGCAGAACCACAAGGGTGGAAACCATGAACGTCTAAAGAGTTTTCACTGTCATAAAATTGCTTCTATGGGGAAAACCTAAGATGATCATACTAGATCACCTGTGATACAATGTGCAAATATCTATTCAAGCTAATTAGATATTCAAAAAAATTTCTTCCCAATGTAATTACAAACCATTAAAAACCTATTCACATGAATCACAGGTAGTCAATGTATATAAATTAATAACCTTCTTCTTCTACAATATCTTTTGAAAACTTCTTTCTATTTCACAAAAATCATGTTTCATTCCTATTTCAGTGGAAAAGAGTTCAGACATGCTATTTTGCTACAGGTGAAGTCTCCAACCTTCAGTATTAACCTAAGTGATGATTGAAGTGTGTTAACGGATATTTGTATTTTTTCTTTTGTTAAAACTGAAAATCAAATTAAGTCAGTTTGCAGAAAGGAAATATGTTGCATATTGACACAGCAGATGAGGCAATCAATTTTTAAAGAAGAGAAAAAAAAAGAAGGAAACAAGTAACAATTTCCAAAGAAAACTGATAGAATCTTTTGTTCACTACTTGAAGGAACTTTTTAAATCTTGAGAAAGTCATAGTTTTTTTTGTTATTTTTTGACATTGTGAAACCTGACAATAGTCAGAAGCAGGAAACAAAATCCTTATAAACAATTGAACTGTTTGAGGCGATTATGAGCCAGATAGACCAGTAAACACTGAGAAATAATTAAAAGAAAAAAATACACCCAAATATTCAATTTTTTAATATATATCACACTTAAATGTCCAAATCTAAACCACATGAATAGGTTACTGCATTTTTATTACACTAGTTGTGAGATCTTCAGCTTAGCTCCTAAAACCTCTTCTTCATGAATTGAGTCTTGCTCAATTTTGTGTGGAAAAAAAATTTACAAGACAGAGTCATCTCTTTGGTGCGAATGATGGGACCTACTCTTGTACATATAGAGGTCTTGCTTTTCTGCACAGAATATAAAAGACTGCTTGGTTTTTTTTGTGTTACTGTTTTGGAGTGGTGTTTTTTGAGCATCTCTTCTCTCTATGTACTTTTTTAAGCATGTGGGTTAACTATATCCTGAATTCTTGAGCATGAGAAAAAAGGTACTAGATAATAAGAGCAGAAGGGAAAAAGATATTACAGATCCCTTTCAGTCTGAGAGAGATACATGAGCCTTAAAATTTAACACATACTCTATTCATCTTTCCTTCAGTCAGGGTCTTACCATAAGACAGATAAGTATTGAGAGCTAACTGAACAGCAGGTTGGAGTACAAAGTTATCTTGTTTGTCTTAGCCTTAGCTAAGCTTGGCTTCTTTGCTAGTACTGAGGAGTAACAAAGCAACAACACAGAGGAAGAGCTTGATTTAATGATGTTGGAATGATGAATGAGCAATTCATCCAAAGCTTCTTTTTGGTTGGGAAAACAGTCTCAGACCTGTGTGTGAACTACTCTCTGGGCAGCTGGATAATAGGTCAAGGCAATGTCATTCCCTTCCTGAGTTAAAAACAGTACTTTCTGTACTTAAGAGAGTGGAGTTCCTTCCAATGGAAGCAAGAAATGCCATACATATGAGTCAGCCTTGAGTGTCCAGGTGGTGCCATTACTCAGTTTTTGGACACTGTGCTGCAGCATATTCATACACTCATTCAAATACTTTGCAGTTACATAAAAGGGAAACATATTTTTACATTTTTTCTTTTGAGTTTTTAAGTACAATAAAACTCCTAATTTCTGAGCCAGTCACTCTCCTATCAGTTTTAATTTCCCTTGTCGTTTTTTCAAGCATTCCTAAGGTGTGAGGAAGTAATAGACTAAAACAAAATGAACAATGAAAGTTACAGAACCTTTACTCTTACTGAAAGGTAATAAAAAAGTAAAACAGATTTCTGTCTTTTCAGTGTCAAAGTCCACTTTGCAGCAAGTTTCCATGCTGACACCTTAGACACAAGGTTTCTGAAATGGAATAGAAAGTGAATAATCTATCTGGAGTTCAGCTGACATGCAGAACCATATCATTTTATTGTCATTGCTTAAAAAGAGATCATAAAGAGAAAAAAAGATTGTGATACATTTTCTGACTTCAGTATAGGGGAAGTCCTAGACATCTTAACATACTTTCATTCATTTTCTCCAATATGCAAAGTAATACAAATACTGTATTTTTTTTTAACTTAATAACTGTGGATTGACCTTGGCGGTGTGCCAGGTACATACCATACTGTTCTATCACTCCCCTCCTCATCAGGATGGGGGGGGGACTGGACAAAATGAGGTGGAAAAATAAAAAAACAAACAAACCAACAACCAAAACATGTGGGTCAAGATAAAGGCAGTTTAATAAAGCAAAAGCAGAAGTTTGTGCATGGAAGCTAAGGAAAACAAAAGATTTATTCTTTATTTCTTATCAGCCAGTCATGTCCAGCCCCTTTCTGGGAATCACGGTTTCAGTATACATGGCAGTTGCTCTGGAAGGCAAGCATCACAGTAAATAATGCTATTCCATCCTCTTCCTTTCTCTTCATTTTTATATGTTAGCTGATGTCATGTGCTTTGAACATGCCTTTGGTCCATTTGGTCCAGCTGTCCTGGTTGTGTCCTCTCCCAAGGTCTTGCCTGCCACCAGCCTTTTGGTTAGGGGTGGAATTCTGGAGAGAAAATCTTGATGCTGTGTGAGAACTACTTAGCAGTAGCCAAACCCCTGGTGTATTATCAATACCCTTCTAGCTACCAATGCAAAGCACAGAACTGTGAGGGCTGCTGTAGGGAAATTAACTCTATCTCAGCCAAACCCAATACAATTACAGACTACTGAATTAGCATCATTATCTCCATATCACCATCTTGCATAACTGCAAGGTGGAAAATAATTTATTCATGGTCACTTGATGGAGTTGAATCTCAGTTAGAAAATAGGAAATTTGTATGGGTAAGTTCTGGATGGGCTGTTAAATTTACTTGTTGTTAGTAACTCTTGAAAATTCCTTATAAATAATTCATGTAACCTTCTTCCAACAGTTTTCCAATTGTTGCTATGATGGGTAAATACTGTCTTATTGTTGCTATATAGTGGACTCTTGTACATCACATGTATTTATTATAGCAAGCCTAAAGAAGGAAAAAACCCTTATAATTTTCTGATAGATGGTGGTGATTCTCACTGTTTTATTGTCTATCCCTAAAACTATCACTTTCAATGCCTTTTAACTCTGTGAAAAAATGATGGTTCACTGTGTGATTGCTTTGCTTATATTACCAAAAAACCCTGAAGAGATCTCATTCTGGTAGAATGTCATTACCCTCCAAAACATATGCTTTAACTCCAGCTCTCAGCTGTCTCTAGTACTGTATCCATCTTAAAAAAGTATTTCCCAGTCTCTGAACAAAGAGTTTCAACAACATTCATCTTGTAAAACTTTGACAAAAGCTTCACAATCATACAGATACAAGAAATTTGCTGGTTAACTTTGAACTAAATCATTATTTATTTTACTCAAGAGATATTGGAAGGAAAGACCTAGCAGATTGTTTCATGATTTATTGTTGAAAACTCATAAACAAATGAAGGAGCATTTAGAGATCCAGATGAGAATCTCTAAGCCTATAAAATAATCTGTATGCTTAAATATTCAGATAAAATTTTGTAAATGGAAAAATCCATATGATAATTATGTCTGACTCTAGAAAGCACACAAAAGCATGCATCATTAAAGGTACTAAAAAAAAATCATAAAAGGAGATTTCTGGGTTGGCATGGATTCAGGATAGAGATGAGTGAATTTATTAGGAAAAAATCATAGTTATGGCTTTAGAAAAGAAATAAGAAGACTGGAACTAAATTTTGAAAGGCACTTTCTGCTCTTTTAGTTTTTAGATATTTTCTACTTGTTTAATGTTTATTGTCTTGTATATTTTCCTATCCTCTTTGGGCAACAGCTCTCTTGTACTCTAACCCCATATAGTAGCTAAAAGAAGACACCAGCTCTTTGACAGCTCAGATCCCTTACCACAGACAAACTATAACTAATTATTGACCTCTTAGGTTAAAAAGAGTTTGCAGTATGCATATCTCCGCCCCTCCCTGCATGTGAAAATTCAACACCGGCAATGCTATTTTTCTGAATAAGCAGCCCTTTGACATACTGAAGATTTTGTATGGTCAAAAGTAATGATTATTAATGTCCCTATTTTCTTTAGATGTATTTCAAGGAATGCTGACTTTTTGCAGTGATGTGCATTATTGTATTTGTGAGGAGCAGCAGCATAAAAAATGACCCATATATGGAGAGGTATTTGAGGCTATGAAGAAGACAGTGAAGAGTATCAGGCTGAATACTAATTACATTTCTGTAAACAACTACATTGTGTCACATTGTTAATGTAATATATTTTTGCATTGTATTTGCTTAAGGCTGTCCCATAACTATACCTTATACTTTGAAGTTTGGAGTGTTGAAGACTGAAAAAGGCTTCTATCACCTCTTCTTATTCTAAAGCAAGCCAGGAGGCATGCCTCACAGCTGTTGTGTTGTTGTCAAGAATATTAGCAGTGATATAATAAATTCTACAAATATATTCTGATAGACAGTGCCACTAAAGATATTCATTAAGCTTTTCTTATAATACTTTCTTCGAAATCTTAAAAAGCTGTAGAATAGAAAAGAGCAAGGAGAAAGAGCACAGTTTAATACCTGAAACATAATGATTTTTTTCAGATTTCCTTTCTTGGTTTCCACACACTGCAAAAATTGTATGCTCTATTCTTCTGCAGCCATAAGTGCTTTGACGCAGTGCAGGAGGGTTCTGTATATATAAAAATTTTTATAACACTATTATTCCTGGTTTCACAAAACCTTAATTATCATCTGTGGGATAGTTAATCTTAAATAAATCAGATTTGAATAGTCCAAAAGTAATTATTTTGCCTACGATACCTCATCTAATAAAATATAAATCAAGCAAAGAGGCAGCTAAAACATTTCAGCATTTGCTTGCTTTCAAACCTGTCTTGTAGTTACTGCGGATACTGCATTAGTACCAAACAAATTTACCATGCAGAGGCACATTCACCCATTTCTAATGCCAATCTTCATTGTTATGGACTGTCTTCCTTGGGAGGTGGGATATGAGCAGTGCTCTGTCAGTTTTTAAGGTTTAATACGGTATATCAAGGCTAGTGACCAAGAGCATCAGTCTAAGGCCTTCTCCCCATAGATGTACACAAGATGAAGTATCAAAATGTTTTAAAAGTTTTCATCCTGGTGGGTGTTCCTTCAGCCCAAATCTGTGTAGTAATACATGCCCCTAAGACACCAACCACTGTGATTTTCTGGGAAGTTCTGAAAGATGAAGTAGTCATGACTCACATGATAGACACATAGTCAACTCAATAAGTTTCTGAAAGCTGCAGGTACCACCTCAAATTTAGAGACAAATCTTGTTCTTTCTATGAGGTTATCTTCTCTAGGGCCTGCATTTAATTTAGAACATGGGCTTAAAGAACTATATTACACAACCTAATGTAAAACATTCTCCACAGACAGGTAGTATGGTAAGCAATACGATCTTACCTCATGTGTTATAGTCAGTTGGCAAAATAATAGAATTTAGGCAACTCAGTAGGTTATCTTATTGAATCTCATATTCTAAGACAGGCAACTATATCTATATTCAGAGAAGCTAGGATGTTTTCTTGTCTTCCTGATACAGCCTTTCTACTGTGTTTTTGAAAACCTCTTCCTGGGAGAGGTTCTGAAGTCTAACCTAACCTCCAGGTTGATCTCATACTGCTCATCTTCCCATCCATAGATATGACAAGCAGATTAAACTCCTTTTAACACTTAGACTGTTACAATGTCTCTCTCTAGGTTTCCCTGGAATAAAGAAGCTCAATACATTCAGTCACTGATCTTAGCCATTTTCTCTCAACTATCTTTAACTAGGTCCTAATTGTCACTGCACATATTGCTTACCTTCCTTAAATCCTAAAATAGTAGAACATTTGGAAGATAAGTAAGTCCCAAATGAATGTACATTGGCTTTAGAAACCTCATTCACCTTCTCTTTTTGCCCTGACTCTTATATGGCTGAATGCCATGCAGTGCTGTATGTTCTGTATTGTTACTCATCATTCCTACTCCTTGACGCTATGCTCAACAAGTATTATAACCCTAGTAGATGAATAAGTTTGCAGACTGTAAAACTCAACATCTGTCACATAACTGAAGGCAGAAAATCTCAGAAATGATGCCCCACAAAACTTCACTTCCATCAGCTTCTTCAGAGTCTGTTCTGGAAACGGGTCATGGTTGTTAGTAGTAGTTACAACAAAAGAACTTCTTGAAGCCACCCATGCTCTAAGCTATGGGAAAGGTGTATCCACACAACACAGGGCTGACTGAGTAGTGTTTGCAAATAATATAATAAAAAAATAATTTCTGTAATGAATGTAGCAAATAAAAAAATTATTTGCTAACAAATGATTTTATTATTACCCCATCCTCAGAGATTTTGACATAATATTCAGCTGTTATAGTACTTGTGCTTTTTAAATTACCAATGCTGAAAATATTTATGAACATATGTACATATATATTCCTTTATTTGATCAGCTTTGAGGGACATTTTTGGGACATCCATGCCCAAAACAGTTGACATGAATAGGTTAAATTCTATACTACCATAAATCCACTGAGTTTGCAATAGGTTCATCTTTGAACCTGCGTTATTATTTAATGGGAAAATAAACATTTACACTTGAATTTGTGAAAGGGAATGATAAGAGGGTTGAACAGGCCAGTTTCTTATTAATGAAACAGAGATCCTTTCAACTCTCAGCTACTCAGATGAATCTGAAGCAGGACAGAAGCAACCAAAAGTCATTAACATCTGACAGCTGGGTGATGGCCTGTGTAAAATGAGTTGGTATTCTCAGCCCAGTACATAAAACATCAGAATAATTGGTGTTAATTCGCACCCCTGTTGGCAGTCTTAGCACAAAGGCCAAAGATTGAATGGGTATGAAAATTAAACTATCCTGTCAGCCATAAAAGTTCTTTCAGGTCAGGATTGAAGTGCATTAACAGGATACTGTAGAGGATTTTGTACTGCCAGTGCTGGGGCTGTAATTGTGCAGTAAATAAGCCAAAGACTTTGTGACTAAATTCTCCAGATATTACTAACATGGAGTGTTTTTCTTTTGTGTTTTATTTATATATTTATTTGAGAGAAAAAAATAAATTTACAACAGAAATACAATGGTGACAAGAACCAAGGAGATCAACAGTTGACCTCTACATCAAATGCAAATTATTGTATCAGTGTCAGGATCTGTAGACAATTACTAATGCATTTTTACAATAAATGGTATTTTGTACATCTGTTCTGATAGAAAAAGAAATGACCACGTGGCTAATTAACCTTAGGTATGTTATGGTCCGGAGTTATCTTCTAGTATAACTTTTTGTTTAGGATTACCAATCTGATGTGACACAACTTGCTGTGTTTTTCAATCTTAGTTGTATTTGAGAATAAAGTTTGCAGTTAAATTGGAAAGGTATGGAGATATTGAAAAGATTAATACCTTCACCTTGCCAACTGGCAGCAAAACCTCACTGGAGAGGTTTGAGAAAATTCTGCAGTTAAGTGGCTCTACACTGAGGAAGACAAGATTCAGAAATACAGTCGGTAAGTAACATCTCAAATTCTTTTTGTGCAGAGTATGTTCACCACTTCTCAGGTCTTGCAGATATCTACAAGAAATAAAATAAATCCTCTGAAGATTTAATCATAGGTTTAGATTTGCTTTGGTCTAAAAGGAAGGCGATCCTGAGTGAGCTGCAGTGTTAAGTAATGCGGATGTGGCTTTCATGTGCAAATTTCTTTTGACTCAGTGAAACAACAGCTCCCAGAGTCTGGACTGCTGTCCACACAGCCGGCCCTGCATGTGAATGCAAATTACTTCATTATAGGCCAAATCTCCGTGCACCAATGAGCTGTACAGGACACTTGCAGTGATACCAGCTTTGTGTGCAGCTTTCTTGCTGTTTCTGTTTCCTGTCTCAAAATAAGTGACATCTTATCCGTTGCTAAGCAGTAGGAAAGGGGTCCAGTGTGGCAGGGGAAGCAAAACTTCTCTTTTTGTTAGTGTATTCCTTTCACCCTGACAATTGATAACTTTTATATTACTCTTTTCTTCCATCACCTTGAATTTCATAACAGTCATCTCAAAATGAGTCTGAATTCTGTTCAGCTTGCTGTATTCCTGAACTCATTGAATACACATAACAAACAATATATTCATTGACAGTAGTAATAAAAAAGACCAGTTATTTTCAGCTAAGTATAGTACAATCTTTTATAGGAAATATTGAAGGATAATATAAAGAGCAAGGACAATACTTTATATATATTTTCACCCTTCTAGCTCAGACGCCAGTACCTCTGTACTGTAAAGAGAATTCCAGGTAAACACTCTAAGCTTTTGTTTAGCTTGAGAGACAGGCTCAGAAGTCTTTTTAATTATGCCACACAAGTAGAGCATTTTAACAGATTGGGTTAAGAGTACATCCTGCAGGGCTTCTTAGCAGTTCCTGTAGCTAAAGATATTTTTTAGATGAGGTGGGAAATGTGAATTTGTATCACACCATTGAGTAATTGAATTTGGATTGCTCAAAACGTCTGTGTGGGCTGTTATCCCCAAAAGGTTTTATCCCCTACTAGGAAGATTTTAGGCACTGTGCACAATTGGTGGGTTATGGACAGCAGGTACATTGACAGTATATTGTACACCTGGTTTAGAATCCTGGATTTTAAAAAAAATCATCTCATTTGAATGACTGGAATCTTTAAATCATGCCTGACTGCTTCCTCCTCTGGACTACAAATCCGCGGAATCTTCAAGAAGTAGTGCCGTTAGGCATAGACAGGCAACTAATTGTTCTTTCTAAACAGAAAGAGGCATTTTCCCATAGTGCAGATATTTAATTTTAGACAGAGTTAAGAAACAATCCTTAAGTGAGAATTTGTAGCTGAGTCCTGAAGATAATTTGCTTTTCAGGTTATTGATCATTGAGAAACCCTCTCTAAGACATGTAGTTTTACCCTTGTACCAGAAGCAGAACTTTAGCCCTGTATTTTACAGTAGGTGTTGCCTGACTCCTTTTGCAAACCTGTCCTTTTGAGCATACAAATTCATTGCATTATCAACCCTAGCTTTTATATGTTTGAGTGCAAGAGGAAGAGACCAGATATGCTGTTTGGCTAAAATACTGTTGTCTAAGAATCTAAAACTGGAAAGAAAATCCATCAATATTTCTCTCTTATGGACAGTCTCAGATTTCTGCTGAGTAAATATTTACACCTAGAGAAGAAATTAAAATACAAAGTGAAAGGGAGATCCCTCAGCAACTCTTAAAAAAATTAGGTTTTCCATCCGATATAATTAGATAGGTAATATCTAACTGCAATGCACAGACAGATGTGGGTGTTTGAGGGCCTTTCCTCAAATGAATCACAGTTACATGACCACCAAACCTGTCATTTTGTGCTGATCCAACAAGACATTTTATTAGTCCTTAACATTTCTCATTGTTTACTGGATGGGAGTACTTGCTGCTTGAAGGTGATCCAACTCTCCTCTTATATATTCCATTCCATATATAAAAGACATAGGAACACCTAGTACCAAACACCAGTATCACCTAGTAACAAGCACCAGCCTCTGGAAATACCTCCAGGGAAAACAGGTCCCTGGCTGCCTTCCCACATCTCATGGTAAGCACACAGCTATTTTATATTCCATTACCCTGATGTCCCCGAGCTTGAGCATATGCTGTTGTCTGTCTTGGGCATATATCCAAACAGTGTGCCTGCAGGCTGTATTCTCTTATAATCCATTGTATATTCTGAGAAATCATATGATCCCATTGGTTTTTTAGATACCAGAGTTTTAAATTGTCAGAATTGACCCAGTGTCATGTTTCTCTTTTGCTTTTTTTCTGTTAAGGCTGTACCAGATCTTCAGGTTCAAGTATGATTGAGTGCAGCAGTATGCTTCTGCCACAAAAGGAACAGATTTCTAGAATCAGACATAGTATTACATAAACCCTACGTATTTCTAGGCTGTGCAAATTAAATTTTAAAATATACCATTCTATCCCCCCAAGAGTTGAATTCAAATTTTTGTAGCTGAAAACTTAAGACAGTTCTGACATGTGCAGTAAAACTGTCTGTCACTTCAGAGCTCCTTGTTGTTTACCAAAACATTTTCTTCAGTTATGCAATACTCAGTGTACCAATTTGTACTTCTAGGCACAGTTCAGAAAAAGAAGTAACACATAAGCCACAGGAGTCACGGAGTAGAGCTGCCTCCTATGAGCAAGGGAACTCCCTCCTCTTTTCACCTCTACACCACCACTCTGCACCAGCCATGTTTCTTAACACAGTGACTGGGCCAAAAGATGTGTATGTCCTCTTACCTCTACTCACTGACTTTACGAGGAAGGAGGACAGTCTAAGATTGGTTCCACAAGTAAGGACTAGAAATAAAAATCCAGTCCTCTGTTATTACCAAAAGATGTCCAATATTTCTTATTATTTCAATAGTTTGTAACTTTACCAAATGCTTGTTGTTTGGAACAGCTGATTCTGTCTCAGGTTGACTTCTTGAGGGTCTTCTCCAACAACAGCAATGAAGCTGGTTTGACAGTTAGAAAAAGAATAAAATAGAAGTTTTGTAACTATTTTTAAAAATAGGGAAAAATAGGAGAAAAAATTACAGGTAATTATATAATTAAAAATGGCATCATTATCATCATTCCTGCACCTAAGGGAATCTACTTTAGGCTGAAAAATTAATATTAGTTTTGTTATTTTCTATGTTATATTTCTTACATTTCAACAAATTTCAACAAAATTTTCAGTAATTGTAGGCATTTGGGGATCTTTTTATATAAGAATTTAAAATTATTAGGAATTGTATTTAGTGTATTTTCCTGGAATTTCTAAGTGCTGTCTCTTTTTGTGAGGAAGAATATTTTTACTTAATAGATTCCACCCTCATTGCAGGAAATTTGTGGCCTAGCAAAGGAATTTTAAGACCCTTGGAACAAATTTTACAGTCTCTCTATAAAATTAATTTTATATAATTCTCATTAAATTCTATTCCCAAAACTAAGAAAGGGGCATAGTAGTTTGTCTCCACTACTATACTAGGTTTCAGATACAATTTTTAGTGGACATTAAAAAATAGTTTAATGAAATAAGAAATGAAATTAAAAAAAAAGTCTGAAGTGAATTTTCACTTACAAGGAAACAAATAACTGCAGAATATTTTCAGAACATTCTTCCAAGATCTTATATGTCAAGTTTCCAGGGGTCATTAGGGAATTCATATGCGAAATGGGTTAGAGTAGGCTTCTAAAACATCACTATGTATTAAAAAACCCAAATTACAAGAAACTCCCAAGCAGAACAAGAAAGAAAGAAAAAAAACACAGCTCTCATTGGCTCACAATTCAGCAGAAATTTACCTTTTTTTTTCAACAAATGGCACAGGACTGGGTGAAGATCAAAAATTAAAAGTAATCATATTCTATATATTGATTTGCAGTTGAAACACTGAAACATTGACAAACCACATACCTATACTATTTCCTGTATGTGAAATAGTCATGGTTGTGAAGGAATTACAGTTATTATATTTACTGCAATATTAAAGTTTTTTTTCTACATTTATTATATAGTGAGATAAAACTTGACAGACCTGAAGAACAATTGATTTGATGGACTTTTCATTCCCTTGTACTCAGAATTGCAATAGACATCACAGTATATGGTCCATTGAGCCCTCCACCTTCTCTTCTAAAACTTCTGCCATTTTGTGGTTGAGTTTCAGGGTAGGGCAAACTTGTGTATGTTTTTACATGTCCTGTGAATAGTCAGAGTACTTCAATCTGTAGAGTTGCCATGATTACAGCTTTCTGGAGTAAAAAGCAGCACTTAAGTGCTACCTGTAGGAGAACAGAGTGGACAGGATTCTCCTGAAGTTCTAAAAGGAGAAGTGAAAAGTTCTATACAAGGGAAGGAGATATTGAAAACCTGTCTGTACACAGGTCTGGGCAACTGGGTCTAGGTGGCCTTGCTTGATCGGAGGCATTGGACCAGATGAGCTTCAGAAGTCCCTTTCAAAACTCAACCACTCTGTGATTCTGTTATATGTCTAGACCTAGGGTTTTTTCTAAGTGCAATTTGTGGTAATGTCTACAGAAATCAAGTTTTAATACAGGTCCATGTTAAAAATACAATATAGATTCTCTCAATGAGGAATTTGGTGCCCAGAATCTTGTAGGACTTGCTTCTACATCAATAATTCAACTAACTTTTAAGGAAAGGATGAGAAATCAGTCTTCATGAAAATTTATCTCCAGCCACATGTAGTAAATCAAAAGAAAGAAAAGTTGATGAATCCAAGATGAAAGGCAAATCAAGGCTTCAAAAAGACAGTAAAATACTAGGAACATTCTTTTTTTTTTTTTTTTTTTTTTAGGAAATAATAAGATAAAAATAAAAATACTGAGAAAACTTGGAAATACTGTGTCATATTTTTAATCCAAATATTTTTTTTAGTGTATTAAGAATTCAGAGTGAGAAAGAATGGTAAAGCTATTGTCAAGCTTCAGGGAATTCAGGGCATCCTGAAGAAAGATGGCAATGATTTTTCCTTTAGCTATTAAACAGGGACAGGTCACAAATCGTTTTAGATGTCTCTCTGACAAGTTAAGAACTGTGTTAAAACACCTACTTAAGGACACTGCATTCAGTAAAAATGATCCACAAGTTCTTGTTAAACTTATAGCTCATCTCATTCTCTTATGGATGTTAGTTGCATAACACCCTCTCCAGCAGTTAATGTATCTTTATTATCTGAAACAGGGATTTGCATTTGGCACAGAGAATGTGTCTATGTTTAATGTTGCATACCTTAATAGTCCTTCTTGTTTTTTAAAAGAAGTCTAATTTGTTCCTATTTCCTTTCATTTCAGGGACCAACCATGAGTTGTCAAAAGTTCTGAAGCAGCTATTGTGTATGACAGCAAATATTCCTTATTTTGATCATGACAAATTGTTTTCTAGCTTGATTGTTAGCTCTCTGGGAAAGAAATAGGCATTTGTAAGTGCCTACCACAAAAACTTCTTTCCAAACATTGGTTTTACAGAGCTCAAACAATGCAGTGAAAGAAATTTAGTGATTTATTAAGCAGGTAGCAAAGGATTTTTTGAGGGATGGTAATTTTTGAATTACATAAAACACTTAAATTTTTATTATTTTGTTAAATAACACAAATCTTGTTCATTTGTCTCCTGCTGTCCTGCAGAATATTTAAGATTCTAGCAGGAAATGAAAGTTCAAAACATTTTGTGATGAGAACTATTAATTTTCAGCCAAACCATGAACATTAGGAAATGCTATTCTGTGACCTCTGGGGAACTCTAGGTTAGAATCACGCTTCAGTCTTTTCCACAGTCTGGATTTCATGGCGAGATACAAAGACCTCCCAAGATGTATTTTGAAGCTACCCATTGTTTCTTTTCTAGCTAGCCACCTGCAGTCACAAAATGGTATGGTCACACAAGTAAACCAAATTATTTCAGATGGGACATGAGACTGTTAACATAACACTAGATATTTTACTTGAGAGTGCTCACTTCTATCCCTAAAAAACTAAAATCAAACCAACCAACCAACCAAACAAGCAAAAACCAAAATCACAAAAAACGACATACCTAGAAAAAAATTACACTGAGTCAAGAAACAATTGCCTTTTAGAAGGAAAAATTTCCCACTAGAAATCATGTAAGATGTTCCACATTCTTTTCCATGCAAGATAAAGGATCATATTCCCAGGCTACCTTTCACATAGATTCATAGTAACAATATTTTAAGAGTTTTCCTCTTACATTAGTCCCTTTGACCACTTAAGTAGTTGAGTACAGAACTACCAGCATTTGGGAATTTGAGGACCAAAAATCCTAGAGGGATTCTCTGAATATTTGATATGAATTTTAGGCCTAATTTTGTTATCTTTCTACCAGTACTTATTAATTCTCTGAAAGAGTCAAAAATATACTTACTTACAAGAGATTTATGCAACCAAATTGGACAGGTATTTTTTATCTTTCAGGCAGTAAGTGACCTGTCTTTCATGCAGAAAAAAATTTAAATCAAAGTAAATAAATATATTTTTATTGCAGAAGGGAACAATGGCAGGTTTCTTGATTCTTTTCATTATTACTATGTATTCAACAACTTCCAACCTACCTTACCACCATGTCACTGGCACACCTAAATCTTATGGCTGCAGGGACTAAGAGCCTTCTCAACCGACTACTGACAAGCCAAAAAAATCTGGGTAAGTATTCATTAAATAGAGTTTTTTCTGGTGGGAAAAAAACCCCACACATAATTCTGCCACTTTTTTCTGTTTGCTGTGGGAGAAAGAGGGAAAACCTGAAATTTATATATATTTGGAACTTGGCTTTCAAGTCTGATAACTCTACTATATATTTGTTAGAATACATTTATATAAAACAAATACATATAAATACATGTCTTTGTATAAACACTTGTAAATGAATATGTTTATTATATAGGTATGTAACTGTTATAACAACAACTTTCCTCAGAACTACAAAGATACTTCTGACTTATTAATGAACTGAATTTACAATATGCTTAATATGGAATACAGTTTAAATCACTAACATTTCAATTCTCTATTGGATTTCAAATCTGTCTCCTCTTCTCATGTATTTCCACCTCACATACCTGTTTAGTGTTTTCATAATTACTCACAATTAGTAAAGAACCACAATATGGTAATTTAAGAGAAACAGGTATATTCATATGTGTATTATTTAGTTTTCAGCTAATATAGAAACATATTTGTGCTACTAAAGCTTACCATTCATTTGCTATCCGGTGTTCTAGAGCCTCTGTTAGATTTCCACGTTTAAAGAAGTCATATTATAATTTTGTATGCACCTTAAAATAAATGTCAAAACCATTTTTATGTGCTGAAACCTTTCTGAAATGATATATCAGTAAAAAGAAAACCAGGAAAACGAACAATAACCAATTAAAAAACTTGTGGATTTGTATGCAGTGTGGAGCACTATTCACTGTGATATTATTAAATTTTCATACATTAAATTATAGTTCCTGATTACAGTAAAATAATTGGTTTATTTCTATGAATATAGAATGGTCTGTTTCAAGCAAGTTTTATTTGCAATAGTAACAGCATAAAAATAATGGGGTTTCTTATTTCTAGTTTTGATGTTTGTAAATTGTTTATAGAGAGCTAATAGATTCATCCAGTTCTTTCTAGAACCCAAGATAAGGCTGAGTTTTAACAGAAATGATCTCTCCATCTGTGCATGCCCAAAATCTTGTGGTGTCTAAATCCTTACAGCATATAACTACATCCTGGTCTTTCAAAGTATTGCACAAATTGGTACTGCTAACCAGTATTGCTAACCATTGATCTTAATTCTTTTAATCACCACATAAAACAAATCCTTTTGTGGCAGCCTCCTTCCCATACTGTCTCATGAATTCTTAAGCATTTTTTGCAATGCAGGGAAGCGATTATCTGAGAACTAGCTTGAAATATATAACAGCTCTACTATGCAAATGCAAAGGGTTTTGTATTTGTTACTATTTATTACACATTTATTTCAGAAGAAGGTAGCATGGGTAAATTGGCATAAACTTTGCATGTAGCCCAACAACTTTTATTTAAAGTAGGTGTGATGTGAGCTTAAAAATGTTTTTTAACAACAAAATTTTTAAAAGGTAGCTATTAGTTTTTAGAAGCCAAACAATTATATCTGTTTTTCATTTATTTATCAGATTACATACTTTTAGCTAGAAGAAAAATTTGAAAGGCAAATAATCAATTCTAATCAGTTTATACATAGCTTATGTTTTGAAAACTTGCTACAATAATCAATTCATTCAACCACAAAAATATAGAAATGAGAGGCAGAGTGAAATTTGTAGC
Organism: Manacus candei; assembly: GCF_025592945.1. Lineage (NCBI taxonomy): Eukaryota > Metazoa > Chordata > Aves > Passeriformes > Pipridae > Manacus > Manacus candei. The sequence continues at coordinate 16,385,515 of NW_026138115.1, read as the reverse complement.
ACACAGGGCAATTTAACACTTGCATAAATCTTGCATGACTAAATTCTCTTGACATCATTATGGTATGGTATTGTGGTAACCAGATGGGTTTTACTGTTTTACTAGGATGTCAGACTAACTTTAATGAAAGATTTGTTAAGTTATGCTTTCTGATCAAGAGTCAATATGTGAGATATTTTGCTGCACTTTAGATATTCATTGATTACTATCGCAAATTTTCTCTACATTTCATGCAGCAAATTATCTAAGAAACTTAAAAATTGCAAGTCTTTGTATTCTATTGCGGAACTCATGCATAAGTTAGCATTTTCTTTGAGACTAATAGCAGTAGATGAGCTTATATCCATATGTAATAACTCACAAAGTACTCTAAAGATGGTTGAGAAATAATCTCAGAACTGTATCTACTCAATCAGAATTTCAGGATCACTTAACACATCAGTGAAATGCCAGTTCCACAGTGACATGAATTAGTGATTTAACAGAACACAGTAATCTTTTAAACAGCTTGTTTTTCATTTCCAGTTATTTTCTAGCAATAAATGAGATATTATATCATGGAATTAAGTGCTCATATGCAATAATGCTCAGTTCAATGTCAACTAGAGCAGGAAATAGCTAAGCTTCTTGTATTTAAGCATTCCAAGGTTCTAATCTTTCAGGCACCAGGCACAATGATTTTTTCCTACCTTTCTCAATATATTAACATTGGGGAATGAGTATTATTTAAAAACAATAAAAATTCTAGAGGAAATAAAAACCAAAACAAAACAAAACAAAAAAACAACAAACAAACAAACAAAAAAAAACCAAACAGAAACCTGCTTAGCAGAAGCCACATTTCAATTAATAAAGTACAGTTTGTCTTGAGTGTTCTGTTTACACTGAATTGAAAAGACACTAATTCCTGTAGCTGAATATCTACTTATTTTCGTATGTATTACTTTAGATTTACAAGGGAAGTGTCAGTGTTATAAATGATCTTTATCTTGTTTTGGGTCTTCCTAATAATGAAACTACCTTGATATATAATGGTTCATTTTTAGAATTATTGTTGCATTCTAACAGTGCATTTTGGCTTCATATGATAAATAGATTCAAGTAGATAAGATGTGGAAGAACTTCCTTACTTACTATTTGGGAAGACAGCATAATAACTGTCAAAGTTCTTCAGATGCAAGTTTCCATAAGTATTCAAACATAACGAATTTTTAGTGTCACGTTTTTCTATTCTTGATGGAGTTTTTAATATTGTGTTTATGAAAGAAAAATGCTGATACACTACTTTTTCTTAATTTCACTTGACAAAATATCAGAGGGAGGTTCACATTTCCTTCTACGAGAAAAGACAGTGTACTTGTTCCTTCCAATGTTTCTAAGAAATGGAAATGACCACAACAGGCTCAAGGCAGCAAAGCTGATAAAATGTATATATCTCCCCCATGGTCTTTAATGTGTGACTCGGTTCTCTTATTGTTTCTCCTTTTTATCTGTGAATGGCACTGCCTGTTTAGGTGGTGCTTCAGTGCTACCTGTTGGCTGCTGCTTTATTTATGGGTAGCTTGTAATTGCTTAGATAATCCAGCCAAGAGTAGAACATGTGAGGAGCTCTGTGAAAATATTAAATGCAAGTAACTTTCTTTTCCATTGTGCACTTTGAACATTGCTCTCAGTGAACAGCAAAAGCTATGACTCTACTGCTTTAGCAAGCAAACCAGAATGCTTATAATAAGGGAGTGCCTGTTGAGTGTGAAACAACAATCTTTTTCTGCTTTTAGTAACAATGTCTATAGAGACCCTTCCATCTTCATCTCACCAGCATTCCAATGGTTTATTAAGATTTTGAAAGCCAAGAAATTCCATTCATTCATTAAAATCATACAGTCTCAAGTATGGACTTGTCAGATTTAAAATGAACAGTCAGTTTGATATTCTTAAAGATACTGGAAATATTAAACCCGTATTTAATCAGCCCATTAAAGAAAAAAGTAAACAAAACTCTTCTCCACCAGGGCGAAGGTATTCCTTTTTTGTCTCTTCCAACATTGGTGATACTTATGTAAAGTATGCAAGTTTATGTGAGAATTAGGAGAAAGGGGGAGGGAGAAAAAGAATTCATTTAAAACAACTCCAGATTTCAAAACTGACAAAAAACCAAATAATAGCATAATATTAGTAACAGTGAAAATAACAACAATAGTGTGTTTGTTCGTTCTTCCTATCTAGGGTATCATCTAATACATGTTAAATCTGTCTCTTTAGCCAAGGAGAAGCATTATCTCACTTGCAATTGTCTCCAAGTGGGGGAAGGGGAAAAGCTGTTCGCCAAATGCAGCCTTTTTAATGTCCATGTGCTACAACTTACCATGTTCTCTTGCTTTTAAATTGTTCCTACATACATACCTACATATTACAACAGAACAAAATTTCTTAAAATAAGAAATTGATTTCTAAACTACGGTGTTTATTTTTTTTGCTACGTGAATCTGGCTTTTAGAGTTTAGAAGTTGTCATGCTTGAAGTTTGAAAGGAAAAGTAGATTGTTTCTGCAGGCTGTCACAGTTTTATATTTATGGTGGCATATCACTTTACTACTCCTGCTGATGGCCCACCTGTCTCCATTGCTCTGAATCAACACTTCAGGACTCAGCACCTACTGTTAGCCACTAAGAAATGATCCCTAAGGCAGGAAAGAGGCAGCAAGCCAAAAACAACATTCACAGCCAGTTAACGAATGCAGAAATTAAAGCAAAAAAAACAACCAAAAAATACCCTGAAAACCCAGAAAAACAATTAAATTATATGATAAAGAGTACAAGGTAGAGTTGAAATATAGACTACTAGAAAGAACAGAAACAAAATAATTTTTATGGCACCAGATTAATTCTCTGTCCTATTATAACTTGAATGGTTTAATGTCTTATTCTTATATCACACTAGCCTAAACAATGCCCTTAGTCTTCATGTAAGCTGTATTGAACAAAAAACAGTCCTTCAACTCTGAGTTTCTTTGTAAACATCAGATGGAACATTAGAAAGACAACTCCTTTTTTGTATAAAATTTTTACAAGTAGAAGTTGCTTTTGAGGTGCATGAGTTTCAATCTTGTCACTTTCTCCTGTAGAGTGATACTCTGATATGCAAAAGAAAGTAAAAAAAATAAAATCATTATCTACTAGAGGGGTTTTAAAGCACAATCTGATTTATTCCAGGTGTATGACCCCACATACTGACTTATGAAGCAGCTCAACAGATTTCTTTTTATTTCAGCAGTTTGAATCAGAAGCACAGTTCAGAATTCTAATGTTACCTGAATGGTAAGGGAAAGAATCATGTTTACAAGGGTCTGAGCTCAACAGGAGCTGAGAGTCAGTCATTCTCAGGTTGATTGGAAGTATTTTGCTTTTCTCCCAGCTCTTGCTGAACTGGAATACAGGAGTCATCATCTGTGATAGGAAGGGGATTCCAGCTCTTGCTGGTTTTGAAGTTTCGCCTGAGCTCTAGAGAAGCTGAGCTCCCCCCCACTTGTGGGACATAAGGATATCTTCATCTTGCTGAGTTTTGCACTCAGTGAAACCTCTGAGTTAAAGCTTGCAGATTCACATCTGACTGGTGGCTACCAACATATTTTGTGATTTATTGAGTTCAGGCTCTTGGGAATCAGACTTCACTGGCTTCTGAAAAAGTTATAATAATCACTTTTCATCAGTGACAATCTTGTCTAGCTTCTACTCTGAAGAAAAGCTCAGCTGCTGCTAGGATCTAGACTGCCTTCAGAGGTCCAGCAGAAATTCAGCTGGAGTAATACAAACTACTGATTTGCTGATGTTATACATATTCAGTACTTTATCCCTACATTATTTGGTATGTTAACCCTCTAAGGAGTTGTACACTGCCACACATCACCTTACTATGTACTGAATGCACAGAAAAGCAATCAAAAAGTAAAAAATAATTGAAGAAATAGCAAGTGGTTTAATAGAATTGATCATGAATAATACTGATTTATTTCTCTGCCTACATCCATATTATACAATAGGGCCTTGGGATTGGATCATGTGTCTGCTACTTCATTCAAACTAGCATATGCTTAGGCATGCATCTCATCAGTACAAAAGCAAGCATTACATTTGTCTTTTGCAACACTACTGATAATCATTGCTCATACTCAGTGCCTGAACTCAGACAGCTTCTTTTTAGCTACTGTTTTCAGAAGAATGTGGAAGGAGCTAATACATACATGCTAACAGGCCCCTTTACATCTGAGCAGCTTACTGAAGTTGTTATGCTTAACTTCATGCCACTGGTGAAGCACAGCAAAGAACAGAAATTATGTTTCTCTCACAAGAAAGCAGAAACTAACAGCAGCTATTCCTGGGTTAAGGTGGTGGGGAGGAACCCAACAAAAAAACCCCACAAAACTTGGCTTTTTGCTTTAGTTTTAAGGAGGAGAAAAGTCTAGGCTGTTAGCTACTGCAAGCTAAGCACTGAAGAGGGAACTCACATGGTGAACCTACACTCTGTTTTGGGTAAAGTACCCTGAATTACATCTTCTCAACTAAGAGTGAAGACAAAACCTGATATTAGTCTTTCTCTCCTATGGTCTCCAGGTGGCCATATGGAGAGGCATTTGACTCAGATGGGAGATGGAGCTAATAGCTACTACTTTCCAGGACAGCAAAGGGAGATCAGTGCAGCTGAGGCTCAGGTGGGAAGTGGTAATTAATAGTAGGAGTAGGGAATAACTTTTTATCCTGGTTCTTGGCTGTGGTTCATACTGAGAGCACAGGAAGATCTGACTTTTCTAGAAGACAGCTCGTCAAGATCATGAGCTGGAGTATTCTGAAATGTAGAGGTTTCATATTGCCATTGTACAACAAACAAGCCAGTGAAAAGCCTGGGCTCAGGTTCATCCAAATCTGTATGCCAGGCATGATCTCTGTCAGTTCTTCTCTTCTTCAGTGTGAAACTTGCTGGACCCAAAAGTATACAAAGAACTGATTAACAACTTGATCTACTCCTTCTCTGTTTCTCCTATGCCTGATCATCTGAATGGTAAGTAAATCATCAGCCTCCTTGTTTCCTTCAGTGCAGAGATTTCTTAGTGGTAACTGTCCTGTGAAGACAACTTTTCCTAAGAAAACCTTTTGAAATTAACAGGAAATTCAACTTTTGTTCTCTGTTTTCAGCTATTATAAGTTATTTCTCCATAGTTGATATTACTACTTAAAATGTTCTGCCATCTCTTTCAGTGATCTAAAGAGCTGAGTTTGAATCTGATTTTTATGAATGTAACTTTTTTCTAATGACAAAAATTAGCTTCTTTCTAACATAAGTGTGACATAATAACAGCAACATTAGAAAATATTGGGTAATTTCCAAGATGCAATTGGAAGCAGTGAGGACATGACTATTAACTGCTTGTAAGATTTTCTTTACTTCAATAAAATGCCCTTCAGGATGGTATATATTTATTTACTTTTTTTTAAAATAAATAATATTGTCAGAGTTGTGTAAAAATTATGATGTTTATGGAATCAGGTTTTAAGTCATTTTCTATATAACTTTATGTGACTATCTTAAAACTTTTTCCTGTTCTGCAAAACTAGTGGATCCCAAATCTTCTCAAATGAAGAAGAGCTAAAAGCATTTAAAAAAAATAAAGATGGAAAAATGAAAAATATTCATCAAAATCAGATATTAATGCTTCTAGAGACTCTGCCTTGGGCCTGAAGTTATTTCATACACTTGTTCATAACCTAGAGAAGTAGCAAAATCTGCAGAGCACACCCGTTACACAGGTCCATAGAAACCTCTGAAAAACATCAGTAGGACCCAAACAAATTGAGTGAGGGGGAGAGTACAAGTGCAATTCTACTTCCTTGTTGGTAACTATTATGTAGTGCACACCGAGGACAAAAATATAAAGTAAAATATGGCTATCCGTACTAGGTTTCAATAAAATATAGCCACTCAGAAGAGGTCTCAGGCATTGTTACATAGATAAAGAGCTGTGGCCTAAATGGTGCCCATCTTTCAATATGTCCCAGTGACACTACAACGTGCTTCTGGTAGGTAGCATAATTATGGGTCTTCTGTGATGGTACCAGCTAAATGGCAGCAGGATGGGACAGGTATCAAACATCCTCTGTCATGAATTTGCTGGAAACATTTGTAATCTCCAAGCCTGTCTGGCATGCATTGCAGTTTTCCAGTTGCACTAAATTAACAGAGTCAGATTCATAGACATCCTTTGGGGGTGATATTTTAACCTACTTGAGAATATTTGGCAAAAGTGTATGAGTCTCTCAACGAGACCTTTTAAAAATGGATTCCATGTCCTGCCACATGCAAGTGCTGAATAAATTGTTTTCCATTTTAGTGATGTGGTTTGTGCTGTTAGCTTACCATTTCAAACATTGCAAAGAGGAGAAAATTCTGTGAGGCAATAGTGAGAAAACAGCTTTGTAAATGAGAAGCTGAAAGCATTGACTATGTACTGGGCATGGCTGTATGATGTTTTGCTCTGGATGCCTGTCCACGGATTTGTTGTTTCACAATATGACATCTTGGTAATAATTGTGGACATGTTTTTAAATGTTGTGCAACCTCTGATATGCCTTTGTTTATGTCAAGTTTTGCAGGCCCCCAGCAAAGCTTTACAAAGCTGTAGGCTTTCAGTTCACATGTGATTTTAAATCTGATTAAGGACACAATCATAGCAATTCTGGGTATCAAATAAGGAGAGAAAACTTTAAATTTAATTTTAGTGACTTCTTCCTTGGAATTACATTAGAAAAAACTCTACCTGACTGCTGCAATTCTGACTTAGTAAGCAACTTGTTATGCCAGCCAGTAAGACTCAGGTCCTCCAGAATCAATATTGCAGTTATTGAGTAATTATAGGACTTGTCTGGGAAGATGGACAATGTGATATTTGTTCAGGGGCTGATGGGTGATAATGGTGCTCAATAAAAGACGATAATTGAAAACAAAATGATCTTAATGCAGTTGACTGACACAATAGAAAGACTATGGTCTTTAAATCAAATACACACTTCATCTTCTTGATTATCAATACATTACTTTAAAAGTAGCAAACAGCAGCAAGACTTTTAGAGGGTAATATACCATTTGGACTTCTTCAGATCATCAGTAAAGACTTTCTAAATGCTAATGCTCTTGGAAAAGCATTTTCTTACTAAAAGTGTTCTTACAGGCTATTACCAACAAGAAAAAAAAGGAAGTGTCTGTATTTCCTTTAAAAGCTAAGAAAGTTGAAATTTGCCAATTCACCCTTTTACTCTTCTTTTCTTTTAGCAAGTGCTCATGAAACAATCTGTCATCAGCTTGTGAAGCACACATAGCATGCATTCCTTATGCCTCTGCTACTACATGTACACACTGAGGAGTTTGTCTTCATGAAATTGCTGCCAGTTGAAATTGCAAGCAAGCACTCCCAGTGAATAAGTAAAACACCATGCCAGAACATTCAAAAAATGCTGCAAAATTACTCAATATTGTATATTTTGTAATACAGTCTTATTCTCCTCAAGGGGATGAGAAGCTCATCTGAAGAAGTGAGCAAAGTAGGGTGTTACCAAAAGTGACAAATTCATGAACCTCTCAGCAAGACAGAATTGGCAAGGTACGGACATGAGGATGACAGAGATAACAGGCATGCAGTTTATCATGTTAGAGGAAGGAAATATTGTATGAAGTGCATAATGGCCCGGACTAATGAAAGATTAAAAAAATTGGTCTTGTTCATATTTGAGCATGGCATAGAAAGGAATATTTCATTGGAATTAAAAAATCTTTAGTACTTTGAGTTCTAAACACCAGGAAAAAAGGCTTTGCTATCTCATCTCTAAAAATTAAGTATATGGATAATAAGAAATCCCTCTAATGAAATAAATTTTTTTCCAAAGGTGGTGGTTTGCTAAGAAATTTAATTCCTTAATTACCTATCAAAATATAAATTCTTATCTAAAACTGAAGAGCACCAAAGCAATTTGGAAACAGCATGCACTTTAAGTAGCATCATGAGTAGTAGAACTACCACTGTGCCAAATTAACTAGAAATTATTTTTGTATATTCTACTTCAAGGGGTGATGCTTGTATTGGCCAGTAATATCATTAGTATTTGGGTTCATCTGGAATAACAGTGACCTCTAGGGATAAGATTTAGTGTGATACATTAAGGGATACCATGTGTGATGCATCAAGTTTTAAACTCACAGCTACAGATTTTATATTAAATGTAGCAATAGAAATTTCCATATTAAATGCAGCATTTTATATGAAAATGCTGAGGGAAATTTCTCAAACCCACTGGACTGTTGAACATATGTGCTCTAATCATGAATTAAATTCACACATATATATGTATATGTACATATTGATAAATACATGTTTATGGACATCATTATACTTGCTGCTTATTTTCAGTTTAGGACTATTCCAAACATCCTTTTCTGACAATGAAAAAAATTATTCTTTCAATATTTTATTCCTTTTTGTCCTAGATGTTTTCCTAATGAATCATCTGGAAATTAAAAACTGAAACATTTCCTTTTTAAGTAGAATTTTTTTTTCATATTCAAATAATAAAAATAATTAAAAATGAACTTCAAAATTCTTCAGATCCACTTGAATATTCATTTTTTCAATGAAAAGAAAATTCTTGTGTTTCTTCTAAATGGAGAAGAAGAATGCAAATGCAAAATCTTAGTTAATTTATCTCTTATTATTTCTTTAACAGAATATATAATCTGAAATCTTGATTAATTATTATGTATCAGTCATTTCTTCATCTGTAATATTATTAACTTACTATCAAACTCTACACACTAAGATGAGATTCTTAGTAAAAGACAGAAACTTCCTTGCTAAAAAATATTCTCTGTGCTGAGGATTAAGCTTTACTCAAATAATTTTATTATACAAATAGTAATAATATCCTGGACAGTGTAATGATTTGGTTAGCCTAATGGTTTGGTTAGATCTAGAACAACTGATCTTATATAAATTTTCAGTGCATTCTTAACCTTCATGAAGGAAATTACAGAACCGGTGAATCAGTTGTACAGTAAACACGCCATACAGCCAATCTGTAATTCAAGCCACAGTATACAGAAGCAATAGGTATTAAGTTTACATTAGTCATTCTGGGTGCCAGACAGATGAGGAAATTACAAGTCCCAGTCTTGTTATAATGGCTTGACTAATTGACATCACTGTGTATATTCCAGCAAACTCCAATCTCTTTTTACTGTATGAACAGGGAGTTGAGGACTTATAAAAGTCAAGAATCTGTGACTTGCCAAGAATGTACTTGGTGAAAAATATTTGTTTCTATGCAGACTAAGCAACCAAATAGGACAAGGACCCTTAAAACAGTAAAGGTCTGGGGTCTCAAGAGGGAGAGAGTAGGAGTGTAGCTGGAATACAGCAGAAGAGGTGCTCTGGAGTGGAGAATGGATTGTGGCTGGTGGCCTCTGCAAATTCCCAATTCTGTTAACAACAAACTCAAAAGTCAGCAAAATAGATAGCATGGCTATCTTACTGCTGCTCATCTGTTGCCCTGGACAGGTACTTTCTTTGACTTTGACAAAGGCTGTAACTAAGAGGCAACAGTTGCCTGCCATGGTCTACTTACAGTCTGAGCACAGAGGGGAGACAGCTCCTCAGCCTGCCCCTTCCCAACTTGTCTCCTCACCTCATATATCGTATGAGGGCAATGAGGTTACCTAAAAAGACAGTCTAAAATCCAAATTTACACTAGCAGTTGTAAGGTAAACATATGGAGGAATTCTTCCCAAGAATGCCAAGGCAGTGGGAAGATTAAAAAAAAAGGTTTATTTCAGATGCAAGGACCACTTTTTTACAATGCAGCGTGCATCGGACCTTCAGGGGCAAAAGGCAATGCCTTGCCTCCTCCAAGGCTTTTTGTATCTTCTGTCTCTCCTCCCCCACCCTCTCTGGCCCGAGGAGGCTTTGTACATGTCTGCAAACATGTTATCTCTCTGTATACGATGGAGAGAGATATCTTACTCACATCTTCTCCATGCGAGTTTCTCTGAAATGACGAAGGCAGGAAAAAAAACATCTAAGCCCTTTGAGAAGGCATTTTGCAGCTTTCCTAAGCAAAACAAGTTCTAGCTTTCCATTACAAATTCTTGAGCAATTGCATCTATCCTTACGCGGTGCCCTTGGTAGTCTCCATTTGTAGGGAAGGCTTAACTAAAAGATGGTAACCTGCCCATTCTTGTTTTTTAGCAAATATGTGTCTGTCCCTTCTTACAAGAAGCTGCTGGAGAGTCATATGACAATATGTCCTAATAACTCACTAGACACTCATTGCCAATGATAAAATGAAGTATGATACATATTGTATGTATGTATGTATGACACTATGGAAGTAAACATAAGCAAAGGGTACCCAAATTTGAAAGCAGTTTTTTCTTTCAATACTTTTCTCTTCAAAGTTTTCTTTGTGCTTATACAAGATCATTATTTCTTTCAATATCTCAATATTGTCTCAATTCTACAGCAACAAACTGATTTTTTTTTTATACTCAGGTAGACCAACAGCTGGGGTTTTTTTATATATGAAAACCAGTTGAAAAATGGCTGTAATAGTTTACATCTAACAGAAACAAACATTTTATTGTTATATTTATATTGTTTATCTTTACTGAAACAAATCTGTGATCTATGTATGAATAAACAGCATATTTAATTCTCATGGAAGGTATTTGCATGTTTTTTAAGCTAACTAAAATTAGAAGACAAAGCCCATATGAATCTAGTGGAAGATGATGGTTCTCTCTCTGGGTAGGTCAGTGGACTGTGAAGTAGATTTGGGAGACACTTTTCTGCCTGGGGGAAACCAAACTTGGTCTCCCATGTGGGAGCTTTCCCATCACTGTTTTCTAATACATAGGGGAGTAAGATATTCACAACCAAACCATGCAAAAACTTAACCTACTTAGTAACCCAAAAATAACAACCAAACAATCTTGCATTTCTGGACATGTGGGTTCCAGTTCCTTTTCTTTTCCTTTTTTTTTCACTTCTGACTACTAGCCGGGGAGCTTGAATCAAAATATACAATTAATTTCAAGTCACCATAAATTGCTTTTTTCATTGAGTAACTTATTTGTCAAAATATTGTTGTTAATGATCAGTTTGGCCAGTTCCAAACTGATTTCTCATAGGTTTTAGGGCTTGATTCGTGTTGTCTCATGCATCTATTTTCAGTTGTACAAAAACTTAGAGATGGTAGCTTCTATTAATATATAAGCTAAATTAGGGCTTATAGATCACTCGTGTTTTGTATATATCATCTACCATATCTGCAACATTTAACATCCTGCTTTGCAGAGGCTGCTGAGCTCTTTGGGCTGGAAGTCAGCTTAAAGAAGACAGAAGTTTTCTATCAACCTGCACCTTGGGAAGACTTCCATCATCCCCATATTACCATTGCCGTATCAGAGCTCACATCAGTCCAGCAGTTTAATTACCTAGGCAGCCACATCTCCTCGGACCGTAAGATTGACTGAGAGATAGACAACAGGTTAGCAAAGGCATAGAGTGCTTTCGGAAAACTCCATAAAAGAGTTTGGTGAAATAAACACCTGAATACAAAGATCGGTGTTTACAGAGCCATTGTGCTGTCTACTCTTTTATATGGGTCTGAATCATGGGTCATCTACCGCCACCACCTGCGTCTCCTAGAACACTTCCACCAACGCTGCCTCCGTACAATCCTAAACATCCACTGGTCAGATTATGTGACCAATACATCTGTTCTAGAACAAGCAGCAGTCACAAGTATTGAGGCCATGTTACTGAGAACACAGTTGTGTTGGGCAGGACACATCTCAAGGATGAAGGACCACCGCCTCCCTAAGATCCTGCTTTATGGTGAACTTGCCACTGGCTGCCGCATGAGAGGAACCCCGAAGATACAAGGACTCCCTGAAACAATATCTCAGCCTTGACCATATTGATCAACATAACTGGTCTACTCTGGCCTCCAATCGGGAGGCCTGGAGGCACACCATCTATAACGCTGCTGCTTCCTTTGAGAACGCACACAGGATCACTCTTGAGGAGAAAAGACAACGCAGAAAGAATCGTGCCTTGCCAATACCACCTAAGGAGTCTTTCTGCTGTGCCTTTTGCAACCGAACTTGTCTGTCTCGTGCTTGTAGCAAACGTGGGTAGAGTCCTTCCCAAATCTTCGTTCACAAAGCCTAACCATGGAATATGTATATATATAGGAATACATCATATACATCTTCCAGCATGTTCTCTGTAGAAGAGAACAATTCAGAAAGTAATACATATGATTATTATCCCAGAGTTTATTATCAGTAGTATGACTTTTATAAAGTTAATTATGTCCAAAATTATGTAAAACAGAGGTAATCATTTCGCGTTACACTGATTCAATTTTCTCTAATAACAAAATAGTATACTTCTGTGGGGTTTTTTTCTGATGCTTTAATATTAAGAAAACATATATCAAAGATGTTTTGACAGATGAAAAACACAATTTTGTAACAGAATGGAAAATTTTAGAAACTGAATAGCTGATAAAAGATGAGTAGAACCAGGGAGGATTGATGTTTTAGCTGAAGGCAGCATTAGAGATTAGGTACTCATTTGGCTTTTCAGAAGGCCTGGTGACTCATTCCACATAAATGAAGTTTGTGATATGTAATGAAATGCTTTCTATCTTCACTGCAAGCAAATTAGCAGGTATTTTGCAGGAAGAATATTAATGTTATCTTGCATTTGTTTCAGAGTAGGAATACATTAACAGAAGAGATTTGGAAAGAATTTCACTTTTATAATATCAGGTGCTGAAAGCATTAAAACAAGGTCACCTTTGTAAAGCAACAAGAGGAAATTAGGTTATAAACAAGCAGTGCCTAAAAATATATTCCCTCGGTTTCACTGACCAAATGTTGCTCCAAATTGTGGATTTTCTTTACCAAGAATGATAATTGTATGTCTAGAGTGGAATTCTGCGAAGTTAAAGAATTAGAAAGCCATGGTTTGGTGAGGGAGAAGGGATAAGCATTTCAGTGAGTAAAGTAATTTCATTCCATTAAGGGAGAAAAACAGGCTGTTTTGCAGCCTTTACTGTTCCAACGTTGTACAACAATAGACTATGTGAAGACATTACATCTTCTGTTTTTATTTTTTGTTTTGTTTTGTTTGTTGGTTGGTTGGTTGGTTTTGGTTTTTTGTTTTGTTTTGAGGTTTTTGTTTGTTTTGATTTTGGTTTGGTTTGGTTTGGTTTTCAGGAGAGCAGTAATGAACAGAAATGGAGATATATCTGAGAAAAATAGTGATAGAGGAAACTAGAGTATATGAGAGATGCAGAAAATCAGTATGCCCTAAAAGCAAGATAAGCAAGACAGAGAAAAAAAATCACCTTCATTTTTTTATTTGAAAACAAGACAGATATTAAATAAGACTGTACATTTGCTAGCATTGGATTAAATGGGACAACTGGACAAAGAGGAGGCTGGTTAGTAAATTAACAATATTTCTTTAGAGAAGACTGGACTACTTTATGACTAGTTTGTGAATTAGGCATGATAAAGCCTTGCCTAAAGTATATGTGTGTATATATATATATGTGTATATATATATATATACACATAGAGATAACATAATGGCAATTATTTAGGAAGAAATACTGAACATAAGGAACTAAAGGCTGGACATAAAGACACAGATAGGGAGATAGGTAGAAAATTGATCTTCAAGACAAACTGAAAATGTAGATAAAGAAACACATTTGATGACAAAAATGGCCTTGCAACCTTGCAATCTTAACTCACTATCATGATAACAGTAACAGTCGAAGTAATTCTAAGTAGGTAGCATATTTCTAAACAATTTAAATTTAAGTAGAGATCTTCTATATCATTCTTTTAAAATATGTTTATAAAAACCATGCAAGCCTTACATCAAAAAGTATTACTTAACTCCTCATTCAGTGGTTTGTATCTTCACTGGCCCCAGATGTCTCTAGGCCAATGCAATGAATCTGATCAAGGATCTAAAAAGGTATTGGCTGCAATTTTTTTTTATATTTAGCTGAACCTCCTTCATCAAAATATTTTTATGTTACCTTTGCAATTTGGTAGGTGGTCAGGTAGAAGTTTGTGTTGGTTGGGACAAGCTAAAGTAGAGTGAACCTTCCTGTTAACTTCAGTGATTGCTTTAGAAATGCTATTTAAGACACAACATTTTATTATCCACTTTCTCTAAAACTTAGTTCCCCTCCTTTGAAAGAGTTTATAAACATAATAACTTTGAATTTTTGATAAAGAAAACACCAGGAAATCTAATAATGCTTGTCTGCTACACATTGGTGAAATAAAGCTTGTTCAGTTAATGTTTCTAAAAGACCTCGAGGGCTTTTGATGAGTTGCTTATTACTTCTTGAGCATGCCCGTATAATTAAATATTGTGCTTTATAACTTCTGCTGGGTACACTGACAGAGCACCAATGAAACTAATACAGCTGCAGATTTATACCAAATAAAGATCTACTGAAGAATATTTAATACCTGTTACCTATAAATAATCTGAGGAGTCTACATAAATAAAGGGCATGGTGTTGATGGTTTCAAAGGACAAAGTCATAACAGGAAGAAAAAATAAAAAAAGCATATAGGCTTATTTTGCATCACTCTCCCAGACAAAAGCATAACATTTTACCAAAGATCACATCTGTGGATCAAGAGTCAAGGAAAAAAAGTATGATTACTAATTGTTTGCTGAATAGCATACAATTAAATTTGTCAGACCATTAAATTTGTCAGACCATTACTTTCAAGTGAACTCATAGTACATCCAAGTACATGAAAACAAGTGGAGACGGAAAAAGGAGGCTAAATACATATTTTCATGGTTGACAACATGTAAAAGATACCCCTGACCATGGCTCAAAACCCAAAATGATGTCATTATTCAAAATATTACACACTTTTCTAACTTAACACTTCCTGTGATCACTGGTTTTAAAGCAAAACTAAAAGAGTCTCTCCCTGTCAGAGAGACTGCATTTATCTTAGGAAAACCAAACTGTAAGATAAATTAAAACCAAAGAGAGATAAAAGAAAGGGATATTTATTAATATGTTGTATGTCAAAATAGGCCCACAAGAGCTTCCTGTAGTTGTATGAATTATATTTTAAGATTCTACATTTAAAATTTCATTGAATGCACTTATTAGAATACAAAAGCTGTGCATGTGTTCTTTCTCACAGTAAGAAAGAGAATGGATGAAAAAAGTTGCCAAAAGTAGAGAGCACTTGTATACAGCAAGATTCTACAATTACACAGAATTTGTATCTTATTCTATAACAGTCTGAATGGACTTTCACTTAGGTTTGAAAATCATATTAACAGTGAAGAAAGTGCTTTGTGTATTCATATGCTCTCCTGTAATACAATATTGTCTAGTGATCTGACCACACTGATAGTTCAGACATCATTTTATATTCTCATTGGAGATTCTGAAGTTACTCTCCAGGCAGCATAAGTTACTGCAGAGATTTTTGAGTTTTGTAGCCATGTGGACCTTCCAAATAGGGTTAGCCTGTGCTGTGCAAGTGACAGAGATGTACCAAAATATACATGTATTCAGAGCTAGCTTGAGGTTCTCATCAGTGTAGAAAAAAAATCAAGGAGACAGCAGGATTTAAGGAGTGACAACTTTTATTGTGGTGGGCATAGCCAACATATTTGCATAGAGAAGAAGGTGAGAAGTCAGCCTGAAATACATTCTTCAGTGTCAAAGGATTACTGGGTGTTTATTTAATGCAGATTACCCATTCCATAGGCTCAGTTTATTTTTCAGACTCCACACCTCTTTCTCTCCCAACCTTAAGAAATGCTTTTAGTACAATGGCAGAGAAGGAACAAGAATACAAGTCTTGTGAAGGATTTTTGAGTTCTCACAAGTAAGAAAAGCTTCAGTGTTCAGACTGAATTCAGTTAAGTCTTCACTTATTAGCAGATCCTATTTAATATCTATTTTGAAGTAGTTCTTCATTAGCACTATGTGAAGTGAAATTACTTGGAAGCAAATGGTTTAGGTTAGCCTATGGTTAAAGGTAGACCTTTGTTACTAAAGCTTTTAAATTACTGTAATTTTCTCTTCAAGTTTAGGAATGTTCGGGGCAGACCTCAACCTTTTAGTCAATTGTCTTGTGGTTGATAATCTTCAATGCTACCAACATGAAATTTTAATATAAATCACTCTTCATTGTTGATGACCCTTCTATGACATGAACCATCTTTGCTTGCTTCATAAAGTATCACTGAAGACTCCTATTTAGTACGGGTATGAAGAAAGGAGCAGAGTTTTCACTTGCAGATCTTCATTTGGTGATTGAAGGTCACATTAGCTCCACCTATTCACCGTTTGCTGGGGAATGTCTAATCTTCGGAAGTTCACCCATTAAACACAAATGAAAGATGAAAATGTTCATGAAAAAACTGTATATCATCACTTCCATGGATGAATATGAATGATTCTTATTACTAAAATCAAGTTGCATTATTTCACTCTTAAAATAAATATATTATTAAAAATTACACTATAATTATATTTTTCTGTGATGGCAATTCATAATGATAAAATTATTATGTTATGATTAAAAATAATTTACTACATATATTTTATGATATTAAATTTTTTTAGGTTTTATTGTATAGTTTTATTTTATTTTCTTGTATTTTATGAGGAAGAGTACTGAACATTAATAGGAATAACAGAAAAAGTCTGTTAAACTGCTCATTTATAACAAAGCTGTGCTAAATGTTTTCACCTGTAAAATTAAATGCTAGTGAAATATATCGGCCTCCCAATGAAGCAAATTATATGGCAATTGATAAAGCTCCATTTGCTCAATAAAGCAGATTATAACGTCCATGAGTACAAATCCTTGCTGGTACTTAGTACTGCAGACAAGGTAGTTTTTATGGCTCCTAAGCATCACTGTGAAAGGAGCTCAGTATTCCATGAAAAGATTCTTTTCTCATCTATAGCATCTGGTCTTTGTCTAAAGTCCACACTACAACTGAGCTTAATGGTGTTTTGTTTGCCTGCATAGTCTGCTCATTATCAGCTTCTAACTAATACCTTTGTAAGGTACTTTTGATAATTTAGTATAAAAATAAAATTAAAATATCCAAATTGTTAATTTTAAAATTCTTTAGATCTCTTTTCATTCAGAAATATCAGTGCTGGTTTTGCTCATTAGTAATCAATGTCTATGTTAGCAAATACACTGTCAGAATTAAAAGTCATACTGATTAGCAAGATTTTAGTATTTTCTCAAGTACTCAACAGAATCATGGGGAATGTGTTACAGTAAACTGCCAGAAGAAATACTTAACTTGAGCACCTCTGGAAGGTTCGAAGGAAAACAGTTCAATACCTTCTGCCTTGTATTCCTGTCAGGTACATATTGATGTATTGGGCATCCAGCATCTTCCAAATACTTTCAATCGTGCATAAACAAATGGACTTCATCATATGCAGTATGTCCTAAACATCTATGAACAATAGCAGACTTTTCAAGTGTCATATTAGGGGAAGCATTTGCACTGGATTCCTAGGTGTCAGGCTGCTGGATATAGCCTGTCACTGGCTGACAAGGGAGCATTCCAGTCACAAGTTATGACTAAAGTACTGGTCAGCTTTCATGCCCGGAGAACTGAATGAATCTGGTGGCCTGAATATTTTTCTAGCTGCAGAATACTGTTCTAGCTTCACCTTGGTGGTTTAGTATAACCCTATAATAGTACCATACAAATTTACTTTTTGAGTAAAACCAGAGAAATTAATCAGAGAGTAAGAAATATTTGTATTAAATTCAAGATTCCATTACTCTTAATCATATGAAGTGGTACTGTACTATGAAAGTTGTTTCAGTGGTTTTTACTGAATTATCAAAACCAAACTATTATTTTTGTTTCTTTGTCACTTCAAAATTTTTCCTGCTCTACTGGGAAAATACAATACACTTTGTTTTTATGCCAAGAAGCTTTAGGTAATGATACTAAGAAGAGAGACAAAAAATTATATTTAGATCTAGTAAGCAAACTGTGGTGACATTTAGGACATCTAGGTAATAAATTTGTTTTTATTAATGGTATTCAGTTCTCTTTGCACAATAGAGACAAATATTTAAACACGAATAAACATTGTGGTCTAGACTCTTAAGCATGCTGAACACTAGGTTAGTTTGGGTTTATGCCAGCTTTGTTTTTTTTTTTCAAGTTTGGGATATCCCCAGCTACTCATTTGAATCAGTGACGGCAAGAAAATACAAGAGTAGAAATTGACTCTCTCAAGTTGCTCATACCTCTCTCTGAGTGATTTCCCAGGTGAAGAGTTTATCAAGTTGTAAATATCTAAATTTAGGAAACATTATTACTATCATTAATATTTCTTATGTGGTGATAAAAATATGAGTGATGAGTCCGTTACAGAATTCTAACAACACTCCTGCCCTTAAAAGTTCTGAGGTTAAGTTGGAGCTTATTCTAGACATCATTGAATGAAGCAAAGTGAAATTTCACAACAGACACAACCTAAGAAAATTTCCATCTAGACCTTTATTTGTATTACAAAATGACACACCCAAAACATAACTTATATTTACTACTAGAGATGAAGAAGATACTCCAAAAATTAAATAGATATTCATAAAATTGCATTCCTTTCAGATTCAGAATTCTTATATTTAACTACTTTGTCAAAGCAAAAAATCTGATGCTCCATCAATCTGCATATATGACTGCACTTATATATACATATCATTTTCCCAGTCTTCTTTTTTTTATAGATTTTTCTGTTTTCTTTTTTTGTCATATTTTTATCTTACTATGCAAACTAAATCAGTTATTCCAGTGAAAGTTTGTGCTTTAGAACTTGTTTGAGAATACCTTGCAGGGAATTAAAAATTTCATAGGTGACCTTCAGACTAGGAGCAGATTGCTCCTGAGTTTTTTTTCTCTTTTTTTTTCCCCCCTAAAATTAAAGGCTATTATTAACTGAAATAAATAGAGGATTAAAGCCACTGGAGGCCTAAATCTAGCTTATAATGTATTTTTATAATTAATATATCTATATTCAGAATGTGAATCCATTTGGTTATGCAAAACTAGAGTAAAACTCCTTAGCAAAGCATTTTAATACCACATTGTGGTATTGAATTGGTGTACAGATTAGATAAGAAAGTAGAAAGGTGCCTTCTGAGGAGAAAGGTTACTTATTTTACTTCACAGCTATATATTGTGTCCTACAGAGTTCATGAGTAGATCACAGCCTGTATCTGAAAACTGAATAGCAAATCCTATCCGTGCGTATAACATTGTGCGTATTACGGCAGCGCATTGGAGATGTGGCTGCCCTAGGAAGTTTTAATTTTACTTCTCTGCTCTGTGAACACATAAAATGCCAGAGCTGTGCTAATTGTGCATGCAAGAAATATTTTTCAAGTACAGACCATTTTCGAGACATAGCATTAAAAATTAATCGATTATGCTCTAACCCCTTAAAACTACTCTACAATTCTTCCACCAGCAGTCATGACACTGAACCCTAGTACTAGCAGTCAAGTTGAGATTTTAACTCAGTGAGTTGCTATGGCACATTTCCAGAACATGATCATGGGACAGCTGTTTGCTTCCGTAACAAGGTGAATTATAGCAGACGGTGAAGCCAACAAACCTCTTAGCATTTGAGTAGGGTGCTCTCTGCCAACCAGGGAGCAGGCATTGACAGGAATTGGCTTTGGAAGGGCTGGCATTTGTTCCATTGCCTGCATTTGCCAACAACAGTCATTATATAGAGTGGTCGAGTGGTGCCTCCTGTAGGGACAGAAGATTACAGTAAGAGAGAACAGCAGAGAGAACATTTCTGATTTGAAAATATAATTTCTTAAATGACATTTTGTACGTGTGTAGTTGAAATGAAGTTCCTGAATCTAAGTGAACCCTGAAATGCTCATGGTTAAATATCTGATTATAAGGAAATCATAATGGAGCCTATCCTGAAATACCTCTAAGATAGAGAAGGCACATATGTGACCCTCTGCATTGTTTAGAAAAATCATGATCAAAATTTGCAGCCTTTTGGGCAATGTGGTACTTTGTACTCCAATGAACAAAGCAGTAATATCACCAAAAGTTTCAAAACAAAACAAAACAAAAAAATGTCAAACTGGAGGACAGAACCAGCCTTTCTGAGATGCTTCTCACTGAGTTGTGGTTATAAGAATGTCCTAAGTCATACATAGATTTCTGACAACTCAGGCAGCATTATCACTGACCGTGGATTCATTCAAATCTTTTAGGCTAGAATCAAAATTAAGTGTCTCTATAGTGTGAAAAGTACAAACTTAATCTGATCTGTATCCTTCAATGATAGAAGCTAGTATTAATAATATTACTTTTATTATTGCTCCACAAACATTAAGCGAATGCTCCATGTAGATTACAAGACCAGATTCATAACTTCTTATGAATCCAGCACTGAGGTATCAAAGTAGTATACAAATCCCTAAAACAGATCATGTCTCTAATTGTTTGATGTGTTTAATAATTGTTTGCCTACCAGAAAGACTGGTGTTTTTTGATTGCTTCTTATTTAGTCTGTCTCCTTTTGGGAGGTTGTAAGCCCATTGTTTTCTAACGGTGATAGTTGGAAATCTCTGCACTTAATGACAGGTTGTTATCTGGCACTGTTTCTCTTCCAACATCTTGTGTAACAATACTTTTCCCAGCATGAATTCCAAACCAACTGCTAGCAATACCTTTAATGTATCTTTTTCAGGCAGATTGTTCCCCTTGTACAAACATATATGCATAGTAAATGTTAAAATACAGTATGGTTGTGAACAAAATATGAGCTCAAACAGATTTGTTAACCATATGGACAGACACACAGAAATACACAGGAATAGCATAAAGAAATGTTTTCCATAAGAAGATAAAACTAGCTATGTTAATCTGATCAGTATGTGAAAGAAGGGTTAGGTTTACAAATTAAGAAAACAAATAGTTCATCTTAATTTCTCACACTAAGATAATATGACATCTAAGACTGTGAAGTCAGAATAATAATTATAACCCACTGATTAGAATGATTTGATATTTGACACGGGTCTTCACTTGCATAGCAAGAAATTAAGTTAAAGGTGAAACAAATGAAAGAAAATGGTGATTTATATAATATTATATATTAAAATATTATAATATTAGAGAACTTACAACAGCAAGAAAATTGCTGTCAAAATTATATTCTAATTAAATATTTTGTTTTCTCTCTTAAAGAGGTATTAGTTTCTTCCAGATTGTTTTCCAGGACATCCATGATCAATAAGGCCAAATAACATGTAAGTACTGGAATAATAGTACTTAAATCAATACTACATTTAGGATCAGCCAAACAATACCATTAAAAGCAAATTAATGATGTGAAACAAGTATATGCAGAATCACTGCATATATTGCAGAATCAATGAATACTCTATTTAAAACATATGTAGTGCAAATTCATCACTGTCTTCAAGGGAACTATCACTGATTTGCATAATCTAAAAATCCTTTTTTTTCTGCTGTGGAAGTAGAATTATACATTGGAAATCTAGAATCAGTGTTATTTCCAGTTCCCAACTAACAATCTTCTTTTCCCTAATAGTCAAAGAAAAAACACACAATATAAAGAGTACTGGATTAATAACTGAATAATGACTAAACTATGCAGATTTACAATTTTTTGCTGTTGGAATGTCTACCAACTTACAAACCCTTCCATGTCTACATCATGCTTGGATGTAGAAGACTGTCCATAGTCTTAGGCAAGGCTTAAGCTGTTATTGTAAACCTCACTATATTTATTACAAGTAAAACATCAACCATGCATATGGAAATATATAAAACCAAGCATGTTAAAATTTTATACAGAGAAGTTAAAAACAACACCAATAGTGTTTCAGTCCTACTAGGAATGTTCTGACTTTCACTCAAGAAGGATACTGAAATTTGATTACTGCCAGATATGATGAGATATAGAAGAATCAGGATCAAGAGCACAAAAAAAGCAAAGGAAAGGTTAGGAACACGGAAAAGAGAGACATGGAAATCTTTCGTATTTGCATAGCAGGAAAAATAATTATCATATTTCAATAGAAATCAGAGGAAAAAAATAGGACATAACATAGGTGTTCTAAACCATGGAAAAATAAATGGAGACCTGCCTCTTGAGAATATTCCCAGGGAAAAGCAGCCCTTTCCTGTAACAAATTCCTGCTATCAATAAGACTGCTAAGGAGCTATTGAAAAAAAAAATTGCAAATCGGTAATAACTAAGAAGAAAGGAAGGGGAAGACACACCTTCAGTAGGGCACTAGAATGGATAGTAGCTGTCAGAGCTCTACACAGTGATAGCAGTCATAGAAAGGAAAGAGCCTTGTGTTGCTTCAGCTAGATTAGAGCTAGCACTTACTCTAACTTGCTTAAAGCTAGATTAGGAATACCTCTAACAGAATTATGGCACAGTTGATATGATCTCCTTTTTGTATCTTTGCATGGTTCCAATTCACATTTTTAATGTAATTAAGAACAGGTATTTTCTTTATAGACTGTGCAGTTAAGTGTATCTCCCCCCGCACCTAATTACCTATTTTATCCATCTTGGCTAAAATGCAGGACTCCTGACTCTTAGGAAAATAAAACTATTATTTTATCTATACTCTAAGAATAAATAACACAGAACACAAATTTTAATGAAAATCTATTTCACTTCTTGGCTTTGGAAATTAATTTGAAAATATAAATAATAAGAACATGGAAAGATCAGTCTAAATATCTACTAACAGGACTTGAGTAAAGAAGAATAAATAGAAGAAAGCTACATATCAATCAAAAAAATCACTCAGAAAAAGATCACAGATACAGTGAGAGAACGACAAATACTTCAGGTTCACTACTGAGCTAATAAGCTGAATTCAAAGAAGAAAACAAGCATTTTCCATTTGTTTAAAAAGTGTTGAGCTTGAAAAATATTTCATCTAGAGGCCTCAACACAGTTTCTTAAAACTAATTAGAAAAAAAAACTAAGCAGCATCTTAAAATGTACCTACAAGGACTGTAAAAAGTATTTTTTTATTCTGAGAAAATATTGAGATGCACTAGGAAGATACCTGGGTATAGCATGATTTTCTTGACTTCCAGGCTTCTCTGTTAACCATGAGGACATCCTCAGAGCATCAATCGATGTGCCAGTTCAAGTTGGCATGTGAAATGATTGTAACAGATGGCAAATGTGATCATTTTTATTCAGTTCTGATTACACTGATTTAGCAATTATGTATTGAACAATACATTCTAAAGGTATTTTATGGAGGATGTGTCTGCCCTGGTCACATGTGAAAGCTAAGAACTGAGACAGAATAAACAAATCTGAAATGGTTAAAAAATTCCTGAGTACAGCTAGACTTTAAAAAAAAGATTGATAACGGTTATTAAGACATTCACCTTATAAAGATTTGCCCTCCAACCCAGAGGATATTTTTAGGAAAGTTATAGTTCAAGAGATTCATTACTGATTATATATTCTTGTTGATCTTAAGGAATAAGCTTTCCTTCTAGGAGAAATTTATTTTTCAAAATTTGAGATTCCTCATTCAAATGATAAGTGCAATGGAGTGAGAGTAAAACATCTGAAGAGACATCAGCTACTGTCAACAGCATTCACAGTTAGAACAGCTACATTTTACATTGTGAATAATGTGTGTGAATAATGGGTGTACATGCACACATTAGGAGAACAGAATTAATAGTTGTTACATTTATGGAGTCCCTAAACCAGTATATGTCTCCTAAGCCAACTACAAGGTAGTGTCAAATTAGGGATGACTAAGACCGTAGGGACTGTCACGTTTTAGAGATGGAAGGAATGGAATTTTTTTATAATATGCACATTTCAACTGTTGTTATTTGAAGGGTATAGATGTGTTCATGAATAGAGAATACATGACTTCTGTCTCTTTTTCTCTCTGGCTATCGTATTTTTCTCTTTTTGGGTTCCAAACACCAAAGACTAGTTTTGTTCTACTTTGCTTGTTGATACTCTGCCAGGATCTTAGTCATAAAGTTCTGCTGAATTTTCTCATACAGTAAGAAATCAGATTAGAATATAGATTCAAAATGTTTAGATTAATGTTCTGTATAGTCAGGAGTCTGGTTCTTTTCAGTTTTTCTTTCACAGCATATTTGCATGTAAAAAAACCCTTCCTTATCAGTCTTTGTGCAAGTTTAGTTAATTTAATGTCCTTATGTGAAGTGTTTTTGTCATATCACCAAGGCATCATCTTTTCTGTTTCAAAACATTTATCTACTAATGGTATAGTTGAGATAAAAACTTCACACCTAATTCAGACTTTTATATATAGAAAATAGAATCAGACAAAGGTTCTCTTTGTATATGTTGCTCAACTATGGAAAAACTTGTGCATAAATATTTAGGAAACATTAAGAACTGTAAGCAATTCTGGGTTTTATAGTTGCAGGAATTCAGGTAAATGCCCAGGTAAAAAGAAATAACTAGATGACAAAAAATTCTAGAAGATTGCAACTTGAGTAAAATCAAGCTAATGTAATCCTGGTAAGTGGTTATCATAATAGTATTAAAAAATGAAAACAAGCATTGCTAAATTTATATTAGAAATATTTATGAGGCAACTTTTTCAATTGTCTGTCTTACTAAGCATAGTGATAACAGGAAACAGCTGCTGCAAACTTTTATGTTGAATTCACGGGGAAATGTTGACAAGTCACAAAAAAGACTTTGCATGGAATCTGGTTAGATTACAAATGGGGTTTAGGTGGGGCATTTCACTCTGTGTAAGTAAAAAATAATAATTCTCACTTTTGTTAATTTATATTTAAAATATCTTTGTCACTTTTATGAAGCCCTCTAGATATAATGCACAAGTCAGGTACATTTTTTCTTTGGATAAAATTACCTTTTTTTTTTCCCCAGCATGGAAATACTCTGTATACTTTCTGTATCACATTACAATGAGAGTTAAATACTAACCAGGAAAAAAAAAAAGAGTTTACCTGGTATATTAAATATTTCCTAGTATTTTTTGTCAAGTGGAAATAGATGTCATCTGGCATCGAACTCAGAAAAAATTTCTTGTGAGAAAATGTATATTAATTTACTTGTATTTATAGATGTAGTATTCTCAGGACCATAAAACTTGCTACCAATTTTGGTTTAGGAAAAAGGACAACCTACATACAAATATTTTTTTGCAAACAGACTGTTATAACATTATCATATTATTCAGTAATATTGTTTCATTCAGTATATTTGCATTTGAAATATTAGATTATTTTTCTGTGGTAAAGTGTTTCTCTAAGGAGCAAGTTAATTTTTTTTACTTAATTTGACTTCTAAAACAGTTGTTTAAAATTATTGTGTTGCTTTAAGCAAATCATATTCTCATGAATTTTATTATATATCATACATTCTGCAGAAAATATACAATGAGAATTTATTTTGTAACAGCAATAAATAACAAAACACTTTATATGCAGAAAAGAAGTTGAATCCAGATATATTTAAAATTGTATCTTTCCAGAAGCTGATTTTCTATGAAAAGACAAAAATGTTACAAATTAAATTATCAGAACTATTTTTATTGTCAGAAGTTGAAACACGCAGCTTGAAAATGTGTGCTTGCAATGTTTAAGATTTACTTTGTCATTTTTAATATGCTCAATTCATTGTTTCTATATGAAATTGTTTGAATATGTTTCTGCATGAAATTCCTGAAGTTATAATTTATCCTAGGAAAGGGATGCTTCAGAAATAACACATCAACACACATGCAGTCTTTTATTACAGCCTGTAAAGATTAATCACATTCCTGAGATATAATACAGTGCAAACATAAAGAAATTCAACTACATTCATATCATGCTACTGCCCAGATACTCGTATTCCATGTGTCAAGAGATGTAACATGTAATACTTTTTCTTGATTGTATCTCATTTCTCAGAACTCCTGAACTAAATAGCCAAACCCAGCACACTCTGATATCAAAACATTAAATTCTGATATCTTGCACTGATTTTAGTGATCTGCATTGCATGTGGCAGGATGTACTATAGGATGTACTGATTTGGGGTTACTATGTATTCATGATTTTTTTTCCCTTATCTAATTAGACCTCTTGGAAAAACTTTTTTATAAATATATTTTTTTTCCTTTAATATGTGTATTTATATTTAGTGTGAAAACCAAGTGTACAGTTGTTATTTTCTTAAAAGACCATTGAGAAAGTCTGGGAGAAAAATTCCAAATAAGTTCCTATGAGAAATAGCGATATATTAGGTTACATCTGGAACTATGAATTTCTTTTACTACAGCAACATGCCTTACAAACAAATGAGTAGTATAGTACTTCACAGGGACAATTAAAATGTAATAGCTCACTGCAGGCTAAAGATACAAAAGGAATTTAGCCTTAAAGCTCAGTCCTTGAGTAGATATCCACTATTCATAGTTACTAAAGCTTCATGAGATGCCTGACTGTCTACCGGTAGATACGTGCAAGAGCCCTAAATTTTTTTCAAGTACTACTCTCAGTACTTGAAGTGGAATGAGTAGTACTCATTCCACTTTTTTTTCCTACTTATTTACATATATGTCCATATTCACACCACACTCATGAAATCGGGTCTTTCCAAAATGTTTTCTGGGGATTGTGCTGATCTTCTAACACAAAGTCAACAAATTAGACAATTCCTTACTCAGGAATAGGGAGACACCATGAGAATAAAACAGGGGGAAGGACCTAGTTTGATGTCTGGTTTTTGTACACACTTTTATGCACTAAAAATCAGGCACTAGCAGGAAAACATGCAGCCCACCTAATTCAGTATGAACAAAAAATGTATCTGGCATTATTATATTATTGTAAACTTCTACCATTATTATCTAATTTTCCTCAATGTTTTATTCCTTTATAGATTTTCACTTCAATAGAAGTGAAAAATTAATCTACTTTTGAATTTAAATCAGCACCATTTTTACAAGCCATATTCAGGTTGGAGTTGGAATATGACCATTTGTGCAGTTCATCCAAATGGGGGATGTCTCCAAATCCCTGTTATGAAATGGCCATAAAATCTTCCCGCATCCTAAGGAAAATCTGCTGCTCAGACAAACTAAACATGGGCTTTTTTGGATTGCATGATTTTGGTCTTACTGCAGTCCTCCACACATTCCATAGTGGTTAGAACTACCTTTAAAAAATAAATTTTGGGAATTATTTTTAAGTCCTGAATTATTCACATTCTTGTCAGTATTGCTTTTTTATTTTTCACTGGTAGTACTAATCTCAATTTACAAAGGATGAATATTTAGTAATTTATTACTAGAATAAGTTGGATATTGAATTACCAAGTTTTGATAGATTTTTTAATTAGCTTACAATAGAAATATTCAGAAAAATTCATTTGCAGTCTTTTCTCACAAAAAAAGGCCCAAAAACCAACTTTTAAAATGCAGCTTTCTTTTTTTCTCAGATATACTATTACAGAACATAAAACATTTTGCAAATAAATAAAAATGGAGTATGTGCTCTTTTACACTGTATCATTAGGAAAAAAAAAACTGCAGTTTTTATTACCTGTATTTGAATACTTATAAATCAAAACAAGTTTTAAGTCATACATAAGCCTCATTCAGGAACCTTGATCAGATTAAGAACCATATTAAATGTACACAAAGTTTGAATAAGCTATTAGTTTTTGCTTAGTTCCCTTCCTTTTTTTTCTTTAGCTGAAAGTGCAAGTCTACTGATCAGTTCCATATTCTTGCTTCTCTTCCACTGATGGTACAACTGAAAAAGTTGTTGCACACTAGATATGTGAATATAATTTATTTCTTTGTGAATTGAATGAATGTTATGCATGTGAATATAGAGAAACAGACATGATCTGAAGTTAAAGTACAGTAAGTTTCAAAATTTACATAAAAGTTTTGAAACTAAGGAAAAAAATACAATTTTACAATGACTATGAAGACCTTAATAAAAGTGTTTCTAGCACTAGAAATAATCATAAAATTGTAGATATTAAAATGAAAAACACAAAAATGTGCAGCACTAGAATACTTATATTGTTCTACACTGCGGTGCAGCAACCTCACATTGAAAACAAACTTAGCTAAGTGCAGAACATGTCTATCTACTGTACTAATCCAGTCAATATTAAATTATTTGATACTAGTTTATGGAAAAAAATTCTTTATAAGTTGTCTTCAGAGTTTATCTGCTCAAATAATATTCAAGTACAGTGGCAAAAGCCTGCAGTCTTATCACCACTAAATGTCTTTCTTCTGTGGCCTTGATTCATTAAATTTAAGGCTCATCAGAAATTACTTATCTATTGATTTTATTTTCAAATGGAAAAGAAATTAAGTTTGTCACCCAGCAAGTAGAGAAATATTTGTGTCAAGATTTTCAATGATATTTAGACACTAAATCATGTTTGAATAAGGAGCTTAGGCAAGTAAATATAAAACCGTGTCTTTGTCAACCCCTCAAGCCTCTATGCAACAAGTATTTCATCACTAAAACATTCATGTGTCTAAATTTTCACTGCTCTGCAGTCACCTTGGAAGGACTGAGCAACTACCACAATCTAATAAGAATCTACTTACAGGCTATCAAAGGCCCGACCCTGTAGCTGAGCTTGCAGTCAAAGTGTGTGAACAGAGCTCCATTTAAAATAGCTAACAAATATTTTCTTAAAAGAAGGATGATGGCCATTTTCCTCTAAAACATCTGAGTTAACTAGCAGGTACTCTTGTTGTATCTAATGTCACTTCAGTCATCTCCTTATCAGTAAGTATCAAAGGAAGCCTTTGTGAGTGCCTAAACTGCAAAGGGGTCTCTGCATAAAATTATTCTGTGTTTTACTGACAGTAACCCAGTTTAAAGAAAGAACTCAAGATTCACAGGGAAGGAACATGACTCTCAAGCCTATGATTAGAACAAGTAGCTGCATAAGAGAAGGACCTCTTTTAGTGAGTTGAAAATAAATTTAATAACAAAAATTGTAGAAATTGAATATGCAGCCTTTTGAAATGCATCTTTCTTCTCCAATATAAGTACTACTATAAAGAAACAAAAATCTCTGTCTGCTTCTCTATGGTCTTCAAATATACTTTTTTTTCCAATGGAGGGGTACAGTAAAGGTGGAAAGGAAAAATGTCTTTCTTCTTAGACCATGTAAGACTCCTGATTTATCTCCATTTTCCTAGCTACTAAAAGTTTTTTGAGGCAGTCATCATCACAGACTACAAACATTCTCCACAAAGTAAATGTAACAGCTATCGAAAAGCAGAAATTTAGCTCTTCTGAACTCTTGAATACCTCTGGTTTTTCTTTTCTTTATCTATATAAATGCAAAGCAAAATGCATAGAAAGTAATGCTGGAAATAATAAGAAAAATTACCCAAAACATGGTGGACTGTGTTGTAAAAAGTTATTCTGGCAGTAATCAGCATAGCCCCTGCATTTCATGTCATACTGAAAATTCACCCTGATGGATTAAACACTTGCAACCAGGTAACCCACTGATAGAGAGGAGGAAGCTTTCATCTGTATACTAATGGCTACCGAGGTCTGGTAGGGGTTTTTTTAAGAAATATTGTCACCACTTCCTGCAGAGATGAGAGTCTAACTTCACAAACACGAATTTCTAATGTGCTTCATACATAAGTAAGTGTGTTCACTTGGGCATGCCACTCTGCCAATACTTTTCCCACAGAAATACTCAACACCTAGTGAATTCAAATAAGTTTAATACACAGTCTTATGATTAATGGAAAATTGCAGAGAGTAAGGGACTGAAACAGTTCGTGCTTTGTTTGATTAATTAAGAAGAGACTCTCTTTTCCCAGCTTCAACTCATTATGCTAATGAAATGTCATCAATTAAGGCTTTCCCCTGATTATTGAATCTGTCAGGTAGTGCTCAGTTAAAAAGCTGCATTCCTTTGCTGTCTTTGTAGAGTTGCCATCACAGCTTTTTATGAAATGCTTCTTCCATTAGACAGTGTTTGTTCTACTTTCTCATTATTGTAGTATCCTGTTGACCTTGAGACAGGTGAATACAGAATGACCATAATGAGACAGAGACAACACTATCTGTGGCACTGTGGGTCAAGATAATGTTTTAGCAGAAAGATAAAAACCATTCTTTATTCACAACTCTTTCATAATTATTAATAGTCTGGTCAAAGATAAATCCAAGGAGAGTGTGTGACATTCAGAAACCTATGCCAGACTATTCTGGAAGATTAGTACAAGGTGGAGGGGAAATATTCCAAATACATATTTTGCTATGAAAGTGATTTAATGGTCGTATGGAAGTGGGACTGTATGATAATGGTGTTCTACCAAGTAATTCATGGAGACTGAATAAAGAAATCCACATTAAAAAAAGGATAGTTACAGTATTTTGGGGTAAGAACTTTCTGTGCAAATATTTAGGATATCAGTAATTGCTAGGAAAGCACAGAGAAAAAAAATATAGCACTATTTTAATTTGATAACAACATGCATTGTAAAGACATAATATAGTTCTTGTCCTCAGCCCCCAGAATTATATAGCAATGGTAAATTGTAGAGAAAGGCATCAAAAATGACAAAAAGCATAAAATGTCTTCTTAAAAACAGAAGTTGCATAAATATAAGTTCCACATCTTGGAAAAAAAAAACAAACAAAGGATGGGAAACATAATTGAATTTTTTAAAGCCTGGAAAAGATGAATCACTAGAATTTTTTTCTTTATTTACATATTATGTTATTACTTTGAAGGGACTAAAGAGAAAATTAAGAAATAAGAAGATATAAAACAAGGAAGTCTAGTAATTTGAGGACTTCTCACTCAGTGTGTCATCAATTTTGCAGAAACACAGAACCACAGAATGACAGAATATGCTGCGTTGGAAGGGACCTACAAGGATCGTTGAGTCCAATTCCTGGTCCTGCACAGGACCATCCCCGAGAGTCGCACCATGTACCCGAGAGTATCGTCCAAAGGCTTCTTGAACTCTGTCAGGCTTGGTGCTGTGACCACTTCCCTGGGGAGCCTGTTCCAATTCCCAGCCATCCTTGTGTGAAGAACCTTTTTCTAATATCCAACCTAAACCTCCCCTGACACAGCTTCAAGACTTCCTGAAGTCCTGTCATTGGTCACCACAGAAGAGAGATCAATGCCTGTCCCTCTTCTTCCCCTCATGGGGAGACTGTAACTGCAATGAGGTCTCCCCTCAGTCTCCTCTTCTCCAGGCTGGACAGATCAAGTGGCCTCAGTCACTCCTCATACAGTTTCCCCTCAAGGCCCTTCACCATCTTCATTGCCCACCTTTGGACACTCTCTAAGAGCTTAATAC
This sequence comes from Manacus candei, assembly GCF_025592945.1. Classification (NCBI taxonomy): domain Eukaryota; kingdom Metazoa; phylum Chordata; class Aves; order Passeriformes; family Pipridae; genus Manacus; species Manacus candei. The sequence goes on along the minus strand of NW_026138115.1, from coordinate 16,353,979 downwards.
CTTTCTTATATTGTGGCGTCCAAAACTGCACACAATATTCAAGGTGAGGCTGCACCAGTGCAAAGCAGAGCAAGGCAATCACCTCCTTGGATGGGCTGATGATGCTTTGCCTGATGCCCCCCAGGACACGGTTGGCCCTCCTGGCTGCCAGGGCACTGCTGACTCATGTTCAACTTCCCATCAACCAGGACCCCCTGGTCCCTTTCTGCGGCATTGCTTTCCAACATCTCATTCCCCAGTCTGTACGTACATCCAGAGTTGCCCCATCCCAGTTGCAGAATCTGACACTTTCCCTTGTTGAACTTCATATGGTTGGTGATTGCCCAGTCCTTTGTTGAGGTCTCTCTGCAGGGCCTCCCTGCCTTTGAGGGAATCAACAGCTTCTCCCAGTTCTCTGCCACCTGCAAACTTGCTTAGTATCCCTTCTAGTCCTGCGTCCAAGTCATTTATGAACGTGTTGAAGAACACAGGGCCCAAGATGGAGCCCTGTGGAACCCCACTAGTGACAGGTCACCAGTGTGACATCACCCCATTCACTGTTACCCTCTGTGCTTGACCATGAGCCAATTGCTCACCCACCACATGATGTGTTTATCCAGCTGTGTGCTGGACATTTTGTCCAGAAGGATCCTGTGAGAGACAGTATTGAAAGCTTTACTGAAATCTAAAAAGATTACATCAACTGGCTCCCCTTGATCAGCTAGGTGGGTTACCTTGTCATAGTAGGAAATCAGGTTTGACAAAAAGGATTTTCCTCTCATGAAGCCGTGCTGGCTGTGACCAATGACTGCATTGTTTTTCAGGTGTTTTTCAGTGTCTCCCAGAATAATCTTCTCCATAACTTTACCAGGCACTGAAGTGAGATTGATAGGCCTGTAGTTTCCAGGGTCCTCCTTCTTACCCTTCTTGAAAATTGGGACATTTGCCAGCTTCTGGTCAGCTGGGACCTCTCTGTATTCCCAAGACTGCTCAAAAATCATTGAGAGAGGTTTTGCAATGACATCACTCAGCTCTTTGAGGATTTTTGGGGGAACCCCAGCAGGCCCCATAGCTTTGTAGGAATCCAGCTGGAGCAGAAGATCCCACACAATTTCGGGGTTGACTGGGAGTTGATCATTCTCTCTATCATGGTCCTCCAGCTCAGGGCACTGAGATCCCCTTGGTCTGTCATCCATGTTGAAGACAGAGACAAACTGCATATAACACCTCTGCCTTGTCTCAGTCTTTGTTTATGAGGTGACCATTCTCACCCTGCAAGAGGCCAATGATATTTCTATACTAACTATTGCCATGAATATATTTGAAAAAACTCTTTTTATTGCCACCCACCTTTCTGGCCGCTTCAACTCCAGTTGAGCTTTGACCACACAAATTTTCTCCCTACAGCAACAAGCAGCATGTCTGAATTCTACCTTAACCTTGCTTCCACTGGGCATACACCTTCCTTTTTTACCTTATTTCCAAGAGAAGATTCCTGTTCAGCCAAACCAGTCTTCTGCCTTGCCTGCTTGACTTCCAGTATTTGGGAATTGCCTGCTCCTGTGCACCTGCAAAAACTTTTTTCCAGGGGACCTTACTTACTGATTTCCCTGAGCAACCTGAAGTCTGCTCTTCTCATGTCCGGAGTTGAGGTTTTGCTGGCACTTTTCCTCCTGTCAACAGAGATTTTAAACTCAATTGCTTCATGATCACTGTAGCCAAGACAGCCACCAACACCCCCCCAGCAAATCCAAAAACCAAAACACTTGATTTGTTAAAGATACAGTGTTCACCACTTCATTTTTATCTTCCCACAATCTGATCACTGTCATCCAAAGCAGATTCAGGGAACTATCAGGGTGAGAGGGTTCTGTTTGTTGCTAAAATGACAAATTCTATGAAGTTATTCTTAAAAAATCTGCTGTGCAAAAATCACCCATGAAGATAAAGAGGAAAGGCATAATACAGTCTCGAATTATTTTTTCAATTACTAAGGTCCAGAAAGTTTTTTTCATTTTTTTTCTTCATTTTCTTTCTTCTTTTTGTACATTAGTCATGGATTTCTGAGTTGAATTACATACATTTATAATTACTGATTTAGTTTATAACATTTGTGGAGATATGCTACTTACATGCTTTATTTTTCTCAAGGTTAGGCACACCAAATAGTTTAATTAAAGAAGATGCAAGATGTTGAGTCTTTCAAGGTTCAGTGAGTGAGTTCTACTTCAATATGAACTCTATTATTTACTATAGCCATTACCTTTCTAGTTTTGTGAACACTTGAAATTCTCCAACCTCCCAATGCAACCTCCTATTGTTGTGATTATGTAGTAGTTAGAAAAGCTTCCGTGTGTTATGGAAGCTGTAGAGATACAGGAAGACACAACTTCAAAATGACTAATATAAAAACTATATATAAAAGAATAAAAGTTAGAAAAGGGATCCAAATACAATAACTACATGTGATAATTTACACAGTTAATTAGTTGTATGTGTTTACATATCTGTTCAGTGTTGCTGTATCACTTCTTTATTTCAATACAGCCAACCTCTCTTCTCCTCCACCCCTTCCTACAAAATTCACAATTCATTTAGAATTATCTGTAAACCATTCTTGATAATTATTTGGAAGAGTGCTGCTATTATAGGCAGGACCCTCCTTTAGGGAGAAGGATAATAATTCACCAGTGTAGATAATCACACACTAACATAATACGTGAGGATGTGCTTTGGCACAGTTTAGTTTTGTAGTTAAGCTGCATATCAGCGGAAAATCTCACAACATTTTCACTTCCCTCCTGTGAGTAATGCAGTTTGCTTTAGATGGGGTAATAGAACACAAAACAAAACATCAAATTACTGGACCTAGTGTTTAATGGGATTTCAATGACTAAATATAAAAAGATGATACAAAACCTTCAACAAATATTTTGTGAAACCTAAATTGAACAAACAGAATTTAAAGATGAAAAGCGGAGCTTACTAGACTTTGCCATTGAGTCAGATTTTATAAAACAGTTAAAATGTCACATGTAGGACATTTGGAGAGCTATATGTTTAGTACCCTGGTAAAGAGTATTATATGAGACAAGGGAATCATGCTTTTCTTTGGAGCATATGAAAAACCTAAGAAACAGTAGATTTGGTAATTCTGGAGCTGAAACAATCTTTCCATATCAAAAAAAGAGGCCACATAGAAATATTATATTAAAAAGTCACATAACTACATGTCAAATTGTGTGTAAATATCCCAGTTCTTTTTGAGAAAACTAAGAAATCAGTCTGTGGGTTTACTAGAAGTTTTGATCAATGTTTGAGGTCGTGTACATACTTATTATATTAGAGCACATATTTTTAATTTAACACAATAACAGATACTCCAGCAATTTGTAGCTTCAGTGTTTCTGGAGGAGTGGTGGAGAGATCCAGAGTCTAACCCTCTAATCAAACTTTCTTCACAAACCTCTTTCAAAAATACAAATATTTGATAGAATTTGTAGAGAGCAAAAATACACAGATACAAAATTTTCATAGTTTTCATAGTTTTGGAAAATTTTTATTTTTCAAAACTATCCAAAAATTTTCAGTACTATCTTGAATACTGGATTTAGTTTCTATAAAATTTGGATTTTTTAGTGGTTTCATAGTATTTGTTTGTCTCATTTCTTTTTTGTAGGTGAAGCAAGATACTTTTAAAAGCCAAAGTATCTGACATAGTGTATGTTATACGTTTTATCCAGGAAGAACTCACTTATAATAGTCATCCAAATCTAGAACTCATGTCTAGATGCTAGACTAAGAGGGAAAGAAGAAATATGATTAAATTGAGGTATCTACCACACATTTGCTGAACAAGAGAAACTATTGTTCATTTGTATTATGTTAATGTGTACTACTGCTTTCTGGGTCAAATTAATTTTTATATATGTATAGGTGCAAATTATCTGATTTACATAGCATGTATCTACTCAAACCTGCAGTAAGTATGTCCTTCTGTCTTTATTATGCAAGTTACTCTCATTCCTGTTCATGGAAATGATTCAAGGAAAATTTAAGTGTATGACATTCAAGCTCCCCTTGATTTCCAAGGCAAAAAGGGTAGAAAACTTAATATATCTTTCAAATTATTTTTTCCCTTTACTAATTTCTAAGGTATCAGAATGAAAGAATCAGCCTATTGAATATCTGTAATTTTTCAACTTATCTGTGAGCTCCAAAGTCTAGATTTAGTCAAATTATTCTCTTGTTTCAGAGGGAAAATGTATCAAAGAAAAGCGGTAAGGCCTGCATCATCTGTCTTCACAAAAAATGTATTTAAGAAAACAACTGTCTTACCATGGACACCAATTGACACAAGGGACAAAAATGCAGTGTGAATGTTTGCACCACAATACCAAAAATAAATAGGGAACATAGCATTTAGATGGAAGTAGCTGAACATTCTCTTAACATGCTCTTGCATGTTATGGTGCAGTGATCTTGTGGGGTTTAATGCAAAATCAATACAAGTGAAACCCAATATCATTTTCCCAGCATTTAGTCAACTCATGCCATTGCCCATCATTGGGGTGAATAAAAGTGTCATAAAAGAGGTATTTATTTGTGGTCATGACTTAACACTCTGAATAGTACATATTGAAACCATCAGCTAACACTTCTGCTATTAAAAACAATAGTTAAAGTTTCAGAGACACAGGGACACAGCAAAAGAAAATTGCTCTTGAAAGTGACCCTAACCAATGGAGCAGCTTTTTACTTATAAAAATAGTTCACACAGTTACATTAATATTGTCAATTTTCAACTCACTGGCTTCAGTGAATTGAGCATATACATATAATTCACACAACACCATCAAATACAAAGACAACCATTGGCAGAACAAACAGGAAATTTGAAGGTCTCAGGTTTCTATGTTTTGCATACATGTGTACATATAAAAACACAATGAATGATAAAGAGGTGAAGGGATAAGTAGTTATCAAATGAAATTCTTGTTTCTCTTGCATTTAACAGATAAGGAGTGACCTGAAGTAAGCTAAAGAATCTCCATTATTGTAAAAACCTAGATCAGAATTATTTTGCTGATATAACACAGCTTTTCCAATGTACACATTTTTCTAAAATAGATATTTAACAATCATTCATTGAGGAAGATTAAAAAGAAATATTAATTAGGTTAAGTACAATTTAAGCATAAATTTCTTGATATGCAACAAGTGCATGATTAATAAAAAGATTGGAATGGTTGTAAATAATCAACTGACTCATAAAATGTAATGGATAACTGATACACAGTACAAGATGTAAAATTATCCATATGAAATTCTGTAAGCCTATTTTCACATCATTTTCATAGTAAGAAAAATAGGAATTTTTGAAAAATACGAATTTTTAAAAAATATTTCTAAGTATAATGTTATGTATGAAAAAGGAACATTAATTCATCAACAAAATGATGCAACTATAACATTTTACCCATATTCTTTCAGGTAGTGGAGACACAAGGGATATTGAGAAGATAAAACAGGAAAAAAAGAAATAAAGTCATTATATTTGTACAAATGCATGTAAATTTTTTATGAGAATGAAGATTAGCCAATTAGTTGAGAAGTGAAAATTTCCATCCAGGTTACTGTCATAGGGTTTGAGGAGTCTGGAGGATATCAAACAGTCAAATTTGATTCTCCATGTAAGGGTGTGTTACTTATCAGAGGCTGCCCATAAAAGGTAGAGGTGGAACTCTCTAGCAGGTTGGGAGATCCCTATTCTAGAAGGGGTTGCCAGACCTCAGTGGAGGGCTGGAACTCAGGCTGCCAGTGCTGCTGTTTGAATTAGGGTTTCTAAGGAAATCCTAGTAAAAAAACGATAGTCCTTAGCAGGTAACTGGTAGCTATGGCAACCAAACTGGGTGCTGCAGTGATATCCGATTGCTAGATAATAGGAATCAGTGATTTTTTATTTATTTTTTTTTGTTCAGACACAAAAATTAGAATCTAAAGATACTGTAGTATCTGGCAAAGGGAAGACAGAAAGCTGCTAGCTCAGCATGGCAGTACTTGATACCCATTTCATACAGCTGTTAGCAAGTGACTGGACTTGAGGAAACAACATGAAGCTTAATTGGGTGAGTTTTAGACAGCAGGAAAAAGTTTTTCACCCAGAGGACAGTAGTTGAGCACTGGAACAGGCTCCCCAGGGAAGTGGTCATGGCACCAAACCTGCCTGAGTTTGAGAAGCTCTCAAAGCACACTGTGATTCTTGGGGTGTCCTTTGCGGGGCCAGGAATTGGACTCGATGATCCTGATGAGTCTCTTCCAACTCAGCATATTTTGTAATTCTCTATTACAACCTGCAACACAAGACAGTGGGAGAATCAAACCCCAGATTGTGAAACTAATATTTTTCTTTCCTGTTCCTTACTTAAGGAATCTTAATCTTTTCATTCAGTATAGTTAGGACACTATCTAGTAATGAGAGCAATATAATTTCTTACAGAGAATGTTACCATGGAAAAGTTTGTCACATTTTTCAAAAAGGTACATGCACACATTGGGCCTAGGTGCTAGAGGCTGAAAGAATTAATCTACTCATGCAGCATAGAGATCAGAAAGTACAAGCTGAGACTGTACACAAGAATTCATTTTCCAAATGTCCATAATCTAAAATATGCTAACATGTCTTTTGATTTTCCTGGAACTATGAACATCCTTACATTTTGTTCTGGAGGTGGATTTTTTCTTTAATTAAACAGGTTTGATGCCACAATACTACTGACAAGTATGTCTGCATTGTTTGAGGTCAATTTTTTTAAATGGTTTGGGACTTTGTTTGTTTTGTTTATTTCTTGTATTTCCACTTCTACTGCTAATAATTTTCAGATTGCAATGTGATGTCAAATACTTTATATTGTAAGCAACGGTGTCAGAAGTGAGCAGAGTGATTTCTGTAGCTGCTGAAATTCAGCAAACATTTTTTCAGATGACTTCAGTTTACTGAAAAAAAAATATTGGGAGTCTGCATAGGAATAATAAAACAATCTAAAAGTTACTGGTATATTTTCTGTAATGTGTTTATCCATGGAGTTGTTGAAAGTGCAACAAGTCTGAATCAGCTGTCTCTTCCAAGAAGTAGAAAATTATTTATATCTCAGAAACAACAGATGCAGCAGCTCCTAGATTTAAAATTAACACTTTGAATGTTAAAAACAAATTGTACAAAAGATAACAAAATCTCAAACAATTCAGTAGGGATGTCTGACCATATAACATGATTTTTTTTTCATTATATATAAACTGGAAAATTGAGAAAGGAGCCTGACAGAAAGAGGGCATTCAGGTAGCTCCTAGTTGGCTTCAGAATGGACCCCATTAATGGTCAACAGTGTGGCACCTGTGTGAAAACATATTTAAGAAAGGGAAAAATTGCTGGATGGACAGAAGTAAAGAGAACAAAAACAGTGAGAAGGAACAAGGGGAACCAACACCAAGCTCATAGCAGGAGGAGGAAGTGCTCCATGGTGCTGAAGCAGATATCCCCTGCAGCTTGTGGTCCATGATGGAGCAGAAGGATATAAAAGACTAAATAAAGGACTAAAATAAAGGACTGAATTTGAATCTGGGAAGGGTGAAAGAAAGGTGTTGATGTAATGTCTGTCTTTCTGTTTCTCACTATCTGAACTTCTAACTACATTTTTATCTCATTTGCAATAAATTAATTTAGTTTTCCTCCCATCGAGTCTGCTTTGTCTATGACACTAATTGGTAAGTGATGTCCTTGTCTTTATATCAACCCTCAAACTGTCTCGTTCTTCCTATTTTCTTTTCCTGTCTCATTGAGGGAGGAAGTGAACAAGGGGCTAGGGAGAGCTCGCCTGTTAGCCAAGACCAACCTACCACGATTAGTTACAGAATAAATATGTACATACAATCTCTCACTTTCTAGCTCTGTGTGTCTTTGGATACAATAAGTAGCAATTAATGTACAAAGAAGATAAACATGTTTTTCTAAGCACCCTGTTCAGTGGTGTTTTGCTGTTTCAATAAATAAAATGAAACATTAATTCAGATGGATGCATAACCAATTTACGTATCTGACTATTCTGTGTGTTAGCTCTACTTTGTCTGTAGCTGTCAGCTGCACAAGAAGCTAGCATTAGAAGTTGTTGCAGTTCCCTCTTGAAAGCTAAAAGCTTTCTGTTCATCTCTGTGTCTTCATCTAGAAAAGAACCTAAATGCATGGAAGATCTCTTGTATTTTACTTATGCTCTTTCAACATTCCCCAAAAGCTATGGGTCCAGAGTTCTAAAACAGAAGTAACTTGACAAAGACTTGTATGCCTCTGATTTATTTCTTTCCTGAAATACTGAGATAAAAGCTGCTGAAATTAGCATATCTTTAATTCTCCCCCAGTTGTCTCATGGAAGTCTTGTAGTTCTATGGGAAGACAGGCTCTGGAAATATGACCTAGTAAAAATGTCTGAATTTTCCACAATCAACAAGACCTAATAAATTGAAGAGCAGAGCAGTGGAAAGAGATAGTTCTGTAAGAAAAAATTTGGGAAGCTATTCATAATACCAAACACTGGGGACAGAAGTCAGTTGGCCAGTCTCTCTGAATCCCTTTTATGTGTACAATTGCTACCTTCTCTCTAGAATGTTTCAGATCAGGAACCTAACATATGTGCTCTGAATTGTTTTCTTAAAGAGTTTGTCTTTCTCCACAATCTGCAGATGAAACCTATGGAATCTGTTTCATAACACATGTAATTAAAATTTAGTTTGTCAGTATGAATAACTTTCATTTTTCATTCAGTATTAGCCCTGCTGGGATAAAACATACCCTATGATGTATGATATTTAAAATAACATTGAATTGTGAATGTCTTGCTTCTTTGTGTTACAGAAAATTATTGCAAGAGGAATACCTGTTTAATCAACATGATAAATCCAGATCAGTTAATCAGAATTATTAAAAACTAATATCTTCCCCAGGCTTTACTCTAGATATCACAAGAAATAAAATGTAACCCTTCTTTCTGGATGGCAAGGTGATTAATAATTTTATTTCTGAGATGAATATTACAGATGAACAACAGTATAATCTTTAGATAAAGTGGGAAAATATAGAAGATTATTAAAGAATTTAATCTCCTAGGTATGGTATAATTATGTTATGTTAAAATACAGAGAACTACAACAAAATTTTTATTTTTATCATTAATAATACTTTTGCTCCAGCAGGTTTACATTGGTAGAACAAGCTTTGAAAACAGATACAAAAAAGGCTTATTTATTTTTTCCTTTCTGTATCTGCCTGTCTTTATATCTAAAATCAGGATCTCTCTCTACATTTTTTCTTTTCCATTAAATTACAATTTCAGTTTCTATTAGAAGGCTGCATAGAAAAAGTTAGTTTCTTGCCAGTGACAGCATTAATATCTATGTACATGTTTAATCCTGCTGTTTTATAGAGTTTATTGTTCTAGTTAAAATCAGTGATGGCCTAGGAGAAGGTTTGTTCAGCATTAGACAAGAGCAAAAAATGAAGTGATATAACAAGGTCACACTGGTTCTAATGCAACAGCCACTGAAGACAAAAACCAAACTTTTTCTGGCTTACGTGGGAGCAGAAACTGTTTCTACTTTTTCATGAAACACTGTTCACGTGTATAGGTGACCCCCATTTTTTATTATTTTCTTCATATCCCCATGTCTCGAAAATTTTCCTATTTTAATAAGTGTTAAAAAAGCTCTTAGTCTTACCAAATACTGTGTTTTTCAAAATATAAATATATAAATTTACTGGACAAGTTTAAAAACCCTTCCTTAGGCCATATCAGTAGCTTACAATTTTATTCTCTTCAAATCCATAACTATAAGAGAACAATTGTGTTTGTACAGAGCATGGAATTATCATTTTCTTAGACATTCTATACAGTCTGTTTTTAAGTATTGTATGACCCTCAGCTTCCAAGTGTGAAAGATCTACAGAAAAGTGGTGAACAACAGAGAAAAAAAATTCAAGGTGTTTTATAACAGAGGTTTAATAAAATGTTTCATAATATTGCATTATATGGAGTTGTTTTTTAGTATTATCTTTATTCAGACTGTCTGAACTCTACAAACATAACCTTATTTCAAGAATATCATGGTAAGTAGTAAGAAAGTGGTGAATGTTTTCTGAAGCTAGAATTAGCCCAAATAAAATGGGGGTTTTGAGTAATTGCCATGAATGCAGCATTGTTTCCCACTACAAAGTACCATGAAGGTTGACATTGTATAATTTTCATCTTCACTGGTATTGAGTAATATTTCATTACACAGAAAAAAGTTTTGTTTTTGCAGAAAGAGTATTGTTCTACTTATAGTGAGACGCTACTCATTTGCAATCTGACCCTCTATTCACTGGACTGAACTTGACTGACTGTTTTCACGTGTATTTGCAAAGGTGAAAAAAGAGGAAAGCTGAATTGCTTCATTTTTAATTGGATGCATACATACCTAGGATATGTCAGAAATTGAACAAATTAGTATTGTATGCTATTATTATGGGAATGGAGTAAAATAGATTAATTTCAATGGGGGATTCTTTCTGTATGATCACGATTTAAGATTTGACACTGTTGTTTTGAACATGATATTAAGTGAAGGTTTTCTTCAACTTTAGATTTTGTTGCTACACAAATATAACCTTGAATTCTTCCTGTCACGCTCAAGCTGAGTCCAAAATCACTCTACATGTAGCCTAAATGGTTAGTCTCCTACTAAAGAAATTTTGCAGAGTTAGGTCCATGCAGCTATCTCAAAAGCACAGGCGGGTACAAATCAGACATAGTATTTCTGTCTCACCTTAATGATAAAAAAAACTGAGACTTCTTCTATTTGGAAATATTATATTCTGTAAGATCTAGTTCTCTCAGTCTTGACTGATCTTGATCAAGATCCTGAATTAATAGATGCATATCACAGTAATATGTCCTACAGTGAGAACTAAGAGCACTAATAAAATGCACCAGTTTGTAATTGTAATAATAAATCTATCTATAGGTTTCAGAGTAAAAAGAAGAGAAGAAACAACACAGGACTTTCTTGGATGCAAAGAAACATCCTGTTCTTATATTAATTTGGCAGTGAAATACAGAATATTACATTTCTATACTTAGTATATGATAAGAAAGATTTTTTTTAAGTGTCTCTCTTGAATAATAAAATAAAACAAATAAAATAAAATAAAATAAACCCATAAAACTTTCCACAGCCATGAAAAAGTTTGAAAACAGCTTCTTTATTCAGTAGTTAATGACAGGAAATTTTTTTAGAGATGGTAAAACTTTCTTTCCAACAACTACTGATTAGTGGATATAATAATGGCATGCTAGGTTGAAAATTAAATAATTAAAGTAATAATATATTGAAACTATATTAAAACATTTATGGAGATAACTTGAGAATTGTCTTATTTGTCAAGTCCTTGATATTTGTAATCACTGATGAACTTTATTATCATTATGATAAATGTTATATAATTTTCTAAACAGGTAATTGAAAGAAAATCTCATCATTTTAAAAATTCCTCTGTCTTTTTTATAACAGGAAGTTCTACTTCTGTCCTTATTTTACTTCATTACTTCCACATACTGCTGACATCTAGTGACCAAATAATCCCATCTGAATGGATATTTCTCTGGTAACAGCAAATATGTCTTTGAAAATTACACATAGCTGTTTAGCTGCTTCAAGATATTTCTATCCATACAAATATCAGTCCTTTAGATTTTGTTAACTTATTGAAAAAACCCTATGTCTTATAGCTAGAAGACTTGAATTGAAAAGAGACTTTCTTTTCCACACCAGACAGTGAATAGAAAAAAAAATAAAAAGTAGCTTTGAAAGGGTTAATTTATATGTATCATAATTTCACCTCAGTGTTTGCTGTGCAGGCACCCATCTTGGCTGTTTGGAGTTCAATTTTATTTTTGGAAGTTATACTAATGGTAGGCATGTAAACAAATTATGAAAAGGAAAGAGAGATTATGAAGGATGAAGTCTAACGAAAGTTTCCCTGAGCTTTGACATAGAACAATCAATTCCCATTCTGATGAACACAAATTAAAGAAAGTACCGTAAAGTTTCTCTTCACTGTTTATGAAGAGTCAAAATTCTGCATTCCTTTGCATGTGGAATCAGGCTACCTGTAAAAAAAATTACTTCTGAAGTCACTCATCTGAGTAGAAGAGTCAAATTTGTGCCACAGTTCAACTGATGGAGCTAACTTAACTCTCAGCTCCAAGTGGTGCAGACTCCAATGTGTTGTCAGGCAGGTCAAAGATGCCACTAAGTCCTCTGAAGTTTTTTGAAATTCTAATATGACTCATTGCTGAAATGGCTGGTGGGTTGGCACATTTAGCAAAAAAGAGTTCAGAGACAGATCTGATAAAACAGATAGGTTAGTCATACCACTCATTCCTAGTTCAGGTTTTAGGTAATCTAAATATTACATAGTTAATAATTTTTAGTTGTGGTACTATCATGATTTGCAGCAATAAAAACTACTTTGAGTTTCATATTTTGAAGTGTTTGTTGAGTGAGGACAATATACATACCTGTGTAACCAGAGTATTAAAAAAAAAAAAGGAAACTAGACAAGAAATTAGTTTAATTTCTTATCTGTTTGATAGAATGCACTTGGGAAGACAGGCACTCCAGACTACCAACCAAAAATCCCAGTCGCTCATTAAGGATTCCTAAATTTTCTCAATACAAAACACAGGACTGAACAAAGGTATGAGTTTTTCTGTACTTTAACACTTTTCACATTTTTCACTTGTCTCCCTCCTGCACATGGAAGAATGACCTCATGCCTCAATGCATCCTGGGGCTGACCAACTGGAAAGCATTTTTACAGAAAAAGACTTAGGCTGACCATGAACCAGTAATGTGTCCCCGTGGCAAAGAAGACTAACAGTATCCTGAGCTGCATTAGGAAGAGTGTTACCAGCAGGTCTGGTAATAGATTTTCCCCCTCTACTCAGCACTGGTGAGGCCACACATGCAGTATTGTGTCCAGTTCTGGGTCTCCAGTTCAAGGAAATCTGGCAAAAATTCAAGTGAAGGACTACAAACATGATTAAGGGATCATCTTCCCTATGGGGAAAGGTTGAGAGAACTGGGTCAGTTAGCCTGGAGAACACAAGGTTTTGGGGGGAGATCTTATCTATTTGTACAAACATCTAAAGAGAGGGTGTAAATAAGACAGAGCTAGGCTCTTTTCAATGGTGCCCAAGGACAAGACAAGAGGCAGTGGGCACAAACTGCAACATAGGTTGTTCTGTTTTAGCATAAGGAGATGGTGAGGATAACAGTATAGGCACAGGTTGCTACAAGTGGTTGTGGAGTCTCCATCCTTGGCTTCCTTCAAAAACCATATGGATGTGGTGCTGGGCTACCTGCTCTCGGTGACCCTCCTTGATCAGGGGGCTTGCCCGAGATGGTCTTCAGAGATCCCTTCCAACGTCAGCCATTTCGTGATTCTGTTAGTTCAGGCATTTGAAGCATGTGGACCTGTTGGGGTGAGTCCAGAGGAGAGCAAAAGAGGAGTTGGAGCCAGTCTGAGACAGACTGAGACAGCTGGGATTGTTCAGCCTGGAGAAGAAAAGGCTCTGGGATGACCTAATTGTGGCCTTCCCGTACCTGAAGGGAGCCTACAAAAGAGGTGGAGTGGGACTTTTTACAAGTGCATGTAGTGGTGGGACAAGGCATAATGGATTTAAACTTAAAGAGGGTAGGTTTAAATTGGACATTAGGAAGAAATTCTTTACTGTGAGGGTGGCACAGGTTACCACAAGTTGTGGCTACCCCATCCCTGAAAGTGGTCAAGGTCAGATTGAATGAAGCTTTGAGCAACCTAGTGAAAGGTCTAGTGGAAGGTGGCCCTGCCCATGGAAGGGGAATTGAAACTAGATGATCTTTAATGTTCTGTCCAACCCAATCCATTCTGTTTCTTTGACTCTGGCAAAGATGCTTCTGTTTGCTTTGATTCTGAGGCCTGAAGCTGTCTTCTGAGCATTGATAATAATCTAACTTTTAAAATGCAGTAGAAAGAGTGTTATAAATGCCCACGTTTTCATGTAGGAGACTCATAGCTACTGTTCCCTCAACTTCATCTCTGGATCTTTATTGGAAAGACTGTAAGACTGAGGAAGCTAATAAAGAAAGAGATATCACAAATTATATGACTGTAGATTACTGTCTTTAATATTTTAAAACATTGATTTAGGAGATGTATGCTTCAATCTGCTACCTCATCGCTTTCTATGTGTTCTACATTGAGTAAATCTACATTGGATTAAAGTTAGAAAAATTATCTTGGAACTTTGTCAGTTCTGTCAATGGACTTTCACTCTTAATTACTCTTTTCAGTGATTTTTTTTTTTATGCATGTTTGATGTGATTTTGAGCCACAGCTGCTCTCCCCATTTTGTTTTGTTTACTTTCCATAAGGCAATTTGTATTACAGAAATGAATTCCATTAAAATGGGCTTCTTTTTGGTAATATATGAGTATAATTCTTGTCTTAGAGTTTTCACTTAAAAGAACACTTTTTTAATAATTGTTTGCAGAATATTAGTTTTTAAGTTTAGGTTTATGCATGTTTGTTTTCTTTAAAAATATTGCAAATAGTTTGTGTTGATATTACGTTAAACAATTACATTTAAAAAAGGATGAACAGAAAGTTCTGCAACTGGAAAGGAAGATACCTTTGCAACACTGGAGGGTAGGTATTCACTAAGCATCTTGGCAGGCAGTGAGCTGAACATGAACCCAGTGTACTCTGGAACACCAGAAGCCCAGCCAGTAGTTCAACAGAGGTGACTGTCAAGGACTCACAGTGATGGACTGTTCCATGAGGAAGGGCAAGCTGGGAACTGAGGGTTGCAGAGGAGTGGAAAGGGGCACTGATTTCACTGACAAGGAGTCAAAGAGTTGAGTCAGTGAGCCAGGATCAGGATAGGTGGAGAGACGGCTTTTGGATAGTTAGCTTAAGTTCTGTGATCACGCAGCAAGTGCACTGTGATAGGCAGGTCAAAAGACAATCCAGGAAGCAAGTCAGTAGTTTACAACTGAGGTGGAATCAAGACATTTTGACTTTGGAGCAGATCTTGCTGCTACTCAACTGCGATGGTGCTTAGGGGGTCCAACTGTGAGACTCTCAGATGAAAAGGAACTTCCTAGGGAAGGAGGGGCAGGTCCTCACTTCTACCTTTCTTCACAACAGCTGTTAGCAGCTGGACTCAGTCAACTAAGTTTCTAGAAGAGAGAATGTGCTTACAGTTATAGCAATCATTGTTCTCCTTTACTTTGCATTTTTTAGACTAATTTAGAATACTACATCCAGGTTTGGGGCCCCTGCAATATAAGAAAGGGATTAATAAGCTGATATTTGTTCAGTAGGGGACTACCAAAG
This sequence comes from Manacus candei, assembly GCF_025592945.1. Lineage (NCBI taxonomy): Eukaryota > Metazoa > Chordata > Aves > Passeriformes > Pipridae > Manacus > Manacus candei. The sequence continues at coordinate 16,338,534 of NW_026138115.1, read as the reverse complement.
TGGTCAGGGAGCTGGAGTTCTTACTCTGTGAGAAGAGGTTGAGGGAGTTTGCTTGTTCAGCTCGAAGAAACAGCTTTGTCAGGCAGCTAATAGCAATCTACCAATGCCTACAAGGGGATCATCAAGACAGAACCAGTTAAAACAAGAGATGTCCAAAGAGAGCCTAACAGAAAATTTTTTCTTCCACCATGGAGACCGTAAAGCAGATAACAGGTTACTGAGTGAGGTTGTGATGTCTTTATTCTCAGAGGTTTTCAAGACCCTATTGGCCAAAGCTCTGGGCAGCCTGGAGGTACCTTACATCTGACTAAGCTTTGAGAGATCTTCTGAAGTCTCTTCCAGCGTGAAGAGCTTTATAATGCTAGGGTTCTACAGTGCCTCATTACTTCATTATTTTAACTTTTTCTTATTTATTTCAGTTTATAGGTTTTATTTTTTGTTAGTATTACATTTATCAATATTATGTTTGAGAGAGGAAAATGGGAAAGACTAATGGAAAAAGATATTTATTTCAAGGTTGGAAAAGAAGCAATGATGTCTAATAAAGATCCAAGGTAAGTCTTCAGAAGTCAATTAAAATTTACTCATGCTGGTCACAGATAAGTTAAAACAGGATTTTGTTAATGAAAAATACTTTTTTCAAAGGACGACTTAAACCAAATGCCATTCTATCATGTAAAATTGACAGGGTTTCAGGTAATTCTTCTCTGTTTCTCAAATGAATATGTTAAATAGATACATAAGTCAGGAATAAGTTGTCCACATTAAAAAAAAATTTCTACAATAATTCAATGAAGAATAGAACTATAAACTAATAAAAAAATCTTCAAGTTGAATTATTAAGAAGTGTAGAACTATACAGTAAGGTCCTTGGGGGGAGGGAGAGTGAGGAGGAATTGAGGTTCATTTTGCCATCTTGATACTACCTTCAAAATTAATGCTTTCATTTGTAGAGAAATGTGTGAATCAGTATGAGCTTATAGTACTTAATTTATCAAAAAATATCATACTGGATTCCTTTTTTATTAGTGTTTTTTTGGGTAATAGTCTAAGGACAGTTTCCTGATAATTCCCTGTCAGTGCATGTAGTTACACATTGTAGACCAGTTTTAGACCTCATTAATTCTACTTCTTTTGGAAAAAATTATATGAAGACTCTGCATTAATTTGCTAATGGGCACTCAAACCACAAGTCCAGATTTGAACGAGTCCAAAGTTGAATCTTCTGAAATGCACATAGCATGGACTTAGGTCTCAGTACCAACTTTCATTCTATCAATATCTTCTAATTTTCTAATTGTTCTGCATTATTTACTGACATAGACAGAGCAGTTACTTTCACGAATTAAAACACCTCATACAAAAAAGAATAAATTGTATGTTAAAAACCAGATAATAGCTCATCAGTGTGAAATCTTATGCCTACCCTTTGAATCACCAATATTTTAAAAGACAAAGTAAAGAAAACTATCTATGGTTTGGGGTTTGGGGTTTGTGGGGTTTTGTTTTATTTTGGTTTTTTTTTTCTTCCACATCTTTCTTTTTTATTCTTTACTGGAAGTCAAATCAAAATGAAATCTAGTTCTGTACTTTTGTTTTCTAGGGGCAGACAATAAAGTTGTAGCTTTATCACCTAGAAGGAGGAGCTTAATTCAACTCTTCTATCCATGTTTCCGTCCATTCAGAAAAACAAAAAACTTGGCAGGAAGTTCTCATGAAAATGCAAAGACACTCCACCCTTTATGGAAAGAATAATACTTTTTAAAATTTCCAAGTGTTCCTGCATCGCTGGAGGAGACTGAGGTAGGATCCTACAGGCAGATGTAATAAGGTAGTGTTAAATCTCACAGCACAGAAGACAATAGCCTTCTTAAGGAAGAAAGTTAGAGGGGGGGATGCTAACCGTGAAAGAATCCAAGCAAGTTTTATCCCTGTGTAGGATAGCTTGCTTTAAAGACTTTATATTAACTTTGTTCTATTCCATACTAAAATATCCAATTATGTTTGAAATTACATATTCCTTGTGTGAAGGTACATTCCATCACATTATCAAGTTATTTTCTAAATAAATATTTAAAGCTCCTATACAGAACAAAATAACATTAGGACAAGTAAATGAGAATCCTAACATTGGGACAAATAAATGATAATCCTCTCAGACCATCCCACTTGTTCAAACACTTCATCTGGCTCATCAGGGGTCTTTCTCTTACCAGATGTGAATTGTACATTTACAATTTCTTAGAAAATACCATCAGTATCAGTGAAGTTTCTGTAAGACATTGATATTCATCTAACTAAAGAAGTCAAGAAAAATTCAAGACTTGATTCCATAACCCAAAGATGAATCCTTGACATCAGAGATATGGGAAAGTCATTTTCCTCTTCTTATAACTTATGTTCAGCATGATCTAAACCCTATATATTAGTTAGTGAAAGCATTTTATTATATAATTATTCATAAAGCAATGTATTTATTTAACAACCTACTATTTATTTACTACAACCTCCCCTACCAGTAGTGTTTAGTATAAAAGTGGAATTGTCCCAGGAGACAGGTATCTTTCTTATAATATCTTTCACGAAGAAGGCTTCACACAGTCTGCTTACCGGAATGGTCCCACAAGCAGTCATCCTTCTAAACCAAGGAGGTTTCTAGCTGGCATATGCTAAAAGCATGTGTGAACAACCCGGGTTGGCCCATAGTAGCAACCATCCCTGTAGATGGATGAGGGGACAGGGCTGTGCTCTGGGCCCTGAAAAATATTTTCAATTTGTCTTTAAAAAAGTGGTTTATGGGGAGAATCCAATCACATTATCACAAAAGAGTGTAATTCAGGTACACAGGAAAGCATAGAAAAGGTAACAGGCAAGTATAATTTTACCATATTTTACCTTTTGACTTCATTGACTGTTTCACATTCTTCTAATATACTTTCTATACATAATTTGTATAAATTACAAATAGGTTATCCAAATTACTCATATCAGCAATACATAATATTCAGAGTGATTATAATAAATAAAACATTCTGAGAATTAAAGTATTGCATACAAATAATGGCTTCCTATTTGGGTAACTTACATGTACTGAGAGTGATTAGAGAGTGGAGAAGTATTTATAATGCATTTTTCCTAAGACTGGTGGTATTAACGTAATGACATTGACATCATACTTTATTCTGCAGTTAAAAAGTGCAGATTGGAATAGATGGACTGCTATATTTGTTTTTTAAACCATTAGAGGATACTTCAGTATTTCCTGACACCTGTCTCTTGCAGGACCAACACACAGTCTTGTGCTCACACCTGCTTTCCTTATCAGGTGCCTTGAATTACAATCATAGTCATAGCAACTGACGTGGTAGACACAAGGATCTCTTGATCAGCTCTCTCTCTAGAAGGATTGAGTGTTTTTAGGCAAGTAAACATGATAGAATACTATTATCTCTCATTTATGAGTTATGATAAAGGTGTGAATTATTTGTAGCATTTGCATTAATCAGTTTGCACTTAGCCTGTATGTTAGAACAACTGCTTTTGTTTTTTGTCTTTTGGGATCAATGTCATGTCACCATGATGACTATTGACAATGCATCTACAACTATTAAAAATTTTCTAGGCATGCTAAGGAGTGGAGATGTTCTTATCTGAAGCACCTACAGTCTCTCAGACTTTTCACTGCTATTACTGTTGTTAGTAAACAAATGTTAAAAGATAACTAACCTCTGATCAGGATACTTTTACCTTTACTCTTCTCACTGTTCTGTCCTCTTAAGGTTAACAAATGGATCTGTAATCAGCGATATTGGCATTACTGTACCTATGCATTAATTTATACTTAGAAATTTCCAATTTTCCCTGTACCACAAGAGCAGTTCACTAGCTCTCTTGCGCTTTTAGCATCTGACTGTTTTGCAGTTCAGTATTGCAAAACCCCTTGATGATGCTACAGGTTTTAACTGTACTTAGCTGTGATTCAGCAGTTGGAACTGTTCTTATGCTGTCTTAATATGTAACCTTTTAGAAGGTAAGGACATCAGCATAAAATTCAAAAAAAATTTGAAACTTCAACAAGAGTAAACAGACTACCAAGAAGTGTTGAAAAAGCAGGTGACTACAACAAAATATATCAAGCACAGCGTAAAGGAAAAAAAATACTGCAGGAAAATGTATCCATTACAATCAGTGAAAAAGAAAATAATCAGACTTATATATAACATGCTAACTTGCTAGACTGACTAGTGTGACATACAGTTTATATTCTACAGTTCCAGAAGTGGGTCCCAAAACAATCTGACATACTTCTTTTTTGTTTTACAACTAATACTATCACAAAAACCCCACCAAACCCACCCAACCCACCAAGAGAATCAATAAAAATAAAACAACAACAACAAAAAACCCACCTAAAATTGGTGTCACTTCTATTGCTGTTAATTATGTCATTAAGATGTATGAGAGAAAAATGAGTACAGGGACAGGTATACAAACAAACGCATGAATTAAAGGCTTTCTCAAAGTTATTCCACTCTCCAAATGGTAGCCCTTAACATTTATTTTCTTTCACCTATTTTTATGTCTCAAGTTCATATAGTGAAATATGCTCAAGCTTCTTTTTCATATAATATTATTTTACTACTTTGACTGTTCTCGTAATTTAGTAATCTTTTTCTCCTATTATAGAATTCTTGATTCTCCAGGCAGCAAGGTATTTTGACATAGTATGTAATTTTTTTGTTTGTTTCCTGCAATTCCTTATCTTCTGCAGAGGAAATTGATTTGGTTTTTCTTTTCATCATTCAATTAAATGAATTCTTTTCTATGGAGATAGATTTTTCTACTTTTCACTTGTCTTTATTTTTGTGACTATAGCATATTTTTGGCTGATATTTTACTAAGGTGTCTTTTGTGTCATCTTAAACCATCAGCACAAATACATCAAAGAAGAAAACCAAAATGAAGCATAGTAACATTTAAAAAATAATAAATAACACAACCAGATATAATATTATCCCTGCAGGATATATGTTCTAGTGCCACATTTACTTATAGGAATTTTATTTTCCTATTTCTCTGATAACCATGATGAAGTTGCTTCGGTAGAATTTCTTGGAAGAAAACAGCTGCTTGTGATTGGTTTCAATCTCTCCTCCACTTGCTTCTGAAGCCAAAATTAATATTTCATCTACCACCGAGTATCATAGCAATAATATATACTTATATCATTACTTAACCTCAGGTCATAAATATTACTTAGCATTAGCACTGTAAATGTAAAAACACAGTCTCTTTGGACAATTGTGCAAAATAGTGGTGGAAAGGGGGACATAACATAGCCTTTTTTTTCATCCCATATGTCTATAGTAGTATTTGAATGTATTCTTTTGAAATTTTTCCTGAGAGGACTAAATTAAGCCAAAGAGTTTGCTGGGGATAAACATCCAGATGGTAAATCCATACAATAGGACTCAATGAAACAAGAGTAGTCAAACAGCTTACTAGAACCAACAGGAATACTCTCAATCTATCAGAATGCACCCTTCCCAGGTCTGAAGAGTAAACTAAACCAGTGAATGATTTCGGATTTACAGAGGAAGTGATAGACCGCATAAGTAGCTGTGGATGGTTCTCTGACACAGAAACATCAGATGAATTAAACAAAACAAAACTACTAATGCTCAAGACAAGGGTGTGGTGATGGAAAGGTTGTGTTAATACTTGAGACATGGGTGGAGTGGTGAGAGTGGAAACATTATATACTGGTGTTATTTTCCAAACTAAAGGCCTATTGCCCTTTTCTGTAATGTTTCCCATCAAGAAATGAAAACGCATGGCACGAACAGAAAAGTGGTGATAGTTCTACAGAAAAGACCTCAAGCTGAGTTTGTTAGTCTGTGCAGCAGAGAGGATGACATGCTATGTTCACTGCTGCTGCATGTTATGGGGTTGGAGGAAAGGAGGAAATTGACAGCTAGAGAAAGCAAAATCTGTATAGTACAGTGATAGTTTTATTCCCAATAGAGGTCAAAACCCAGGCATCTTGGACTTTTGTCTACATAACTACCTATAATCACGAACAATCTCTTAATTTCCCTATTTAAAATAATATTGTTGGAAAAGCCAGGCTAAATGAGAGAAGGAAAAGACAGGGCTTTGATCTTCTCCATATTCAACAGTTACAGGAGCAGTTTCAAGGATGCTTACGTGGAAAGCAGTGGTCAAAAGATTACATTGTAACTGGCCCGTATTGTTCAAGGTTGCCCTGACAAGGGTCATCTAACACCTTTCTGGGCGTCAGGGACACAGTTTTAAAGAAGATGACTCCTAGGGAAAAGAAAAGAAAACAAAAGTGAGGCTAGATGAGTCGTGAAGACATTTTATGTCTCTATTCACAGCAATGGTCAAATACCTTTTGCTTTTCTTTCAGCACTGTTTCTTAGAACTATGAAAAGATAGGGATAAATTATAGTGATGATGAAAGACATGGCCTCGGACAGCTGGGAACTAAACCCCAGGAGAGGTGATGCATCATAATCCTTTGTGATGCAGAAGGCATCTTTTTCTCAGCCCTTTTATGTTTATATCAGTTCAGGAAAGGAAGGTCAATAAATTACAGGATTGAAACTTTTAAAGAAACATAGTGGAACCTAATGTGATTAGATGTTCCCTACTTCACCAATATACTGGAAATCTGTTCTCTCTCTTCAGTAGGGATATCCTTGAATATTACTCATATTACAAAGTTACCAGAGGGCCTCAGAAATATGTACGGTGAAATGGTCCTAGAGACTTTTCATTTGGCTTAGCTTCTCTAGTTAGAGTTTCAAATGTCTTCCAAGAGCAAACCAAATAAAAAAAACAAAATAGTAAATACTCTCCTGAGATTTCTGTAATAGACACCTTTAAGAGAACAGTATAGATGCAACCTAGGTCCTAAGTATTTTGTTTATGCATCCTATTTCAATTTGAGCAGCAAAGTGTGCTGCAGACATCTATACTAATCAGGGAAGCTTTCTGGAAAGGGTTAGGAGAAAGTTCTTCATGTGACCATGACTTCAATATTGTAATCTTTGTCCATGGTTTCTAAAGAATTAACATAAGTATGCATCATAATGTAAAAGTTAACTTTGTGTCTGCTTCTCCATTTAAAAATATAGGAGGTGATGAGATTTCTCTCAAAACATCATTTGTCATTGTACTTGAAGAAAGCTTTAAGTTTGGGTTGTGTTGTTGTTGTTGTGCTGGTTTTTGGATTTTGTTTTGGTTTTGTTTGGGTTTGGGTTTTTTGTTTTGTTTGTTCGGGTTTTTTGTTTTGGTTTGGTTTGTTTTTCCTTTTGAAAGTACATTCTATCTCAATAAGTAGAATTTTATAAAACGTGCAGTAAATAGAGTTACACTCCAAGTCAGTATCATGTAAAGATGTAATTTATAAAGGGCAATTTATTTGGGTTTCTTTGTTTGATTTCTTTTGTTAAGAATGTGAATGGGGGAAAAAAGTGTAATGAAAACATGTAAAATCCCAGTTTTCTCCACATGTTCAATCAGAAGAAAACAAGTGACTATTAAATAAAGTCCAGCTAATTTAATTATTTTTCATGTTCCTCTGACCAGTAGGAACTTGTGTGTCTTATATGATGTGTAAATAGCTATTTTACTGATTGTGTGTGTGCAAAGTGATTTTCATGTGCATACTCAGAGCCTCAGATTAATAAGGGAAAAGGAAAAAAATTAGTATTTATCTTAATGATGTGTTTTAACTCTGGATAAATTAGTTTCCATCTTGACAGGTATCTATGCTTTTTAATTTGGAAAACTGAAATTAGAGAGGAGCAGAATTATTTGGTAGCAGGAGGGAAGTACTTTGTTGTAGAAGATGGTACTGCTGGTGGATGAATGATTGAAACAGACTGCAGTCCTCTGTTTCTACAGAGCTTCCGCCCTACCAAGCAAATACTACAATCATTATAATATTATGGAGTCTACTGTTTTCTACATATCCCACTGAAGAGTAATTTGAAATGGGCTTTTAGATTCCAACTTTTTTTAATATGAAGGGTTTTCACAAAAGAAATAATTGTCACTGAGTTCTACTTACAAGCTGACAGAAGTTATACTGCTCAGCCTTCTATTCTGCGAAAATATGAGACTTTCAAAGTACTGCTTGGAAAATATTGCATTAGTTGAGAATCAGAGATTCTATCCACAATCCTTGAGATCAAGGTAGATCAAAGCTTATATGCACACAGTCAGTTCTTAATCTACTGAGCCTCAGTATCACAGTTTCAGACCTGATGAGTGATGGGAAAACAGGACTAGCTACAAACTTTGCAAACTTCAACTCATTATTTGGTGAACATAACGAATTTTGTACTTGTAATGTAGTTTGAGACTAGACAGAAATAAAAGCTACTTGTTCATCCCCTTTTTGGTTTGTGGCAAAGAAAATGAAGAACAAAGCCCCATTGATGCAATTCTAGAAAATGTACTTCATTAGTTATTTAAATTGTGCTCAAGGCTCAAAATTTCTTTACACTTTTCAAATACGGGCCAAAAAGCCCATATTTCTCAACAATTTTAAGAAAGATAAGGAGTCTGCATGGTTTCTGGTTCTTAACAGCGTTTTCACACAGTGTCCCTTGTACTACTTGAGGTAGAAGTACTGCTACCTGGGAGAAAGTATCCTATAAACAGTGTAACACTGTTCCCATTAAAGAAAATATCACTACTTTCACTCTTTGCCACTGTTCTCGTCCTTGCAAAAGCTTGCCTCCCTCCTAATGCAACCTTTCATCCAAATAACAACTACTGAGCACTTCTTGATTGTCAGCCATCTGCAGAATTTCATATATGATCTTCCAAACAAATCTTTGGATGTCCTACTGTAGGCTGTGTCCATCACAGGGACTCATTTCTGGGTAAAATCACAAGACAAATGAAAGAAAGGTTTTGCTCACTGTACAACATGGACTAGTGCTCGCTGAAAATATCTCCCAGTGATTTTACTCATCTAACAGTACCTTACAAAGCCTGTCTCCACCCCAAGTCATCATGGCCAAAAGCCACTCTTAGCTTGATTTTATTCTCATGGTCTGCAGCTGTGTCAACATACTAAACTCAAACTGAGCTTATTGTATTAACTTGTATTAACTGTTTCTCTACCAACCTAGTAGAGACATAGTATGCTCCTGTTCCTATTTCGTTGGCAGAGGCATACCTTTTAGACTGACTGACTGTTGCTCCATGTTCTTCATCTGTTATTATATTTAGTCTAATAGAGGAAGCTATTCTGAGTACATAGTCAGGACTATCCCTTGAGCATCAACCAGCTCAGCCTGAGAACAGTTGTTCCAATCAGTTCAGCAAATTAATAGGCAGTGTTGTCTTATACACAAAAAATGTTGTTCCTCTGATGTTTTTGTTTACTTTTAAGACAGGAAAAGAAGAAATATAGAGTAGTTTTACCTTGGGGGGAAAAATAAAAATTGTCAGAGCTGGCACACTATCTCCAGAATGTCAGTGCTTTGTTTCATTTCCTCAGAGAAGACAGTGTTACGCATCTTTCTCCTTTTAAAGGAGTTGTACTCATGTTCACTTGAAGTTTCCTATCTGGCAGCAAAAATGTTCCATGCACTGCACATCTACCATGGAGCCATCTTACATGAATGTTGAAACCATATTTCTACTGCTCGTTAGAGATGACAGCTCTACTCAGTTGAAATGGAACTAAAATGATGGGCAAGCCAAATCCAGTATTAGCAGGGAGAACTGTTTTTTGGCTTCCAGCTAAATGATTTTCACCTGTAGCCATAAAACAATATCAGCTTATTATATGCAAAAAATGCTGACTTAAGGACCAAATGCTTAAGAGTTAGCACTAGAATTTATGTAAAATATGACTTAATTGAGACAGGTCTGATATGTTTGTATTCAAATTTACATTTTTTTGAAGTTCTGGAGTTTTGAAATCCAAGGCTTTTGTTTGGGCTTTGGATATTTTTTCTTCTCTCTTCACTGTTTTTAACCATCTTCTTAGAAACATTCCTTTCCTGTCCAGTTTGGTTATTTCTATTCCAATAAACACTGATTTTCTCCTGTTTCTTCCTGATTACCAGCCAATGTGACTTATTTGTTTATGACTGTAATTTTATTTGTCAAAAGCATCTGTGATTACATCATCAATGATGTTCACATAGTTCTGGGAATAGACTTTCTGAGTTAACGGTTCTGGCTGAAAGACTACATAAAGAAGCATAGTACTTTTACAATTTTAATTTTTTTTTTCTCAGAGAATAGTGGATCCAGAAAACTATAAGTTCGTTTAAAAATCTGGGAGATATTTTCTTCACAGTTTCACTTAGATCAAAGCTACTCAGTCAAAACAGAATCTAAACAACATGCATACATAAAAACTACCCCCCAAACAAACAAAAACTACCCCAAACCACTTAAAAACCCAGAGGTCTTTGTTTCAGTGTCAAAATGATCATAAAATGTTGTATTCTATTTTATATTTTCCTTAGAATGGTGAGCTTCATGTAGGTAAGAGCTGCATTTGTTAATTTTCTAAGCAGCAGCTGCAGATGAGACAGAAATGCTGCTTGTAGGAGGAGTGAGGCAAAAGACAGCAATACATTTATTTCCCCCAGGAAACATTTAAAAAAAAACAAAACAAAACCAAAAGATTTTGGTGGATCTCTTGTATTTCATTAATTTTAAATTAGGGGAAAAAAAATTCAACTTCAGTGACTGGCCATCTTTCCAAATAACAGCTAGGAATATAAATGCACTGACCCTTTCCCATCTGTATTTGTCAATGCTTTGGGAGAAGTGCATCATGCTGTCTCTCTAATCAACACTGAATGTTCAATCTATTTTAATTTACATACGTTTTGGGGGCAAATAATTATCAATAATTATTTGTACACAGAGTCAATTATTTATTTTTTTAAATATGTGGTTTTTTCTAAAACAATAATTTTAATAATTCAACTAAATATAGCAAATAAAACAGATCAAATGAGTGTTAGCATCTATCATATGAAATTATTCATCAAATAAGAAAAAGGTGTACACAGTGAGTGCATATATTGCTCTCTGAAGTGACTTACCGCAAGGAACAAAATAGACACATGAGCTAGGGCATCACAAATGTTAAATATGCTGTAAACAAGACGTGAGTGCTGGGTTGCTGGAAGATCAAAAAATGTCTTTTACAGCCATGATACACAAAAAAAAGCTTTGGCAATCACTGTATTAGTTCCTTCACAGCTCAACACCATGTTGCTGAGAAGCTCAGGGTTAGGCTGGCCCTTTGCAGACAGAGACTGAACAATATTTCATTGCCAGCAAGAACTACTAAAGCCAGTTATTATATAGGACATTGCGGTCTGCATATACTTTTGAGTATTCAAAGAGCACTAATGGTTGCCTAAAAGCAAAATAAAAAAAAAAATAAAATGTATTTTTGTAGAAGAATTTCTTGTGGAAATATCATCTGCTTATGAAAGCACAGTAGGGATTTTTGGCAGAGCTTTTTTATTATTATTTATTCATTTCCTCATTTTATCCAGATAGTATATTGAATTTGTGTGAAAAGAAGGGAATGGTACAGAGGGAAAAATAGGAAATTATTCTAAACAAATTAAGTAACAAATGAAAGCCATGTAGTTCAATATTTAATCACTTCTGCAAAGCAAATAAAGCAAATCCTGAAAAATTCTGTTAAAATTATATATTGACAGTTGATGGAAAAGTTACACCATTGGAGATTTGACTTAAAATTCTCAAAGGTATGCTGAAATACAAGAAGTGTGGGACACACTGTGGTAGAAGTAAAGGCTGAGAAAAAAAACTTCAAGGCTTCAAATATTATCAGTTGAAATTATTTAAATTTGTACCTGCTGAAATTTAAAGTCCGATAAGAATTCATATTCTGTGCTGGTTGATGTTGTTTGAATCTGGATTTTCATTTCACACCTATCATGCATAATTAGAATTGGAAACTGCAAAGATATATACCTCAGATGTTTTGTACCCTGAGGAAATAAGCTCTAGATATATTCTTCCTTTATTTTGATTTTTTCACATTTTGTTCCATTATTAACAGATATAACTATATTGACTAAGCAGCAGATGAAAAAGGTTATATTCACTGGAATTGAATAGTGAATCAAAGCAACCACAGGCTTGGCTGGGTTGAATGGTAATCACAAGTCGATGGCTATGTCTCTAAGCAGTTGAGTGTAATTCAGTGTCTTTATTATAACGGTAACTGAAATGTTCACTCTTAGTGTTACTATTAAAAAAAAACTAAATTAAGATAGAAATGAGACGAAAAATATGTTAAGTTTCATAATTTTCTCTGAGGTAAAACCAGTTCAGGATGGCTGTTAAATTCTCATCCTGTTGATTAAAAAAAAAAAACAAACAAAAAATATGTTGCAGTTATGCAAAAATATATATAGGTAACCACCAAAAAACCAGGATCACTTCACTAAAGAATAAAGCTTCCCATTAAGAGTTATTTGCTTGACTTGGATTATAAAGCTTCTGAGAGAGGGTTGTTGTTAAGGTTTTGATTTTGGTTTTGTTTTCTCCTAAAAAAAATAAGCCAAACAAATACAACTATAAAGCAGCTAATTTTTCATTCACTGAATATGATTTTCTAGTACTTCTAGAAAGTAACACTTGCTGTGAGATAATCAGTCATGTACATTTTTTGCTTTAAAATACTTTAAATTGCATGCAGTACACCTAATTTTTACTTTGAATTCCACATTCATTTCTAACAGTGTTCAGTAGTTGATTTTTTTTTATAGGAAGCAAAGAGATGAAACTTAGGGAAAAATTCATTACTCGTGTCTAGCAAAACATAGATATTTGGGTATCCATGAGTTAAGCTGAATCTAATCATATTTCTTTGTACAGGGTATTATTAGTTATACTAGTAGTGTCCAGGTAGAGGAACTCCTCTGCTTGGTGACAGAGATCCAGGACGAGGTCAGTAGGTTGAGGAATATAAGAGAGAATGAGAGACAATTGACTGTTGGAATCAAACCCTACCTTTCCTAAGACTGGGCCAACAGGCAGACAGGATGTGTGATATGGAGGATTCCCTATTTTCTCTCTGCCTGGCTGAACATGGTGATTTAAGGTGATGACAAGTTCCTGCCCTGCTCAGGTGTTTTATGTTTAAAAGTATTCGATAATTCTCCATACTTAGCCTAAATATTTTTAAACTTTAAAACTATAAACATTTATTAAGTTTTTAAAAAACATAGTTATGCCTTCAGGAAAATAATTACCTGTTTCACTAAATCTGACATGATCAAATGAAAATCACTGCAGCAGAGAAAGCCCTTGAGGTACCTAAACTATAAACATTACTCTATGTGCAACTGGGAAAGAATTTTCAGTTGGTATCAAAGTTACTTAAAAGTACTTAGCACATCACTAAAATAAATCAGACACATGTTGATTTTATCTTTTCTATACTAGAAGTAGAATATGAATTACAGAAAGGAGAAAAAACTGTTTTGATGAGTAAATGAATATTGGGACAGAAAAATTGTATTGGGAGTACATTTATATGATGCCATGGTATCACTTTTACAAAGTGATTTCTGCTGTAGGGGTATTTTCAGATAAAGCATATAAATTAGTATGCCTCCAAGGCCTAGTTTTTCATTCTATGTGAAACCAAGAAAGCATTATATGTCTAAAAGGAGTCTGTAGGGACAAACAGGCTCATGCTTAGTTAAAGGAAAAACTGCCATAGGGAGGGAAGTTAGTTACATGATCTTGATATCCAGCAGGGAAGCTGCTCTGATATCACTAGTAATAAAAACCCATCAAACTCAGCATGTAGTTCAGCCCTTGGTTGGAAAAGCTAAGTGACATTGACAAAAAATATTCCAAGGGTCATCTGTAGAATTGTTCAGAGTCAGATGTGACCTTTTTTAACTTACTGTATATCACAGTGAAAGAAAGTAATGTAAAGAATAATAATCATTGCCCACAAAGAAAAAAAAATATAGAAAAAAATCTGGCTGAACTCCATCTACATATGAAAGCATTTGTGTGTTCTCAGTTACAGTTAATTGAGTAAAGATAACCCAGCTGAAAAGCAGACTTTGACCTCTGCACCCACACTTCAGGAGGAAATCTACTGAAAGGTACAGGATTCAGAAAAAAAAAAAAAAAAATTAAAATTGGAGCTCCTGCTGATAGACTCCATAATGATTCTGAGCAAAAATGTTAGCTACTACTCAAGTCCTACTCTGATAGTTGTCCAAAGTGACTGCTGTAATATTGGGATGAAAAAGAGCAGCAAAGTAAATAAGCAATGGAAAAACTGAGAAATAATCCCATTTAATTCAGATGGCTTCATGATATCTGAATCAAAAAATCCAGTGGGCCATTGCAACCAATCCTGAAACATTTGCATTATTTTTTAACACTCTTCTGTGTTTCTATGAAGCAGTTTCCACAGTTTATTTGATTTTAAAATCAATTACTATTGATTTTTCTCTTATTATTGCTCTTGCTTTCTTTTATCTTTTTCTTTCTCTTTTCCATTCACTTTTAGGTAGAAGACTATAGAGCCAAAACTTTTGCATTTTCTTTGCCAGAAACATTAAAAGGTTTGTATTAGAAGAAATATTTTTTACTCCCATTTCTCCAGAGATGATGTTAAGTAGATGCAGAATAATTTAATATGCCTGGACTGTTTGAAATCAAGAATTTATTCCAATGTTTCATTTTATAGCCATAAACACTACTGATTTGGACAAATTGCTTTTAAGAAGTGAAAGAATAACAGATGCCTTGCAGCTCTCACCACCAGCAGCTAATTTGGCTAACAGAGTCAACACTGTAAAATCCCTTTGTGTCTATAATTATCTCATTCATGTGATTGCTGGCATGGTCTGGCCAAACTTATCAAAGTCAGTCATAAAAGCTGGACACAACCTAATGGGAATGCTAGTGAAAACCCAGCCTTTGCTAACTTTTATCAGTTTCCAGAATAACTTAAGGGTTATTGACAGTAAAAACCAGGCAACAGCACCTGTGATGCTTGAATTTGGCTGAATTGAGAAGTACTAACTTTTTTGAAGTCTATATAGAAACTGCTAGTAGGTCTTCAGAGTTGTCAGGGTCTGATTATGTAAATGTATCTGTGTTAGGGTATAGAAAACTGCAAAGACAGTTGAAATACTAGCATCAGACCCTATGCTAAATACTTGTGTTGCTGGATTAGCATTGGAATCTGACAGTCTAATGCCAGTTTAGATTGCTTTACATGGGCTGCAAAGTTGTACTTTTGCTGGAAATATAGTCCTCTGAGTATTTTCCAGTCGTGGAAAGATTAGAAACACCTATGTGCTTGACAACTCTCTGTAAACATCTGTCTCACACAGGCAATTATATCCACAACTGTATAATTGCCTTGAAGGAGAGAGGAACTTGTCCTTCAAGGTTTCTTTTGGCAGGTGCTTTTTGAGTCTTAGATTCACAAACATCCAGTAATTGAGCTCAATACTCAAGATTTTGAAGTAAACCCCTGCATGGTAAAACTCCATAGTATGTCAGTCTTACCATTTTTTTCTACTCTCTTTTTGTAAGTGATTCATTTATAATCAATTGGGTATTGGAGAAAGACAGTTCTATCATCTAAAAGGCTATCAGCTTTGCACCAATCTACTGCAGAAGGAGAGATGTCCTTTCAGGTTTGTGCTTCCCCTGCAATGCTTGGTACTGCTTTTCAGCACACGTGCAAAGTGCCTTTTGTATGCAATATCTTACTGCATCTGTCACCATGTCCTTCATTCTATAATTTGAAACAGTATGGCCAACACAATTATTATTACTGTCTACGTGCTTCTTGTGAGAAAGAGGAGTTTCATTTTTTTTAATGATTTTTGTTAGTTATCCCTTTCTGCTATTTGTGATCGAGTCTGTTTAGTCTATACTGTTCATGTTTTTCTCTTCTTGATTCCTCTTTCTGTTGCTTGTTCACGGCCTTAGCAGCTACACTTTTCTTTCATGTGTTTACTGATAAAGATTTGAAATGGAAGGAACTCTGCTATGAACCTAAAATATTTCTGGAGGTGAAAGTTCCCTCAGTGTAATTCAGTTTATGCTATGTCTTTCTTTACTTCCACAGCAGTTGAAATAAAAAGGGACAAAGCATTTGAAGAACACTATGAGAAACTAGGAGTAATTTGGGTTTTCTGGAGAGAAGGAAGAAGCAGAGTAGCCTTTGGCTGGAATACACAACAACTTCATTCCTATGACTTTTTTTTTTCTTTTGAGATTTTTCAGGAAAATAAGAGGAACAAACACCCTCAATATGACACAAATACGGAGCTTGTATACCAAGTGCTCAATGATTATGCTAATTGCACTGTTTTGTGGCATTGGTTTTGTCAAGTAACTTTGCAAAATATAAGACAAACATGAAAAAAATGATTTTATGTATTCATCTTTTACAAGTATTTTGACATGTTTCCCTGGAGACCAGTCCCGACATTTTAGGAATTAAACCTGTGGAAGGTTGCTTGATAGAACTAGGCATTAACAAAAGTGTTTCAAAAAGGTATTAAGTAAAATTAGAAGCCTGAACTCTGCTGAGCTATGTTTTCAGGCCTGAAACTGGTGTTTTCTGCAGCTGACACTTGGCTCTCACTGTCCAAATCATTGCTGAAATGGGAGTTGGAACATTGTGGAATAGCACTGGGAAAAGCGAACTGTTACTTTACAGCTACTATACTATGTTGCTAGGTCTCCAATGACAATGCAGTAGGGCCCATGAACCCCTCAGTGTGTGATAAGGTACTGAAATTAGCAAATTCCCTTAGAATGGTGAGGTGATCTTTGGGCAACAGAGAGGCGCTCTTGGGTGTGGCCTAACTATGAAGATATCACAAATATTTTATGATATCAGCTAGTATCAGTGTAGACCAAGTTTATAAAGATTCAGAGCATCCATTTAATCGCAGTGTGCATAAATATAGAGAAACACATAAAAGGCAGATTTCTGAGTGGTACCTGTGCAGTATCAGTGGTTATGCGGGGAATAGTGATACACTATCAATATGTTGCTTTATTCAACAGCTTTCAACTCGCTTGGTGCATGACTTATGGATAGAATCTTCCTTTCAAAATCTTACAATCCTATTAAAAGGCAAAGTAAAAGAGAGTGACGCATGGCTAAGGAGGCAGATGATGGAGAGGAAAGGGATTCTTTATGGGGACCTACACATGGCTGTTTGTGTGCCATGGTAATTCAGAAGCTGTTATTGTCAAGAAGAAATAAATATGTATGCACATCTGTCTAGGTGTTTTGGTTTCAGCGTTCTTAAAGTCCCACCAATGCAAAATTAACATGAGTAAAAAGACATTTCTCTCCCTCTCCATTTTATAATTTTAAAATCTCCTTATAGGTCACCTCAGCGCTTCCTCTTACATTGTGCTGTTGTCCAGAAAAATTATGAAAACAACATGATGTTAAAACAAGAACAATAATCACTGTTATTCCTGGTGCACTAAGAATAACAGTGTTTATTGTCCTTGTGCTGACATTGTTTCCCTGTTGCCATTCTGACTTAATGCTTTGTGCCTTTGCTGCTCCCACCCCAGTGAGCTTTCAGTGCACTTTTAGTTACTAACCCTTTAAGAGCCAGAAGCCCTGATTTTTTGTTGTGAAATCTGATGCAATGTAAAATGAAGCAAAACACAAACCATTTTTACATCCCATTGTGCAAACTATGGACAGATGGAAATTGGATGTAATGAGAGTTACTCCAGGGCAGAGTCTGACAAAAATGGGAAGAAGGAAATATATTTGAGATAGGGAAGCTTCCAGACTGCACAATGTGCTTTATATGGGTAAATAGGTGGAAGTAAGTAAAAGAAGATTGTAGAAACCTGCAGTCAGAGAAAAATTCTCCCTCAGACATGGTACACAGGAGAAAGAGATGCTAGAAGGATAATTTTCTTTCTGTCAGCGTCTCTAATAAGCATGAGAGTAAAAATCCAATCACACTTACATAACTATATAAATGAGTGATTTCAAAAACAAAATATTTTTTCTCTTTCTCAAAGGCAGGAGCTATCAATACCCTATTATTATAGTTAAGTGAAAACTCTGCAGGGAGAAAGTGTTTGCTATTCCTTGCACTGACACTTCTACACTGAGGTACCAGGTGCATGGACAAATCCGGTTACTGTCTCTTTTCATTCCCTGGTTTCAGCCAGTGCATGGCACTTAACCCTTTGTTCCCCCTTTTTCTTTTATCACCCTTTCTACCTTAACTGTTCAGACCATAAGGCTTCTAGAGAAGAAGCTCTCAGTGTATATTATTACTACATATGGCCAACTGAGGCCTTTTGGCAATCCTGTAATAAATATGTTCCAGTAGACTAGTTACTGTACAATTATGTAAAATGCTGTTAAAGATATAAGATGAAGGTACTTCAAAATACCTGCATCAGTTCAAACCAAACAAATCAGAGGTTACATTATTTCATATTTCCTGTTTATTTACTTTAATGAAAGTTCCTTTGCTTTGTTTCCTACCAGTTGTGCAAAAATCTACATTTTTTTACGGATAAAACCTTATGGGTCAGGTTCATGCAGATTCTCACATAGACCTGTGAGATACTTTTTTTTCCATATGTTTAAAACTTTTGGCTTCTTATACGATTTAGAGATTACCTTTGTCGGAGGGAAGGGGTTATAGATTAAAGGCTACTGGTGCCTATGTATCGCTCTGGGTATAAACGTCAGACTAACTTAAAAGTATGTGATCAGGTTGTCCTCTAGTGGCTGCCAAAGAGAAGATCTAACCATAAATTTCACAACAAATGTTGCTGCAATGGAAATCAGTGTAAGTTCTTAAAACTTTTCTTTTGCAAGGATTTTAAGCAGATCTCAAAATTATCAATCTCTGTGTGATTTCCATTCTAGTGGCAGACCCTGCAAGCTTTTTTCTTATCTATTCCTGAATTATGCCTCACAATAACATCCTAAATTGTGCTTCCGGAGGGTCTTTATCAGTAAAAAAAACAATTCCACACCTCTAGGTGTTTTTATGCGGGAAGAAACAACCTTTTTCTGAAATTCTGTTTTCCTATTATTCTTCTACACTCTGTACCACTGGTTTCAGCACTTTGGCCCCAGTACAAGTGTGTCTACTTGGCAGAGAACAAGTGTAACGGGAGAGAAGAGACTATTTCTCCCTCTAATTCCACAAGAGAGCATTCTTTCCTCCTTCCTGCAGCCCTGCACCTGGTGTGACGCAGATGTCCTCTCTGTGGTAGTGAACGAGGGTCTTATATCCACGGAGGAGCTCCCTGGCAGGGTTTTTGACTCTTCTACTGACCTAAAGGAGTCTTAAACTCAGATTTATTTGGAACAAATAGTTTTCTAAACACAGTGACATTGGTATTCAGACCACTGCAATAATTTGTATTAAATTCTGTAATAGAGCTCTTTTATGTTATCTTAAAAAGGAACTTCCACATATAAGACAAATAGAAAGGCAAATAAAAATAGAAACCACATGTTTCTGAAAATAAAATATTTATTCATAAGTGCATGTTCAAATACCACACTAAAACACCCACAGGACTGAGATTTCTGAAGACAGATGAGAAATCTTTCTCAGTGGGACTTACAGAGCTTATGAGGGATCCACTGGCCAGTTAATAATACCTGGCATCAGAATAGTGGAAGCTGAACCAATCATCAGACAGGCTACAAGGCCTAGATTTTCTGAGTTTTAACAGTATGTAAATCTACCTGTTATTCAAGACACAGTTAAGACCTCTCAATGTAAAACAAAGGCAGCAATGAAACCCTTTCATCAGTGTTAAGATGCATAGTTTCGTATCCAGTAATGTACTTATTATATTTATTTCACAAATGGTGATGAATGCAGCAGAAAGCAGTTAACTGAGTTGCACAAGTTCATATGTATAGGATGCTACAGGAGGCAGATTGCTCCATTTGCTGTCAGCAGGCATTATAGTTTAACTTTAATAACTATCCCACAGTACCTCCTAACTACTGTGTAGTTATTTTGCTCCTGTCTGTTATGTCTTTCTTGTGCTTTCTTTACTCTCAACTTCAGCAGCAGGCCTAAGGGAACACAAAGAGAGTTTGAACATTTAGTATTAGTGTTCTTTGAGTTCTTATAGATACAAATCTTTCCTTCTCCACCTCAGGATCTGGGGTGTTAGATAGCTGCTTAGATGACATTGCTTCCAGCTGGCACTGTCACACCATGATCATCACTCTCCCTTCAGAGTACAGGATCTGCAAGATAACAAAACTAGTGAAGGATTTCAAGCCATTATCATCCTACCAGACAATCTAAAAAACAAATCTAAGAGAAGGTGTTTTCAGTTCTGTTCCCTGCTCCCACCTCCTGCCCCAATAGCTTTTGTTGCAATTGGAAGAAACAGTTTGTCTCCTTGAAAGCAAAGACAAAATGGTGATCTCCTCTTATTTTAAAATTCACAGGCTGATAGATAAACGGTTATAGAAAATCATCATAGACGTGGTATGTTTACTGCAACTGAATAAAAAAGCTGTTCTGCTAAAGATGCAATATGAAGTTGCACAAAGGCTTTAGTGACAGAAGCCTGGATCTCTAAGATTAAGGAACATGGTTGGAACACTTCTATCTATACTGATTTTCAGTTTAAATAATAATTAAGGTTTTTAGGAAAATACCTCTTTTTGTGGGAAACTACCTCTTAGAATAACAGATTACATATTGGAAAATAATACCTTCGTAACAGTTGCAGTCTTTGTGTCTAGTGTCTTAGTGTCAACAGCCTATGCAGACCACTTTATCAGCTGAACTTCAATTCTAATGTGGCATTATGGCCAGAGATTCCCATAATATCATAGATTAGCAGGAGAAGAGATCACCCTCTGAGAAGGGAATACAGCCCATAGGTGATAACGGAGCAATGAAACATTTCAACTACAATGTCTCCATCCATTTGCACAGAGGGGAAATTGATATAGTGAAAAATAATGGATAATATTTTGAGATCTTATGTTTGAATCGGTTAAAAGAACTGCACTTTATGATGAGTTTTTGAAATGAGGTACAGTTTTATTTAAACTTGCTTTATTAGTGCAACAAACTGCTCATTTATTGTAGAAAATAAAAGCTCGAATGTAGCTGCTGGAAAATTTAAGTTTTACTGAACTGGC
Source organism: Manacus candei (assembly GCF_025592945.1). Taxonomy (NCBI): domain Eukaryota; kingdom Metazoa; phylum Chordata; class Aves; order Passeriformes; family Pipridae; genus Manacus; species Manacus candei. Next base: position 16,317,299 of record NW_026138115.1, on the reverse strand, counting down.
AGAACCTAAAAGTTGGATAGGTTGCTGTAAAAAACATGAAGAATAAATGCTCCGTTGCAAACTGAATAAATCAATGTACTGTTTAAAGGCATAATGTAGCTATTAGTGAGTCACTTAGTGACTACCACTTGAGAAAAATAATCAGAGGAAATGAAAATATGTTTGCATCAGTAAGGCTGTACTCTCTCAAATGCCCTTTTTCTCATACTTAAAGTTACTTTTCCTAATAATCTGATATTATTAGTAGCAGAAGGAAAAAACCATGAGTAAAGAATATTTTAGAAGCTTCAAATTTTAAATACAGTTTTAACAATCATCAGAAACAGATGAGAAACATCTAATACTTAAACCCACAAAATTCATCACCAGTGTTTTCATATCCAAATGATGCTGTAAATAACTGGGTACCATATATGAAAATGCAGTTTTGCTAAAGAAATAAAGATGTCCTCTGTCTACAAAATGTTTAGGTTTTTTTTGCTTTCTATTTGTATTCAAAAATATTCCACAGTGTCATAGTAAAGAACCTTTTCAATGGATAAAAATAGATTGCTTAGAAAATTGGAAGAGAGTTATGTTTTCATTAAAGATAGTATAAACTGTTCAAGACATTGATATTGTTCAGATATTCACAAAAATGGAAATTATACAATTGTAGGAACCTAAAAAGGATTAAAAAAGGTTAGTGCAATGAGTCAACTTGATGCTAGAGGTTTGCAAAATTTTGAGGCTGAAATGTGAATATGAAAATGTTCTTCACCCAGAGGGTGGTTGAGCACTGGAACGGGCTCCCAGGGAAGTGGTCACAGCACCAAGCCTGACAGAGCTCAAGAAGCCTTTGGACAATGCTCTCAGGCAGAAGGTGCAATTTTTGGGGTTGTCCTGTGCAGAGCCAGGAACTAGACACCGTGATCCTTGTAGGTCCCTTCCAACTCAGGATATTCTATGATTCTATTTATTATTTGTAATAATAAAACATCCCAAGAAACATCAAATTAAAATGATGTCAAATGGTACAGTCAAGACAATATAAATTAATTTATTTTTTATTTTCATTAAATATCTAAACTGGAGTAAAGTACTGTAAGGTATTATGGGTACTAAAAGGTAAGTTCAAGAAATTATATCAATTCAAGGAAAACATAATCTATACCCCACTAGTAAGCACACAGCTACACATACATGTAGAAGTGCCTCATATGCAAACGGAGGAAAGCTGAAAACTTTTTTTCTCTGAAGCATTATTATCATATGCTTACCTGTTCTTATAGTCTTTCCACAACTATATGCTCCTGGTCCCTGTCAGACAGAGGCCACTGAACATGACAAACTTTTGGTCTGCTCTCTCAAGAATGTCCTTATAATCCTCTTCCTCACATATTCTATTTAAACAGCAGCCACCAAGTTTAGGATTTGAACCTAAGCCTACTAGCAGAGGAAAGATATTGATTTGTACTTTGTCAAATTCTAGATAATGGTTCAGAAAAAATATCTGTAAGAGTTAATAATACATTATTTTCTAATAATATTATAATTAAACAATCTAAAAGCCACATCTTAAGTGACTTGATTGCAATTTAATCTCTCCTGTATAAGTTCAAGAGTGTCTATTAAGCAGTGGTGCCTTATGCCAGAAACTTCAGTAGTGTGACTTATCCCTGTCTATGAATTCAATTGCTGCTACAAGATCACTGCTCCTTTTTTCATCAGGTAAGAATTAATTACAAAGTAAAGGAAGTCACAAGTTTTCAATGACACTTTTGAGTTATGTCTGTCCTAAATCACATATATTTAAAGAACTATTAAACAATGATGTAAAAATATCATTAAAATTAAAGGGATTTTTTTACAGTCATAATATAATAGGAAATGCAATGTTATAAATAACATTTTTTCTGAGCTGCTTCAGCCTACTAGGACAAAGCCAGTTATGAAACCTTCTTGTGAGTCAGTTGACAGAAGGTAATAATTGCTTCAGTCACTATGGTTTACCTGATCAATCCGGGTATATTTGATACAGTAGGCTGCAAATTTTATGAAACACCTCCTGAAGCAATCATGTTAATCTAAGAAATGACAGAGCAGAATGTTGAACAACTGGGAAAAAAGTATGTGATTTTTTAATGACATTCAAGCAAGGAAAGGCCTGGTTTTCTTCATTTTTTGGAAAGCTGACCACTTTGTGCTTGCCCATTCCTCTCGATAATTAGGAGATAATAATTACTGAGAGTTGGTATGTGCATGTATGTTGTAATTAATTACAAAGGTAGATGAAATTAGGCTTCAACAATAAGTGCAACTCGTTTCTCAGTTAAATTTTGCAGTTTAAGTTTCTGAAATCTGAGCTTACCCTAAAATTTTAGAACTCTTTAGCAAGTAAGTTCCTGTGCTTCACATCATGTATTCTTGGTGTACGTCCTAGACATATCAAGTCACAATTTAGGTGAAGAAGCCTGGAAGCAACTTGGATATCAAAATGAGTAATATACAGGTGGCAGGTGGTTCAGGTAGTGAGTTTGAGTGTGGACTGGTAAAATAGTATTATATTCATCTGCAGTGTAAATTCCTCGATATTGATGATACTTAGAACAGAACAGTTTGGAAGTTAAGAGAAAAAAGCAGATTTTTTTCTCTACTCTTTTTTATTTTGAAAGTGAAGTTTCCTACATTGCACAACACTTTTATTTTCTTTATTGAATAACTCAGAGATGCCATTGTTTATTCTGAGATTTTGGCTTATGTTTTTTTGTATACACTCAAGTAAATAAAAGTTTGACTAGGATATTTTTATTCGGGATAGTAAATAAAAAGCACATTCTTCTGTTACACAAACTATATGGTAAGTTTTAAAATAAAATACAAAAGCCTGTCCAGAGCTTAAGTTTAAGCCATTGCTTAAATATTATATTTGTATGAGTTAGGTGTTAAACAATATGATCACATATTTTAAAGATTATTACATTTAATTCAAGTGTCAGTGAACTGCACTGTTTTGTTCTACTATGTTAATGTCTGCCATGCTGCAACAGCTGAAAATCAGACCATTATTTAGTTGATATTATACCAAGAGAATATCATAAGTTTGCTCTGGTTAATTTTCAGAAACAAGTGAAACCATTTGGTACATATTTTGAAAATAAATATTTGTATTATCCAGTGCACTGTAAGACTATATTAACAAGAAATAACTTGATAAGCCAAAAATAAATTATATCTGAGACAGAGTGTTTTAAGTAATGTCCAGAGAGGAAAACCCTTTCTTCACTCAGCTTAAGTACTGTGTATAATTCACATATTTCCTCCGATTTCATATTGTATTCTTTTTTCATAAGAAGTGATTTATTTCACAGTTTAATTGACCATGAAATTTCATTTTAATTTAAAAAATCAATTTATTTAGATCTGTAGCACTACAATGAAACACCTTAAACAATTCTGGTTTTCATCTTTCATTTTCATATTTCAAATAAAACTGCACAGTTAATTTTTTATTTTTTTTTTCCCTTGTCTTTCAATATAATAAAACCTGTTCTGTGAGGGAAGGTGAAGATGGCCAAGGAGGAATGAAACTTAGCAAGCTATGTCTTATTCTGGAGAAAAAAAAACAACAGTCAAAAATTAGGGGGTTATAAGGGATAAGCCTGAAGAACTTTAACTATAGTTATAATAAATGGGATATCAAACAGAGAGATCATGATCTCTGCAAAAAGCTCTCCAGCAATATCTTGAAGCTCAAGAAGAACAAGAGCAATTGATTGGCACTTTGTTACTTGAATGGTGGCCCTACTGATGAGACAGAAAGGCCATTAAGGATGATTTTTACACTATCTCAAATCTGCCAGATGTCAAACTTAAAACTCGGAAAGTTATAATACATTAAAAAAAAAAAAAAACAAAAACAAAAACAAACTCGGAAAGCAATGCCTTTCCTAAACAGCCAAGACTTACATATATTTCTTCCTTTTTATTACTTTTCTGGTATATTCTTCATCATAATGTCTCCTTTACTCTCCTACAAACCAAATAATCATCTTCATTTATATGCAATATGAGCCTACTGCCACTACTGCCACAATATAAATGTGTTGCATTAAAAATTAAAAATATTATTTTTTACACTCCATCAAGATGAAAAGTGAGCCTTCATTCTCATTTGCAGTTCTGTTTCTACACAGTCATCTTTCTTGTATTGTACCGCAGGACATGATCGTAATAGCCAAATTCCTACAGACCTTAAATTACCTCAGCTGTGCTCTGAGCTTGAATCCACATGATAGCGAATACCAAAGAATTTTCAAAGGCGAGCTAACTGGGTTGCTGTGCTTCACTGGGAATCAACTTCTTTGATCTGAAGTCAGAACAATAGAGAAAGGAAATGTATGGGATGGTTGATCTTTCCGCACAACGCTCTTAAAAGCTGAAGACATTATTTGTTTTGGAGGCTAAGAAATCTGAAAGTGACTCTTTCCATATAGTCTGGCAACCTTTTAAAAAGTAAAATTAAATGCCTGATAGGTATATCTTTTGGATCTTTTGTCTACTTAGTTGTTTGACTTATTTTTTTTTTCTTTTGCTGGGGCAACGCTGAAGTCCACATTTATGTTTGCTGAGAAGTAAGGTTAACTTTCAAGTTGGCTGAAGTCCTGGCTCTGGTGAGCACTCTGTTTTGTAATTTGAAGGTTAAATTCTTCTCAGAGAGGATTGCTGGAGTCAGTGTTCTCACTTCCAATAACTGTAGCAGCTGCCTGACCTTTATAAGTGCAAGTCAATATTCACACTGTTAGAAGAAGCATCATGGAGAGCAATCTTCACAATCTCAAGAAGAAACGCTTTGCCAGAGGTAGATCATGACCACTGAAGACGAATCAGTGAACAGTCAGACAAAACTGTTTTAACTGGATTCAAAGAATCTCTTTTACACAGTTTCAGGTTCTATTCAAAAGTCTGCAGACCTATAGCATCCACATTGCTCTCCTCCAAATTTTGATGAGATCAATGGGGAAAAAAAAAAATTAGGAGGGAAGTACTCTAAATGTTTTGACCTCTGGGTCATCCTCTGCAACTCTATTCTCTGGATAACTGGATAATACACAAACTAATTACCTATCAACTTTATCCTCTATCCCAAAGAATGTTTAGTATCAAAACTACTTGGTGAAAAACATTGTATTAAGAGACATATTTTGAATTCATCACTGCACTTCACAAACATTTCTACTTTTCCAATAGAAACACTGGGATTTTTGAATACAATATCAGACCAATAATAAACACCATCATCTCTAGTCAGACTCTCAAAGCAATATCACCTTGTTTGTGAACTAAAAAGGTGCCTGCAAAAGAGGAGAAAAATAACAATATAATGCTGGTATTATGCAAATATTTCCATTAGCTCTTGCAAATAGGTGTATGAAAGAGAGAGAAGGAATCCAAACAAGAAAGAATGACCCAAGATACAGTACATAAGTGAGATCTTGTTATTTCTATGAAAAAAATGATTGTTATGAACACTTGAGAACAAAATACATTTTTGGAACTCTATTTGTCCCCCTCCTCTAGATACTAGAGGTTACTACTAGAAATCTTAAAATTTTTTATAACCTGTTGCTCCAAAATAAATGTTTTAGACCATACTTCCTCTTTTCTAAATATTCAGTAAATTAAAAGTCTGTTTATAATTTAATGACAGAGAATAAATGACATCTGCAACTTGGCAGAACAATGTAAACTGGAGTTTGTCTGACTCAGACTAAGTTTCTGGCCCTGTTTACAGCAGAAGACAAAGAATGAGTCAAGCCAGTGGAAATTTTTCAACTTAGCTAGTACAATCAACTAATATAGTATCTCATTTTTATTTTTTTTTAAAGAAAAAAAAAAGGGGGAAAAAAAAAGCTGTTTGTTCAGTTCTGTGGCTCATGACCTGGCTTATGTTTTGAAACATCTGTTACTAGCTGCAACCAAGGCAACCAGCAAATGTTAGAAATTTCATAACACTTTAGGAATGTTAAGATATTATTTATGGGAACACCCTATAATTCAAAAGTATTTTAACTACAACCTGATTAATTTTAGGCCACAGACTGTACAGATATACTCATATTTTTTTCTTCAATTACACTTGTCTATTTCTTCACATATAAAGATGAAATATTTTGTCATATATACAATTGAAATATGAATGGATTTTTAAAAAATCTCACAGAAAATGCATGCACTTCAGTTTTAGCTTTCACAACTGTGCTGGTTTAAAAGTTAACCAGCAGGGGGAATGAACCCAACTCAAAGGAGAGATTATAAGTCAGAATAACAATTTATTAAAATAATACAGTAAGTACAATAATACAAACAAACAATTGGTCTCAACCCACAAAAACCCAAATGTATAACCCAGTACCCTGGGGCCTGAACAAAGTGGTGTTCCTTGGGCCCTGTTTGAGTCCAAAGTAAAGGGAGAGGGGAAGAACCTGCTGGTGGGAGAGCTGCTGCAGTCTGGCCAGAACTGGTGATCGCAGTCCAGTGGTGGTCTAAGTCTGGTTGAGAGCGATGAGATGCAGCCGTCCTCTGGATCCCACGAGTGGGTTGAAAAATGTTCCAAAACTCCAAGATTATATATCCTCCAGTTCAGGCAGGAATGTTCAGTGCTCCCCTCAGGGCGGGGAGTTCCACAAAGGGTGTGAGGACAGAAACATCTTCCTATCTCACAGGCCTCTTAACACCTAGTTTATAGCCTGAGGAGTCAGGCTCTATGGGCAGAGGGTGCGAATAGTCTATTGACAACAATAGTCTAGTTTCTGGGAAATGACATGGAAGGCTATAGAATACAGTTTTGGGTTACACCCACCATGATGAACTGATCTCAGCTGTCCTAACTAGGACAACAACAAATAGACAACTTCTGTAAAAGCTTTAATCCCATAATGTCATGTGGACTCTTCCTGTCAAAACCTTCATTTGAAAAGTTCTGGATAAAATGGAAATGTTTTGATTTTATAGGTCACAATACTTTAATTTTTCTTTATTTTGTTGAAGAAATCTTTTTTTGACTTGCTACAGGACTAATTTGTATATACACCCACATTTCCATTGTTTTGTCTGTTATTTGTATTACAGTTTTTTCCCTAGGATTTAGTTTTCTTTCTGAAGTAATAACATGCTGACTAAAGATGTGTAGTGGTCACAAAATTCTTGTACATTCAGAGCTGTGTCGGCTTACTTTCTGAGGATAGAATTATGTGCATTACAGGTGTTGAAGTTCAGCCTTTTTCCTATATTGGTGAACTGGTATAAGGTGGAACAAGAAGACAAGAATGATGAAACAATGAGAAAAGTCAAATAATTAAACTCAAAATCACTCAGAAAAAAAAATATTTCTACACAATAGATTTAAGCTGTCAATTACATAGAAACATTCATTTTGCCAAAACAAGTTTCATAGTCATAAAAGTAAACATCATGATACAATTACTGAAAAGGTACTATTCATTTAATTTATTTGGGTTTTTAGACAGGTTTCAAGCAATTGTTCAAAAAGCTTTTATGGTTGAGAACAAAATACAATAACAACAATAATCACAATCCAACTGCAGTTTCTTGACAGTGATTTTGCTACTCCATTTTAAGGTTTTTATCCTATTTTAATTCTCCAGGAGGAATGAAGTAGATTTTAATGGTGCAGAGTTTCCTTGGGCAACAAATTATATTCTTCGAGGTCTCTATTTTCTTCCCAGGAGGAGATATAGCATGCTACCAAAAAGACTCACTTAGATTTTCCATGTTTCGGTAACATTTATTATAGCATTTCATAATTCCTGATTTTTTCTGTTTTACATCTGGTCATTCTTTTGATGTCAAGAGTTGTTCTCATTATTTCTAGAGCATGGTGAGAAATTATATGTAATATTCTCATATAGAGCTGATATAGGCAACTGTCACAGTGCCTTATCATAGCTTGAGTCCTCAAATATAGTTTAACTGGAAATAGCATTCAGGATTTGAGGTGATTCAGAGTAAGCTGATTTGTTTCTTTAAGCAATGAATTTTGGGGATGGTCTGTTTCTGTTACTTCTTCTATCTTGCATCTTCATGTGAACTGCTGTGGGTTTTGTTCCCATCTACACTGGTTACTGGTAGTGGTATTCACTCACAGACTTCTAAACTCAGTGAAACACATTCTGCATGCAAAACTGGAATGCAAATGTTATGTGAGGCAAAATTAAATAATTAAAAGAGAACAGTTACAAGAAAATAATCATCATTGTAAGGGTATAAAGAGACTACTACAAAAGGTAATGGTGAAAGAGTCGTCTGGTCTAGGTGTTATTCTGATCCCAATATATTACCTTGAATTTGAAGGAGCGCAACAAGCAGGAAGGTATACAACCTCGCTAGCTGAAAGGAAGCTGACCCTGCCACAGCCCTTCCCTGGAAAAAAATCCAACCAAAACTAAAAAAATCTGCCATAAAAAAAAGACTCCAAACAACTAAATTCTTAATAAAAAAAATAATTTAAAAAAAAAGTGGCTTTCTGTAAGTCCCCAGCTCAGCCCACAGTTCATTGAAAGGGTTTCAAGTAAAAAAGATACAAGGCCCCAAAGGCCCAGGTCCTTTTACCTTGAGGCTGCACATGGTAAAAATGCTACAATGCTTCTCAGGGGGTCAAAATAACACACTTTTACTGGCAAACTCTGGAAAGTCAGGGAACTTGGTAAAAGTTTAAAATAAACATTCAATTAAAGCATTTCACAAAGCATTGACTTAGCAAATTCCAACCCATGCAGGTTTTAATTACCCAAATATCAAGAAAAGGGAATTGGAGAAGAAGTAGTTGAGAGAGAGAGAGAGAATGCCTTAGATGCATTGTAGAACCAGCTACCAGAAATTCAAGAACAGTAGAGCTTCAAGCACATGAAGGCCACGTGGTGTTGGGTTTTTTTGCTCTGGACTCCTGTGGCCACCCCACCTCAGGTGGGGCTTTTGATATGCCAGCCATTCTGGGGCTGCATTGGGGGCTACAGGGGGTGTGGTGTGGGGCAGTGCCCCCAGTGTCAGCCAGTGACTGACGGCTGTGCTAGAGGCCCTGAAGGAGGTGGGGTTATGGAAGGGGGGCAGAGCACCATTCCACTACCACTCTCGAACCTGATCTGCTCCCTTCCTCACACACAGATGTGTTTCTAACCACTGAACTTCTTTCAGTCCCTCACAATTTTAAGATATTTGAGAGTGTCTAAAGGAAAGCAATGAAGATGGTGAAGGGCCTTGAGGGGAAGCCGTATGAGAAGCAGCTGAGGTCACTTGGTCTATTCAGCCTGGAGAAGAGGAGACTGAGGGGAGACCTCATTGCAGTCTACAACTTCCTCATGAGGGGAAGAAGAGGGACAGGCACTGATCTCCTCTGTGGTGACCAACAACAGGACCTGAGGGAATGGCCTGAGGTTGTACTGGGAGAGACTTAGGTTGGATATTAGAAAAAGGTTCTTCACCCAGAGGGTGGTTGGGCAGTGGAACAGGCTCCTCAGGGAAGTAGTCACAGCACCAAGCCTGACAGAGTTCGAGAACTGTTTGGATGATACTCTCAGGCACATGCTGTGATTCTTGGGAATGGTCCTGTGCAGGGCCAGGAGTTGGACTCAATGATCCTTGTGTGTCCCTTCCAACTCAGCATATTCTCTGACTCTGTGAATATCCAAAGGTCACAGTTGTCAACCAAAGCTGATAAACTGTTCCCATTATAAGACATTGGGGGTTTTAGGCTAGATATTTCTCAACTGTTTGCAACACTTCCTAGTACTGTACAATGTTAGTCTCTGGATGCAACCTTTGTAAATTTTTCTGAATAAATATTCCAGGAACATATTAATTTCACTTTTAAGAATGAGGGAAATATTTGCTTTGCTATTGCTAAAAATTCTAACACTCTTTTCACAACACAAAAAATATTTTTGCTTCAAAAAAGGCAAAGATTTTCAGCAGATATGTTACCTTCATATGAAGACATGATTTTTCTATTCTTTTGAAAACTGTCCCCAATCTATGCTTTAAGGTTTGTTTGAAATAAAACCTTTGAAAAATCTCCAAATTTGTTTGCTAAGATATCATTGATTTTTTTTTTGCAGTTAAGTCCCGTAGAGAGTTCTGCTGCAGTAACGCTAGTTTATTCCTTTGGCTAAGAATTTTTTTTCTCTCATTGCTTTAGAAAATTGAAGTGAAAGGGCAGAAATGTTGCAAATTCACTGTGACAACTGAAATGGACAGCTACAAATATGTGAAAAGTTATTTAAAAAGAAGAATTGCAGAAAATCAGTTTTGAAGTTATCAAAATGGAACGCTCAAAGTATTGATTTTGTGTATATATGAAGTATGAACACGAAATAAACAGAGAAACATAAGGATCAATGGACAATATACTGTTTACTGCAACTTCAGCCAAGCACAAATATATTTGCTTTCCTATACTGTAGCCAAGTGCATGTGCAACAGCCCAGCAGAAAGTCATGTGTGTAAAAGCACATTCTACTCATTGATCAGATTGAAGTGGCTAGTGACGCTGGAATGAAAGTAAAATATTTTTCCTTCTGTCCTTTTTCCTTTTTTCTTTTTCTCTTTTTTTTTTTTAATTGGCTTTGCTTTGTGTACTCCATGGGTAGAGTGCCCCATGGCCAGTTAGAAGAAAAAAGGAATTTGCTGACTTAGAAAAGGAGAAAATATTTCTGCTTTTCCGAAATCCTTATACAAAATTAAGTTTGGCTGAATTTCACAGATATATAAGAAATAACACATAAGTTTTCATACATGAATATTTCTGTAATGTAAAATGCCCTTTCTTTAGAAAATATGCTTATTTTGGGTCATATTGATGCAATGAAAAAGGAGTCCACAACAAATAGAGAAGTTCTTGCAAAAAAATTTGTAAGGAAATCAATTACTTGTTTTACTGTAGATCAGACCATACCACGCTAAGAACAAGTACTCTAGGGTCTGAGCGAAGTAGTTTGAAGATATTTACTTATTATTTGTATCTAGTGATTCAGAGGTTTTAACATAAACATAATGAATTATATGGAAAGCAGAATACTTTGGAAGTAATTTACTATTTTATACTCGTCAGTATTTTTGCCATCTTATGAAAAGTGTTGGTAACACAGGAGACACAGAAGCTGAAATTAACTGTTTTAACTGCTACAGAAAAAAATTATGATTAAACTATGAAGGAATAAATTATATTTGGTTAATTTATTGAATAAATTATATGTCTAGATTCAAGTACAGAAATTTAAACAGTTTTGTTGCTAATGAGTAATCTGGATAATGTTAGTACTAAAGAGAATAATAGAACTGAACTTTGTAACTGCAAATTATACTTCTTCCTGCCTGTATTTGTTGGCATTTATAATTAGGAGATAACTTTATAAAACTCACTAATTGAGAATCACAGAAAATCTCTGGTGCTAACTACTTTACTAAGGCCAGATTATACATACGTATCAGTGATAATAGAGTAAAAATAACTTTAATTTTGTGTTTTTCACATTCTAAGCCCTGTTCTTTTATGAAATAGAATCATAGAGTGGTTTGGGTTGGACAAGATCTTTAAGTTCATCTAGTTCCAGCCACCCCACCACAGTCATGGCCACCTTCCACTAGATCAGGTTGCTCAAAGCCCCATTCAACCTTGCCACAACTTCTCTGGGCAACTTGTGCCAGTGCTTCACCACCCTCACAATAAAGAATTTCTTCCTAATATCTAATCTTAACCTACTCTAAACCCATTCCCCCCTGTCCTGTCATTACACGCCCTCTTTGTAAGTCTCTCTGCAGATTTCTTGTAAGCCCCCTTCTGGCTCTGAAAGGCCACAAGAAGGTCACCTCAGAGCCCTGTCTCCTCCAGGTGGAACAACCTCAATCCTCTCAGTCTTTCCTCATAGGAGATGTACTCCACCCCTCTAATCATCTCAGTGCCCCTAAAGACAGGATTCTGCACACCAAAATGGCCAAAGAGGAAGCATAAAATACACTTTGTAAAATTTTATGTTTTCTTCTCTTCTGCTTTATTCCATGTGAGATTTTGAGTAGATTTATTATCAGCTGCCACCACATCCTTTCTGTGGGTTTCCACAGATCCACTAAACATGTATCTCCGTTGTTAAGGGATGTTAAAAGCTACCACTGCTTCCAGCAACTCAACACCCAGAAATTCCTCCTGCCCTGCTGTTGGAGCCCAGTCCTGGACACCTGGAGACCAGGAGGTCTCTGGGCCAAACTGCAGGTTCAACAAGTAGCAAATCTCAGCATGTGACTCATGCATGGCCTGCTGCATGAATTACCACAGACAAGGTGCTGCCTTCAACAGTACCTGTATATAAGATTCATACACTACATAAGTGCAGACAGACAAGTCGTCTTCTGTCCTGCAGAGAGACCTTGACAAATTAGAGAGATAGCCAATCACCAACTACAGGAAGTTGAACAAGGGGAAGTGCTGGATTCTGCACCTGGGGCGGGGCAACCCTGGCTGTGTGTGTCCTAGTAGAAGGCACGTTGAATATGAGTCAGCAGTGCCCTGGCAGCCAGGAGGGCCAACAGTGTCCTGGGGGGCATCAGGCAAAGCATCACCAGCCGGTCGAGGGAGGGGATTGTCCTGCTCTGCTCTGCGCTGGTGCAGCCTCACCTTGAATATTGTGTGCAGTTTTGGGCACCACGATATAAAAAAACATTTTTATATTTTTAACATTTTAAAAATAACATCCAAAGGAGGGTCAAAAGGATGGTGAAGGGTCTGGAAGAGAAGCCTTATGAGGAGCAGCTGAAGTCACTTGGTTTGTTCAGCCTGGAGCAGACTGAGAGGAGACCTCATTGCAGTCTACAACTTCCTCATGAGGGGAAGAGGAGAGGTAAGTTTTATGACCAGCTCCTGAAGGCAAGGGTAACTGCATTCGTGTTAATAGATGCATTGGGGCTGATTAGAGCGAAACAACACTGAATGGCCAGTGTATATCTATATTGTACATTTATGTAGGGTTTATTTTAGATCAATTTGGTTGCAATGGAAAGGAGGTATATAGCCATTTTTTTAATTAATTTTAGAAATGCAATAATATATAAGGATATTGTGTAAGAAAATATATAAGGAAGAGAAAGAAAGGATAAGAGTAGATCGTGGAAAGATATCACCACCCTTGTATCCAGTGATGTGACTTCATTGTTGCGATTTCAATGTCTGTTGGTCAAAGTGATGGTCAGAGTCTTGATCTGTCATGGGTGGGAGAAGCCCATGAAACATAGAGTTCAATGGGTTAATATACACTCAGGTTCATGTGGGAAGGTCCAGGTACCTCCCATGCAGGGAGAGTTTTACACTGTCTGTTATAACACTGTGGATCATGGTGGAAGGCCCCAGAAATGTGTCTGGGGTTGCTATGGGGGTCTTTGATGGTTTATGACACCTCTGAGACATGACAGCTGCCTCTCACATCAGTGTAGCTGAGCCAGTTACTCCTTATCAGAAGGGATGAATACCCTCAGGACTACATGTGAATGCAAATGTCCCATGTACCAGTACCTTCCTCGGGAAGGGGGAGAGTTTTACAACTGAGCCAACTGTGTAAGGGAGGACATTGGCATGATAAAAAGCATTACTCTACCTCCACAGGATCTGTTTCTTATTAGCCTTCTCCCTCATCTTGCTCAAAACCCAGCTTGTTGCTAAGCAAAGCTCAGTTGGTCATGGTCATCCTCCAGTGGTGGGTACTCACCCCCTCTGCACCTGGGCTGTTCTTATGCAGATCAGAGTTTTCACCAGAACACATCCTAATACTGTCCTCCTCCCCTTTGTTTGAGGGGTGCAAACCTGGCCTCAGCAAAGCACCTGCTGCTTTTGCAAATGGTCGATTGTTTGAGTCATTAACCATTAACATTTCAGTCTCTCACAGCAAGTACTGATCTCTTCACTCTCGTGCCTAGTGACAAATTTGAGGAAACAGCATGAAGCTGAGTCAGAGGAGTTTTAGGTTAGATATCAGGAAGAGGTTTTTTAGCCAGAGAGTGGTTGAGCACTGGAACAGGCTCCCTGCAGAAGTGGTCACAGCACCAAGCCTACCAGAGTTCAAGAAGCATTTGGACAACACTCTCAGGCATATAGCGTCATTCTTGGGGAGTCCTGCTCAGGGCCAGGAGTTGGACTCCATGATCCTGATGAATCTCTTCCAACTTCCAATAGCATATTTTATGATTCTATGGTCGATTCTTTGTCTGGTGAAGACTGAACGTCATGAGTGAAAACACAAACAATGCTTCAGATTCGTAAGATTCACAGGGAAACTCACGTTCATCAATCACCATGAGTACTGAAGTAGCATGGTCACTCTGTCCACCTGATACCACTGCCTGGATCTCAGGCCCTATAAAGCAATTCCCAGGTCTCCTACTCTTCTGCAAGTTCAGCTTGACGCTAATCAACACACATTCACACTCATCTCACAGTCTTCCCACACTCAAAGGTCCCCGCAAATACCAGCACAGCCCCCCGTTCTCATACTCACTGCTGGACTGAGGGCCTTCTACCCACTGGCTCATCAATCTTGAAGCTTGCTAGGGAATGAGGCACCCCACCACATACCATTTTGGGTCAGATACAGACATCTGACCTGCTACAGCAGCAGTCGCTGGAGCACAGGTGCTGAGACTTGCAGTTCTGCTTCAGCCACCAACATTGACCTCCTCACTCACTTCACTCACACCATTCCTCCCCTTCAGTAGCTGATTTTCAGGATAGGCAACGTACCTGTTCCAGTACCTGGCAGCAGAGACCATCACCCATTCCAGTAGCTGGCACCGAGACCACACATTCTATCCAGTCACCAGCAGCATAGGCTAAAGTCCTCTATTCCTACTCTCTGATTCCAGTTGGTGACACCAAATCCACTCATATTGGTCCCCCAGTAGCTGGCACTTTGGGCATGAAAACTGCAGGACCTAACAAGACCATCTGGAGAGCTGTTTTTTGAAATCCTTTTTAGATTTATTTACATTGGATATAACTTCAATAGCTTTCAATATAAAATATACTCAAATATGGCTTCAGTCTCAACATTTTCCCAGATTTTAAATACAGAGATCTGGTTTATGTTGCTTTCATGTCATTATCCAATACTCTAACATCTCATAGAATTAAGGGTGTAAGCAAGAGGTGCTGTGAAATTTCTACAGAGCCAAGACCTGATGCATAATTCCTTTGTAACTAAGGTGTTGACTTTGCTATGATTCTTGCCAGAAGATCCTTCCACATATTGCACTCAGAACCTTGATTTGGGCTGAGAGGTTTTTCTGCAAAATTCAGGGCATGAAAGCTGCCAAAATTTAAAAGAAATGCTAAGATCATTTGACCACCTCAAAATTCTACTCCTTCCTGGTTTCTCCCACTCCTTTCTTTGAAGAATTAAAATATAGCTGAAGTGCTAAGAGCTGTAAGAGGAAAACTGCATCTCTTAAAACATTTAAATCTTTCCACCCCCTAATCGCAAATTGCCAAACAACAGATTGCAAAGGCAGCTTTGACTACTGTGCTTACAAGTTTCATACCATTTGTCTGTTAAGTTCAAGATGGAAAGGTAGTCTGTAAGCTGCCAGTATTTTTTGTTTATTTTTTGAGAGTCATCTGTTTCAAGAAAGATTGAGATAAGGTAGAAAGAACAAAAACAAAAAATGGAAAAAAAAAAGTTGTTAGCCAAGAGCAAACAAATTGCATATGCATGCTACAGAAATCCGGCACATATCACGAGTTCCCTCCTTAAATAAATTCAGTGCTGCCAGACTGATGGAACACATACACTGCAGGGAGTATTGTCAGACTGCTGGTATCTCAGGTCTGCCTCTCTCAGCTTTGGACTAGCCACTCAGTTCTGTTTTACGTCTTAGTGTATTTTAGCTCTGAACTGAAGATTGCTCATGAAACTTCTGTTTGTGCTGGTTTCTTCTTGAAGCTAACAAAATTTTCAACAAAAATATCAATTAAAGCAGATTTTCTGACTTACATTTTCAGTCCAAGAAGCACTAATGTTGCACACTCTGTTCCAAAACACTTCTAATTTTGGATTAAGGAAAACAAAGCCAACATGGACATTGTAGGTGGAAAAGTGGGAACAAGACACACATCTTATCTTTGATAACATGATAATTGACTCAGATGACTGAAGGAGACTTCCTTTCAGTCCCTCTGCATCTGATACAATGATCAAGGAGGTCTGGAAGTCTGTCTTTCTCTCTAGAAGCTTCTGCTTGGAGATCACCCGTGCAGAATCAGCAACACAAAGTAAAATGGGATCATATTCCTTACATTTTAAGGCTATCAATTTGACCGGAATGGTTATGCCAGGTGACTGTTTACAAATATTGCTTTTTCAGTCCCTGGATTCATGGAAGAAAGAAACATTAGTTGCAAGCTATTAATTAATCCATCTTATTAAATCAGCAATCCCTAAATCTGAGAATAGAACATTTTTAAGTTAAGTGATAAATGTATATAAAAAAATATGAAGTAAGACTAATTTCCTCTTGTTATTTTGCCTTAGTGGCCATCAGTAGAAAAAGTTGACATTAAGAGATTTGGTCAAAAAATTATGTCAACTGAATAGACAACTGAATCACTGACCCAAGTAGGAGTTACATAAACAAGGAAAAGTTCTAAGGGAGTGAAGATCCTCACTCTGAATTTAAAACTAGTTAAGAGATAGGAAATAAAGTGAAATAATAAAGTGATTATTGACAAACATTGCTAAAGAATTTCTGTTATTCAGTGTAACTGTCATTCTAGAGCAGAGTTAGCAGTAAAACACCCTAATGTTTAGTCTGTTTTACCTTATGTTAGTTTGTCAAAATGAGTGAGGATTACAGACTACTTCCTGAAGATCAAATGAAACTAGAAGAAGTGAGCTCAGCTGTTATAATTTATTTATTATAATACTGTTCATCATAGGTGGTTACAAACTAATATATGTTAAGAATTCTAGCATAGAAATTAATTCAAAATTCTAGGGAAGACAATATATCTATACACAATAAGTCTTCAGATCTACAGTGCTGAAAAACTGCAATGAAAGGTAAGTTGCTTAATGTGTTGATACTTTATGGTTGCAGGATATGTAATTAATTTACTCTGGTAACTGCTATACACATTATATAATGTATTTAATATAAAGCATATACTTTAGAGATATAAAATACTAGTGAAATTAAAATCCTGAAGTACATTTGAATTTTCTTTTCATTAAAAAACTGTAAAGAAAAATTATGCCAACTTTATTTTTTTTCAAAAATCACAAGATAGGGCATGATAAATGTAATTCTAAAAAGTATATTGATAATCTCTTTTAATATGTTCCCATGGTATTTGTCATATACCTAGAAGATAATTTTAGACAAATGTTTTTATTATAATAATTTTTCTTCATGTTTTAAGTTAGGAATTTGTCATGGCTCTTGCAGATTTGTAGTATATTTCTTATTATCACTTGCAAAATCTTTTCTACAATTGCTTTATTTTCAACATTTTAAAGTATTTTCAACATTTTAAAGGTATAATGCATAGCAAAAACTACTAATAGTTGTAAAAAAAAATCTCAATTTATTTGTTGTGGTTATCTATATATCTATCATCCTCATTGTCATCACGCATCACCTGGTAACACTTTTACTTCAGGAGGAATTTTGTATTTCTCATATTGGAAGTTCAGAATCCACAAATCTTACAATGCTCTCACGCTGATAATGCACTTCAGTAATTGTGCTGTACAGCAAATATTTCTGTGTGCAAGTTTTAAATAAGTTATTCAGCTGAATAATGTCACAAATCAGAGGCTATGTTTAAAATGCCAGCATGTTCTTTCCATTAATACCACAGGAATGAAACTCACATTATTACCAGTGTATAACAAATGAGACTCAGTGAGTAACTGCAAGGCATATTGCTCTGTGTACATCTGTGCTATCATAAGTATATAATTTTATTCACTACATCATAAGATATACATTTTGTAAGAGAAGAGTGCTGGTTTTGGCTGGGATAATCTTTTAAATATGATAAACAGGAGCTAAAGGCAACATTGTGTCAGCAAATCACTGTTGCAAAGCAAAGCTCTAAGCAACATATAGTGAGCTGGACACTAAAGTAATTTTTAAAGGCTGTAAAAACAGCCAGTCTGTTTTCTGATCAGTCCTATCCAATATTCACAGGTATGCTCTATCATATAAGTAATCTGCTTCTGTGTTCCACTCACTTCCATGCATCATCTTCTGCCAAGCTTTGTCAATTTAGGGTTGTAAGATCAACAAAACAGCTCAACATCTTTATTGCCATAGCCATGTCATAAGAAAGACAAGATACGAAGTGCTATATTTTGGATTTTGCTGGCCAGTGCCTACACAACTTCAATGCCTTTTCTGGTTCTCATGCTGCTCTACCAGCTAAATGGCTGGATGCGTACAAGAAATTGGAAGAGGACACACTTGGGACAGCTGACCTCACTGAACAAATGGATATCCCATGCCACAGCACATTATTCTCAGCAATAAAAATTGGACAAAGGGGGGGGAATACTTGGAGTTATGATATTTGCCTTCCAAGTAGCTGCTAATCATGATGAAGCCGTGCTCTCCAGGAAAGGGGCTAAACATGCGCCTGCTGATGGGAAGTAGAAAATTCATTCCTCATTTTGCTTTGCTTGCATATGCAGGTTTTGCTTTCCCTATCAAACTGTCTTTTATTTCAACCCATGAGATTTCTCACTTTCACACTTTTGATTTTCTTTCCCGTCCCACCTGGGGAGAAGTGAGTGAGCAGCTGTGTGGGGCTTAGCTGCCTACCAGAGTTAACCCACAACACCCATAAAAGAAAAACTTGAATAAATTCTCTCTCACCTACTACATTAAAACATGTAGACAAGTATCAGCTTGTCTCTAGCCAAGAGAACTTTTGATTTATTCAGTGGATGTTCAGGAGAAGCTACATCGTCTTGGCTGTCAGTAAAGTGACACAAACTTGATGTAAAAGTTAGTTACTAATATAGTGTCTTCAGAAGAGTTTAAAATAGACTCTAAATGACAGGAATAAAAAAGAAAGGGCTTGTCATGAGGAATTCGTTATAAATAATTATTTTTTTACTTCTTATGATCAGATGACTTCTCAGTCAGGTTATGGTTTTTTTCAGATTTTCCTTGTGAAGACACCCAATTAACTATAGGAAGTAATAGTACATCAAAGGTGGTGGTACATTATGGACAAAAGCAATTCATAATACCAAAGAATCCAGAATAGAAAGTTTAATGTGTTATATGAGATGTTCTCATTGAAAGAATATGTTTCAGTCTCCTCCTGTGATGGTAACAAATCAAGAAAGATTGTTCAAATGTAAAGCATTATATAGTATTTAGTCTTAAAATTAATTTTTCTGAAAAAAAATGCTGGATATAGTCTATAAAGTACAAAGACTTAATTTTTATTCCTCAACTAAGAATGAAACTCAAGAATGAAAGACTGCCTTTGCAATGTACAGTCTACCCACTGTATTCAATTTTATTATTCATTGTTATTCTTATCTTTATCTGATTAAATTATTTGTATTTAATTTGAAAAGTCTGATGGTGCTGCACTCCAACATGCAGTCACAGAAATTCCTTCTTTGAAAAAACGATGTTTGAAGATGTGTCAGAAGCACACATTTGTTTAGACTGATGTATTTTTCAAACATATGAGTGCAAAAGATCAAAATCTTTCTGGATCTAATTTGATGCTCCAAATAACTATCACAAAGTTACTGCAGAAAAACATATTACACTTATAAAACAAATATCTTCATCAGTAACCTCATTTTTGGTAACTAAAAGGGAGATGTAGCTGACAAGAATTTAGCAGAAACCTGAAGAAGTTATCTTTTCACAATTAATACAATTCATCAACGAAAACAAAAATAACCAAACACATAGCCCCCAAAACAAAATATTTTCTCCATAGTGTCCCTCAGTGGTATTCAGTATAAAATATTCATTCATTTAACTCAACTTACATGGTTTAAAACAATTTCACTTAATATAAAAGATAAGATGATTTCTAATTTTTTTTTTTTTCAGATTTTCACTTAGCTACTTTTTCCAGTAAGGAAATTTAAAAAAAAAACAAACACACAAAACAAACACAGAAAAAAACAAACACTCCCCTCTCCCCCCCCAAAAAACCAAACCATAAACAAAATCACCCAACCTCCCAACCTCCTTAAGCAGCGATATCGTGTTGCCTATTCTCACTTCCCCCTTTTTTAACAATTACAGAATCCAGAAAGACATAACAGCCAGCATAAACTCTCAAAGATAATTTTCTAAATTATAGGATGGTTGTGTGGTGGGTGCTATTTCTGAAATAAAGATAACCTTAAAATTATATATCTATCCAATAAACAAACAGAACTAGAAAGCAAACAATTTTTTTTAAATTGAGTCAGGATTAACAGCCAGAAAACATTTGGACTCCTCTTTTAAGCAGCAACACTTCCTAAATGGTAATATATACCCTTGCTCCATATCCAGTGCTCAAGTCCTTCTAGAGTCCCATCAGCTTCTCCTTTTTCTGTGTCATCTGCCATTCAAATTACTGCAACTGTTACAGACTGTTTCAAAATCAGCTTTTGTCAGTCATCCCCAGTCTGTAGAAACACACGTACAGGTGAAAATTGACTGAAACAAATCTTTAATATTTGGAAGAGAAACAGGCATATATAAATGTGCATTGTACCTTATTAGCTTATTTTATTGCAAGGGCAGGAAAAAAGGGTAATCATTATTCCGTGTTCTCTTGGTGAACATCTGTGTTTCCTTTTAGTGACAAAATTTACTTTAGTGCATAGGGCCAGCTCACTGTGACAATAGGGCAAAAGAGACTTTCTGTACATGAGAAAATTTCAGCCCGTACTTATGTCATCATTCTACTGCATTTCAGTTTCATTTTATTGAGTAAAACACAGTTAAATATGTAAGCATCATGATTTTATGAAACCCATAATTTTCTAGTCTTAATATGATGATATTATTTTTTCCTGAATCTTCCTGAACCTTGTTTAGAGGGTCAAATGTCAGTAAAACGAGCTTCACAATAACACCAGTTTTTTATTCTGCATGTATTCTGATAAGAACCAAAAGGTGACAAAATAGGGTGCAGTAGTTTACAAGAAATCTTAATCCAAGTACGGAATTTCAATTAAAATAGTTACAAAATGGAAGACAAAACAGACATTGTTGGCAAACTCTGGATAAGTGGTAAAGAGGAGCTAAAGACAGACTGAAAAAGTAAGAAGCACCAGAGCTACTATAGGTCTCAAAAATATATCCCACAATTCCCATTATTAAATGCTGCTGAAAGGTCAAGTAGCACTAAATAGTGTAAGGGCCATAACTGGTAATTAGGAAAACACCATCAATATCTTTTGCCTGAAGACTTTTCAGGATCAAATAAGACCAAATGAAATCAGGCAATAATGTATTATACAAAATGCCTTAATAATTATTAATAAATTGTATCCTTTTTTAATTCTCCTATATTATTATAAAATAAATTATATTTCTACTGGAGAAAATGACTCCTCATGGCTTGGGAAAGTGCATTGTTCACTGGGTAAAAAACTATCTGAATGGCCAGGCCCAGAGCGTGCTGGTGAGCGGAGTTACATCCAGCTGACAGCTGGTCACAAGTGCAGTTCTCCAGGGTCCAGTGGGGGGGCCAGACCTCTTTAATATTTTTATCAGTTACCTGAATGAGAGGATTGAGTGCACTCTCAGTCAGTTTGCAGAAGGCACCAAGCTGGGCAGGAGTATTGGTCTGCTGAAGGGTAGGAAGGAAATGCAGAGGGATCCGGACAGGCTGGATCCATGGGATGAGGCCAACTGGATGAGGTTCAATGAGGCCAAGTACTGGGTCCTGCAGCTGGGTCACAAGAACCCCATGCAGTGCTACAGGCCTAGACCAAGTGTCTGGGAAATTGTCCGGGGGAAAAGAACCTGGGAGTGCTGGTCATCAGTAGCTGATCATGAGCCAGCAGTGTGCCCAGGTGGCCAAGAAGGACAATGGCATCCTGGCCTGGATCAGAAACAGTGTGGCCAGCAGGACTAGTGCAGTGATCATCTCCTGTACTCAGCACTGGTGAGGCCGTAATTCAAACCCTGTGTTCAGTTTTGGGCCTCTCACTACAAGAAAGGCATTGAGGTGCTGGAGCGTGTCCAGAGAAGGGCAATGAAGCTGATGAAGGATCTGGAGCACAAGTCTTATGAGGAGCAGCTGATGGAGCTGAGGTTGTTTAGCCTCAAAGAGGCTCAGAGGAAACGTTATTGCTCTCCACAAGTACCTTAGAGGAGGTTGTAGTGAGGTGAGGTTTGGTCTCTTTTCCCGTTCTACTAGTGATAGGACAAGGGAAAGAACTTCAAGTTGTTCCAGGGGATGTGTAGGTTGGATATTAAGAAAAATGTCTTCACCAAAAGGGTTATCAAATATTGGAACAGGCTGCCCAGGGGGTAATGGAATCAGCATCCCTGGATGTGTGGCACTTGGGAATATGGTTTACTTCTGGGCTTCACAGTGTTAGGTTAAGGGTTGGACTCAATGATCTTAGAGGCCCTTTCAAACCCTAAAACCTAATTCTGTGATTCCATATATGGAATAAATATTTGCTTTATCTCTCCCTTCTTTTTTAATGCGTTATGAAAAAAAAAATTATTGTTCATCTTGATAAAGGAATGATATCAATAAACAAAATAATTTGAAAGTTTTTCAATCATTTGTTGGTTGGTTGGTTAATTGATTGAGGGTTTTTTCAGTCAGTTTTATCTACAGAGTGAGATTAGAAAGATACATTTTGTGTATGAATCCTGAATAATCAGGATTAATAAAGCAGCATGGTACCATTTACATAAAGTACTAGTATTGGAATGTCAATATTTCAGTAAGTCAAACATAATTTGAATCCTTTCTAGACAAACCATCATGCTTTTAACAATGGTTTGTATTGTTTCACATATGAGCTTGCTTTTTCATTAGAACGCTCAGTGTGCAATTAGGTGTTAATATACAAGAAGGTATAATTTTTGACAGTGTTTCAGGAATAAGACAGAAACCCAAATCTCATTCTCAAAAATGATTTGGGAATATCCTATTGTAGATAAATACATTGACTCTTTATGGAGCCCATCAGCGGTTGTGAGGTGCTTGAACATCTCAAAGACTCTTGGATGTACATATTAAGATTACTTTTGAAAGATGATCATGTACACCAAGATGTATGTATGATTTCTAAAATAAACCAAAACACTCAACTGTTATTCTTGCTCAGTATCTGTTGATTAGTACTGAAACACTGTCAATTTGCTCATGACCAATATTACAGTTCTTTGTGCTCATTTATATGTATATCTCAGTCTTGAAAGTTACACAAAAGCATCTGAAATTCCTGGCAACATAAAATGATGGACCACAGCCTGTAAAGGTCAGTTGATGTTGGCTCCTGAACATAGACCCTATGTTCCAAACATATGTTCATTTTCTGACTTGATGTGTTCTGGTAAGAATTTCTGCACTTACCTCTAAGCAGTCTCACAATACACCAAAGTCATCTAGAATTTTTTTTCAAACTGTGTTGCAGATTACATCTTGCTGTTATTATGAAACTATGTCATGTATTCTGATTGCAAACATGGTCTTATTGAGATAAAATTGTCAAGGAAAATATACTTTTTTGAGTGCTACACTGAAAATACTTCAGTGTAATAACACCTCTGTCTTATATTTAGGGCATTGACATGACAAAAATAAAAGTGTAAGTCTAGATAACAGTGATTTCCAGAAGTTATAAAAGGATTCACCTTCTAAGATATCTTCATATATGTTTTTTTGTTGTGTAGTTCCAACATTATCTGGGTATGTTAGAGATAATGAGAGTTTTTTGGTTCATCATAGCATTTTATTAATGAACATTTTAAATTCAACTTCAAGCATAAAATGTATTTATTATAATACTTTCTTGGGAAGAACTTATTAAATTCATGGTTGGCATCTCAGTTTGAGAACACTACTTTAACACGTTGAAAAGGAGAAATGTATTGGTTTCATATCAAATTAATTTAAGACAGTTTCTGCCCGTTTCAATTAGGTCAACAGAAAGGACTGTGTACTTTTATATTAAAAAAATCAGGCTTCTAGAAATTAATTAATTTGCAGTTACAAAAATATCACAATATCTTCACAAGCAGCTATATTTTAAAACACATTTTGAAATTAATGTTGATATTTCTCCTGGTGCTTTATTCTGAATAAATTTTAAAAAAAAAGAAAGCTATTTTGTTGGCTAGTTACATAATCTGGCTTTTTATATGATGGCTGACTGAACTGCACACTCACACATGTATATATATCTGATTAATATTTTATAAAGCTTTTTTTATAGCTTCTGGGATCACTATTCAAATTCATTTTGGATTTTGTTTTGAATAACATAGATTTTACTTTTTACTTTAAATGAAAGACCTACTTTTTTCCCAGAAAGCAAACATGAAAGCCAAAATATATTTAAATTAAATATTCATGTGAAAAAGTACCCTCAGTAAGATATATTTTTAAGCAAGGGTGGAACATTTTTATTTCAGTCCAAGCCCCATGAAAAACATTTAAAAGATTTTACCACTGCTACTCACTGTTGTCTGGAGCAAGTTTTCATGTCTAGATTCAGTAAGTTACTTCAAGAATTAAAATTTAATTGTGGTCCTACTATACCTAATG